>NW_026683197.1:300000-600000 GCF_027579445.1 Ammospiza nelsoni | reverse complement strand
CTAGTTTTAAAAATCCTAGCCCTAGGCCTAAGCCTAACAGTAACCCTGGGAAGGCAAATCAGCCTGGTGTTAGGCGTCTTGCCAAGGAAAAAGCCGTGAAAGCAGCCATGTTGTGGCACTTTTGCACTCCCTTTTGGATGCCTTTCACAGCTCCAGTGTGCCTGGAACTCAGGGCTTCCTGCTTTTAAAAATCCTAGCCCTAGGCCGAACCCCAACCCTAAGACAAGAAAGGCAAATCAGCCAGGAATTAGGCATGTCCCCAAGGAAAAAGCTGTGGAGGCAGGCATGTTGTGCTACTTTTGCGCTCTTCTTGGGTAGTCCTTCGCAGCTGCTGTGTTCTTGGAACTCAGGGCTTTCTGGTTAATAGACCCTTACCCTAGGCGTAACTCAAACCTTAACCCTAGGAAGGAAAATCAGCCTATGGTTCGGGATGGTCTCATGGAAATATCAGTGGTGGCAGCCAAGTTGCGTCACTTTTGCGCTCCCCTTGGGATGCCTTTCGCAGCTGCAGTGTGCCTGGAGCCCAGGGCTTCCTGGTTTTAAAAGTCCTAGGCCTAAGCCTAACAGTAACCCTAGGAAGGTAAATCAGCCGGGTATTAGGGTTCTTCCTAAGGGAAAAGCCGTGAAAGCAGCCATGTTGTGGCACTTCTGCACTCCCTTTGGGATGCCTTTGGCAGATGAAGTAAGCCTGGAACTCAGGGCTTCCTGGTTAAAGAAATCCAAGCCCTAGGCTGAAGCCTAACCCTAACCCTAGGCAGATAAATCAGCCTAGGTATAGGGATGGTGCCAAGGAAAAAGCTGTGAAAGCTGCCATGTTGTTGCACTTTTGTACTCCCCTTGGGATGCCTTGAACAGCTGCAGTGTGCCTGGAGCTAAGGGCTTCCTAGTTTTAAAAATCCTAGCCCTAGGCCTAAGCCTAACAATAACCCTGGGAAGGTAAATCAGCCTGGTGTTAGGCGTCTTGCCAAGGAAAAAGCCGTGAAAGCAGCCATGTTGTGGCACTTTTGCACTCCCTTTTGGATGCCTTTCACAGCTCCAGTGTGCCTGGAACTCAGGGCTTCCTGCTTTTAAAAATCCTAGCCCTAGGCCGAACCCCAACCCTAAGACGAGAAAGGCAAATCAGCCAGGAATTAGGCATGTCCCCAAGGAAAAAGCTGTGGAGGCAGGCATGTTGTGGTACTTTTGCGCTCTTCTTGGCTAGTCCTTCGCAGCTGCTGTGTTCTTGGAACTCAGGGCTTTCTGGTTAATAGACCCTTACCCTAGGCGTAACTCAAACCTTAACCCTAGGAAGGAAAATCAGCCTATGGTTCGGGATGGTCTCATGGAAATATCAGTGGTGGCAGCCAAGTTGCGTCACTTTTGCGCTCCCCTTGGGATGCCTTTCGCAGCTGCAGTGTGCCTGGAGCCCAGGGCTTCCTGGTTTTAAAAGTCCTAGGCCTAAGCCTAACAGTAACCCTAGGAAGGTAAATCAGCCGGGTATTAGGGTTCTTCCTAAGGGAAAAGCCGTGAAAGCAGCCATGTTGTGGCACTTCTGCACTCCCTTTGGGATGCCTTTGGCAGATGAAGTAAGCCTGGAACTCAGGGCTTCCTGGTTAAAGAAATCCAAGCCCTAGGCTGAAGCCTAACCCTAACCCTAGGCAGATAAATCAGCCTAGGTATAGGGATGGTGCCAAGGAAAAAGCTGTGAAAGCTGCCATGTTGTTGCACTTTTGTACTCCCCTTGGGATGCCTTGAACAGCTGCAGTGTGCCTGGAGCTAAGGGCTTCCTAGTTTAAAAAATCCTAGCCCTAGGCCTAAGCCTAACAGTAACCCTGGGAAGGCAAATCAGCCTGGTGTTAGGCGTCTTGCCAAGGAAAAAGCCGTGAAAGCAGCCATGTTGTGGCACTTTTGCACTCCCTTTTGGATGCCTTTCACAGCTCCAGTGTGCCTGGAACTCAGGGCTTCCTGCTTTTAAAAATCCTAGCCCTATGCCGAACCCCAACCCTAAGACAAGAAAGGCAAATCAGCCAGGAATTAGGCATGTCCCCAAGGAAAAAGCTGTGGAGGCAGGCATGTTGTGGTACTTTTGCGCTCTTCTTGGCTAGTCCTTCGCAGCTGCTGTGTTCTTGGAACTCAGGGCTTTCTGGTTAATAGACCCTTACCCTAGGCGTAACTCAAACCTTAACCCTAGGAAGGAAAATCAGCCTATGGTTCGGGATGGTCTCATGGAAATATCAGTGGTGGCAGCCAAGTTGCGTCACTTTTGCGCTCCCCTTGGGATGCCTTTCGCAGCTGCAGTGTGCCTGGAGCCCAGGGCTTCCTGGTTTTAAAAGTCCTAGGCCTAAGCCTAACAGTAACCCTAGGAAGGTAAATCAGCCGGGTATTAGGGTTCTTCCTAAGGGAAAAGCCGTGAAAGCAGCCATGTTGTGGCACTTCTGCACTCCCTTTGGGATGCCTTTGGCAGATGAAGTAAGCCTGGAACTCAGGGCTTCCTGGTTAAAGAAATCCAAGCCCTAGGCTGAACCCTAACCCTAACCCTAGGCAGATAAATCAGCCTAGGTATAGGGATGGTGCCAAGGAAAAAGCTGTGAAAGCTGCCATGTTGTTGCACTTTTGTACTCCCCTTGGGATGCCTTGAACAGCTGCAGTGTGCCTGGAGCCCAGGGCTTCCTAGTTTTAAAAATCCTAGCCCTAGGACTAAGCCTAACAGTAACCCTGGGAAGGCAAATCAGCCTGGTGTTAGGCGTCTTGCCAAGGAAAAAGCCGTGAAAGCAGCCATGTTGTGGCACTTTTGCACTCCCTTTTGGATGCCTTTCACAGCTCCAGTTTGCCTGGAACTCAGGGCTTCCTGATTTTAAAAATCCTAGCCCTAGGCCGAACCGCAACCCTAAGACGAGAAAGGCAAATCAGCCAGGAATTAGGCATGTCCCCAAGGAAAAAGCTGTGGAGGCAGGCATGTTGTGGTACTTTTGCGCTCTTCTTGGCTAGTCCTTCGCAGCTGCTGTGTTCTTGGAACTCAGGGCTTTCTGGTTAATAGACCCTTACCCTAGGCGTAACTCAAACCTTAACCCTAGGAAGGAAAATCAGTCTATGGTTCGGGATGGTCTCATGGAAATATCAGTGGTGGCAGCCAAGTTGCGTCACTTTTGCGCTCCCCTTGGGATGCCTTTTGCCGCTGCAGTGTGCCTGGAGCCCAGGGCTTCCTGGTTTTAAAAGTCCTAGGCCTAAGCCTAACAGTAACCCTAGGAAGGTAAATCAGCCGGGTATTAGGGTTCTTCCTAAGGGAAAAGCCGTGAAAGCAGCCATGTTGTGGCACTTCTGCACTCCCTTTGGGATGCCTTTGGCAGATGAAGTAAGCCTGGAACTCAGGGCTTCCTGGTTAAAGAAATCCAAGCCCTAGGCTGAAGCCTAACCCTAACCCTAGGCAGATAAATCAGCCTAGGTATAGGGATGGTGCCAAGGAAAAAGCTGTGAAAGCTGCCATGTTGTTGCACTTTTGTACTCCCCTTGGGATGCCTTGAACAGCTGCAGTGTGCCTGGAGCCCAGGGCTTCCTAGTTTTAAAAATCCTAGCCCTAGGCCTAAGCCTAACAGTAACCCTGGGAAGGCAAATCAGCCTGGTGTTAGGCGTCTTGCCAAGGAAAAAGCCGTGAAAGCAGCCATGTTGTGGCACTTTTGCACTCCCTTTTGGATGCCTTTCGCAGCTCCAGTTTGCCTGGAACTCAGGGCTTCCTGATTTTAAAAATCCTAGCCCTAGGCCGAACCCCAACCCTAAGACGAGAAAGGCAAATCAGCCAGGAATTAGGCATGTCCCCAAGGAAAAAGCTGTGGAGGCAGGCATGTTGTGCTACTTTTGCGCTCTTCTTGGCTAGTCCTTCGCAGCTGCTGTGTTCTTGGAACTCAGGGCTTTCTGGTTAATAGACCCTTACCCTAGGCGTAACTCAAACCTTAACCCTAGGAAGGAAAATCAGCCTAAGGTTTGGGATGGTCTCATGGAAATATCAGTGGTGGCAGCCAAGTTGCGTCACTTTTGCGCTCCCCTTGGGATGCCTTTTGCAGCTGCAGTGTGCCTGGAGCCCAGGGCTTCCTGGTTTTAAAAGTCCTAGGCCTAAGCCTAACAGTAACCCTAGGAAGGTAAATCAGCCGGGTATTAGGGTTCTTCCTAAGGGAAAAGCCGTGAAAGCAGCCATGTTGTGGCACTTCTGCACTCCCTTTGGGATGCCTTTGGCAGATGAAGTAAGCCTGGAACTCAGGGCTTCCTGGTTAAAGAAATCCAAGCCCTAGGCTGAAGCCTAACCCTAACCCTAGGCAGATAAATCAGCCTAGGTATAGGGATGGTGCCAAGGAAAAAGCTGTGAAAGCTGCCATGTTGTTGCACTTTTGTACTCCCCTTGGGATGCCTTGAACAGCTGCAGTGTGCCTGGAGCTAAGGGCTTCCTAGTTTTAAAAATCCTAGCCCTAGGCCTAAGCCTAACAGTAACCCTGGGAAGGGAAATCAGCCTGGTGTTAGGCGTCTTGCCAAGGAAAAAGCCGTGAAAGCAGCCATGTTGTGGCACTTTTGCACTCCCTTTTGGATGCCTTTCGCAGCTCCAGTTTGCCTGGAACTCAGGGCTTCCTGATTTTAAAAATCCTAGCCCTAGGCCAAACCCCAACCCTAAGACGAGAAAGGCAAATCAGCCAGGAATTAGGCATGTCCCCAAGGAAAAAGCTGTGGAGGCAGGCATGTTGTGGTACTTTTGCGCTCTTCTTGGCTAGTCCTTCGCAGCTGCTGTGTTCTTGGAACTCAGGGCTTTCTGGTTAATAGACCCTTACCCTAGGCGTAACTCAAACCTTAACCCTAGGAAGGAAAATCAGCCTATGGTTCGGGATGGTCTCATGGAAATATCAGTGGTGGCAGCCAAGTTGCGTCACTTTTGCGCTCCCCTTGGGATGCCTTTCGCAGCTGCAGTGTGCCTGGAGCCCAGGGCTTCCTGGTTTTAAAAGTCCTAGGCCTAAGCCTAACAGTAACCCTAGGAAGGTAAATCAGCCGGGTATTAGGGTTCTTCCTAAGGGAAAAGCCGTGAAAGCAGCCATGTTGTGGCACTTCTGCACTCCCTTTGGGATGCCTTTGGCAGATGAAGTAAGCCTGGAACTCAGGGCTTCCTGGTTAAAGAAATCCAAGCCCTAGGCTGAACCCTAACCCTAACCCTAGGCAGATAAATCAGCCTAGGTATAGGGATGGTGCCAAGGAAAAAGCTGTGAAAGCTGCCATGTTGTTGCACTTTTGTACTCCCCTTGGGATGCCTTGAACAGCTGCAGTGTGCCTGGAGCCCAGGGCTTCCTAGTTTTAAAAATCCTAGCCCTAGGACTAAGCCTAACAGTAACCCTGGGAAGGCAAATCAGCCGGGTATTAGGGTTCTTCCTAAGGGAAAAGCCGTGAAAGCAGCCATGTTGTGGCACTTCTGCACTCGTTTTGGGATGCCTTTGGCAGATGAAGTAAGCGTGGAACTCAGGGCTTCCTGGTTAAAGAAATCCAAGCCCTAGGCTGAACCCTAACCCTAACCCTAGGCAGATAAATCAGCCTAGGTATAGGGATGGTGCCAAGGAAAAAGCTGTGAAAGCTGCCATGTTGTTGCACTTTTGTACTCCCTTTTGGATGCCTTTCACAGCTCCAGTGTGCCTGGAACTCAGGGCTTCCTGCTTTTAAAAATCCTAGCCCTAGGCCGAACCCCAACCCTAAGACGAGAAAGGCAAATCAGCCAGGAATTAGGCATGTCCCCAAGGAAAAAGCTGTGGAGGCAGGCATGTTGTGGTACTTTTGCGCTCTTCTTGGCTAGTCCTTCGCAGCTGCTGTGTTCTTGGAACTCAGGGCTTTCTGGTTAATAGAGCCCTTACCCTAGGCGTAACTCAAACCTTAACCCTAGGAAGGAAAATCAGCCTATGGTTCGGGATGGTCTCATGGAAATATCAGTGGTGGCAGCCAAGTTGCGTCACTTTTGCGCTCCCCTTGGGATGCCTTTCGCAGCTGCAGTGTGCCTGGAGCCCAGGGCTTCCTGGTTTTAAAAGTCCTAGGCCTAAGCCTAACAGTAACCCTAGGAAGGTAAATCAGCCGGGTATTAGGGTTCTTCCTAAGGGAAAAGCCGTGAAAGCAGCCATGTTGTGGCACTTCTGCACTCCCCTTGGGATGCCTTTGGCAGATGAAGTAAGCCTGGAACTCAGGGCTTCCTGGTTAAAGAAATCCAAGCCCTAGGCTGAACCCTAACCCTAACCCTAGGCAGATAAATCAGCCTAGGTATAGGGATGGTGCCAAAGAAAAAGCTGTGAAAGCTGCCATGTTGTTACACTTTTGTACTCCCCTTGGGATGCCTTGAACAGCTGCAGTGTGCCTGGAGCCCAGGGCCTCCTAGTTTTAAAAATCCTAGCCCTAGGCCTAAGCCTAACAGTAACCCTGGGAAGGTAAATCAGCCTGGTGTTAGGCATCTTGCCAAGGAAAAAGCCGTGAAAGCAGCCATGTTGTGGCACTTTTGCACTCCCTTTTGGATGCCTTTCACAGCTCCAGTGTGCCTGGAACTCAGGGCTTCCTGCTTTTAAAAATCCTAGCCCTAGGCCGAACCCCAACCCTAAGACGAGAAAGGCAAATCAGCCAGGAATTAGGCATGTCCCCAAGGAAAAAGCTGTGGAGGCAGGCATGTTGTGGTACTTTTGCGCTCTTCTTGGCTAGTCCTTCGCAGCTGCTGTGTTCTTGGAACTCAGGGCTTTCTGGTTAATAGACCCTTACCCTAGGCGTAACTCAAACCTTAACCCTAGGAAGGAAAATCAGCCTATGGTTCGGGATGGTCTCATGGAAATATCAGTGGTGGCAGCCAAGTTGCGTCACTTTTGCGCTCCCCTTGGGATGCCTTTCGCAGCTGCAGTGTGCCTGGAGCCCAGGGCTTCCTGGTTTTAAAAGTCCTAGGCCTAAGCCTAACAGTAACCCTAGGAAGGTAAATCAGCCGGGTATTAGGGTTCTTCCTAAGGGAAAAGCCGTGAAAGCAGCCATGTTGTGGCACTTCTGCACTCCCTTTGGGATGCCTTTGGCAGATGAAGTAAGCCTGGAACTCAGGGCTTCCTGGTTAAAGAAATCCAAGCCCTAGGCTGAACCCTAACCCTAACCCTAGGCAGATAAATCAGCCTAGGTATAGGGATGGTGCCAAGGAAAAAGCTGTGAAAGCTGCCATGTTGTTGCACTTTTGTACTCCCCTTGGGATGCCTTGAACAGCTGCAGTGTGCCTGGAGCCCAGGGCTTCCTAGTTTTAAAAATCCTAGCCCTAGGACTAAGCCTAACAGTAACCCTGGGAAGGCAAATCAGCTGGGTATTAGGGTTCTTCCTAAGGGAAAAGCCGTGAAAGCAGCCATGTTGTGGCACTTCTGCACTCGTTTTGGGATGCCTTTGGCAGATGAAGGAAGCGTGGAACTCAGGGCTTCCTGGTTAAAGAAATCCAAGCCCTAGGCTGAACCCTAACCCTAACCCTAGGCAGATAAATCAGCCTAGGTATAGGGATGGTGCCAAGGAAAAAGCTGTGAAAGCTGCCATGTTGTTGCACTTTTGTACTCCCTTTTGGATGCCTTTCACAGCTCCAGTGTGCCTGGAACTCAGGGCTTCCTGCTTTTAAAAATCCTAGCCCTAGGCCGAACCCCAACCCTAAGACGAGAAAGGCAAATCAGCCAGGAATTAGGCATGTCCCCAAGGAAAAAGCTGTGGAGGCAGGCATGTTGTGGTACTTTTGCGCTCTTCTTGGCTAGTCCTTCGCAGCTGCTGTGTTCTTGGAACTCAGGGCTTTCTGGTTAATAGACCCTTACCCTAGGCGTAACTCAAACCTTAACCCTAGGAAGGAAAATCAGCCTATGGTTCGGGATGGTCTCATGGAAATATCAGTGGTGGCAGCCAAGTTGCGTCACTTTTGCGCTCCCCTTGGGATGCCTTTCGCAGCTGCAGTGTGCCTGGAGCCCAGGGCTTCCTGGTTTTAAAAGTCCTAGGCCTAAGCCTAACAGTAACCCTAGGAAGGTAAATCAGCCGGGTATTAGGGTTCTTCCTAAGGGAAAAGCCGTGAAAGCAGCCATGTTGTGGCACTTCTGCACTCCCCTTGGGATGCCTTTGGCAGATGAAGTAAGCCTGGAACTCAGGGCTTCCTGGTTAAAGAAATCCAAGCCCTAGGCTGAACCCTAACCCTAACCCTAGGCAGATAAATCAGCCTAGGTATAGGGATGGTGCCAAAGAAAAAGCTGTGAAAGCTGCCATGTTGTTACACTTTTGTACTCCCCTTGGGATGCCTTGAACAGCTGCAGTGTGCCTGGAGCCCAGGGCCTCCTAGTTTTAAAAATCCTAGCCCTAGGCCTAAGCCTAACAGTAACCCTGGGAAGGTAAATCAGCCTGGTGTTAGGCATCTTGCCAAGGAAAAAGCCGTGAAAGCAGCCATGTTGTGGCACTTTTGCACTCCCTTTTGGATGCCTTTCACAGCTCCAGTGTGCCTGGAACTCAGGGCTTCCTGATTTTAAAAATCCTAGCCCTAGGCCGAACCCCAACCCTAAGACGAGAAAGGCAAATCAGCCAGGAATTAGGCATGTCCCCAAGGAAAAAGCTGTGGAGGCAGGCATGTTGTGGTACTTTTGCGCTCTTCTTGGCTAGTCCTTCGCAGCTGCTGTGTTCTTGGAACTCAGGGCTTTCTGGTTAATAGAGCCCTTACCCTAGGCGTAACTCAAACCTTAACCCTAGGAAGGAAAATCAGCCTATGGTTCGGGATGGTCTCATGGAAATATCAGTGGTGGCAGCCAAGTTGCGTCACTTTTGCGCTCCCCTTGGGATGCCTTTCGCAGCTGCAGTGTGCCTGGAGCCCAGGGCTTCCTGGTTTTAAAAGTCCTAGGCCTAAGCCTAACAGTAACCCTAGGAAGGTAAATCAGCCGGGTATTAGGGTTCTTCCTAAGGGAAAAGCCGTGAAAGCAGCCATGTTGTGGCACTTCTGCACTCCCTTTGGGATGCCTTTGGCAGATGAAGTAAGCCTGGAACTCAGGGCTTCCTGGTTAAAGAAATCCAAGCCCTAGGCTGAAGCCTAACCCTAACCCTAGGCAGATAAATCAGCCTAGGTATAGGGATGGTGCCAAGGAAAAAGCTGTGAAAGCTGCCATGTTGTTGCACTTTTGTACTCCCCTTGGGATGCCTTGAACAGCTGCAGTGTGCCTGGAGCCCAGGGCTTCCTAGTTTTAAAAATCCTAGCCCTAGGACTAAGCCTAACAGTAACCCTGGGAAGGCAAATCAGCTGGGTATTAGGGTTCTTCCTAAGGGAAAAGCCGTGAAAGCAGCCATGTTGTGGCACTTCTGCACTCGTTTTGGGATGCCTTTGGCAGATGAAGGAAGCGTGGAACTCAGGGCTTCCAGGTTAAAGAAATCCAAGCCCTAGGCTGAACCCTAACCCTAACCCTAGGCAGATAAATCAGCCTAGGTATAGGGATGGTGCCAAGGAAAAAGCTGTGAAAGCTGCCATGTTGTTGCACTTTTGTACTCCATTTTGGATGCCTTTCACAGCTCCAGTGTGCCTGGAACTCAGGGCTTCCTGCTTTTAAAAATCCTAGCCCTAGGCCGAACCCCAACCCTAAGACGAGAAAGGCAAATCAGCCAGGAATTAGGCATGTCCCCAAGGAAAAAGCTGTGGAGGCAGGCATGTTGTGGTACTTTTGCGCTCTTCTTGGCTAGTCCTTCGCAGCTGCTGTGTTCTTGGAACTCAGGGCTTTCTGGTTAATAGACCCTTACCCTAGGCGTAACTCAAACCTTAACCCTAGGAAGGAAAATCAGCCTATGGTTCGGGATGGTCTCATGGAAATATCAGTGGTGGCAGCCAAGTTGCGTCACTTTTGCGCTCCCCTTGGGATGCCTTTCGCAGCTGCAGTGTGCCTGGAGCCCAGGGCTTCCTGGTTTTAAAAGTCCTAGACCTAAGCCTAACAGTAACCCTAGGAAGGTAAATCAGCCGGGTATTAGGGTTCTTCCTAAGGGAAAAGCCGTGAAAGCAGCCATGTTGTGGCACTTCTGCACTCCCCTTGGGATGCCTTTGGCAGATGAAGTAAGCCTGGAACTCAGGGCTTCCTGGTTAAAGAAATCCAAGCCCTAGGCTGAACCCTAACCCTAACCCTAGGCAGATAAATCAGCCTAGGTATAGGGATGGTGCCAAAGAAAAAGCTGTGAAAGCTGCCATGTTGTTACACTTTTGTACTCCCCTTGGGATGCCTTGAACAGCTGCAGTGTGCCTGGAGCCCAGGGCCTCCTAGTTTTAAAAATCCTAGCCCTAGGCCTAAGCCTAACAGTAACCCTGGGAAGGTAAATCAGCCTGGTGTTAGACATCTTGCCAAGGAAAAAGCCGTGAAAGCAGCCATGTTGTGGCACTTTTGCACTCCCTTTTGGATGCCTTTCACAGCTCCAGTGTGCCTGGAACTCAGGGCTTCCTGATTTTAAAAATCCTAGCCCTAGGCCGAACCCCAACCCTAAGACGAGAAAGGCAAATCAGCCAGGAATTAGGCATGTCCCCAAGGAAAAAGCTGTGGAGGCAGGCATGTTGTGGTACTTTTGCGCTCTTCTTGGGTAGTCCTTCGCAGCTGCTGTGTTCTTGGAACTCAGGGCTTTCTGGTTAATAGAACCCTTACCCTAGGCGTAACTCAAACCTTAACCCTAGGAAGGAAAATCAGCCTATGATTCGGGATGGTCTCATGGAAATATCAGTGGTGGCAGCCAAGTTGCGTCACTTTTGCGCTCCCCTTGGGATGCCTTTCGCAGCTGCAGTGTGCCTGGAGCCCAGGGCTTCCTGGTTTTAAAAGTCCTAGGCCTAAGCCTAACAGTAACCCTAGGAAGGTAAATCAGCCGGGTATTAGGGTTCTTCCTAAGGGAAAAGCCGTGAAAGCAGCCATGTTGTGGCACTTCTGCACTCCCTTTGGGATGCCTTTGGCAGATGAAGTAAGCCTGGAACTCAGGGCTTCCTGGTTAAAGAAATCCAAGCCCTAGGCTGAACCCTAACCCTAACCCTAGGCAGATAAATCAGCCTAGGTATAGGGATGGTGCCAAGGAAAAAGCTGTGAAAGATGCCATGTTGTTGCACTTTTGTACTCCCCTTGGGATGCCTTGAACAGCTGCAGTGTGCCTGGAGCTAAGGGCTTCCTAGTTTCAAAAATCCTAGCCCTAGGCCTAAGCCTAACAGTAACCCTGGGAAGGTCAATCAGCCTGGTGTTAGGCGTCTTGCCAAGGAAAAAGCCGTGAAAGCAGCCATGTTGTGGCACTTTTGCACTCCCTTTTGGATGCCTTTCACAGCTCCAGTGTGCCTGGAACTCAGGGCTTCCTGCTTTTAAAAATCCTAGCCCTAGGCCGAACCCCAACCCTAAGACGAGAAAGGCAAATCAGCCAGGAATTAGGCATGTCCCCAAGGAAAAAGCTGTGGAGGCAGGCATGTTGTGCTACTTTTGCGCTCTTCTTGGCTAGTCCTTCGCAGCTGCTGTGTTCTTGGAACTCAGGGCTTTCTGGTTAATAGACCCTTACCCTAGGCGTAACTCAAACTTTAACCCTAGGAAGGAAAATCAGCCTATGGTTCGGGATGGTCTCATGGAAATATCAGTGGTGGCAGCCAAGTTGCGTCACTTTTGCGCTCCCCTTGGGATGCCTTTCGCAGCTGCAGTGTGCCTGGAGCCCAGGGCTTCCTGGTTTTAAAAGTCCTAGGCCTAAGCCTAACAGTAACCCTAGGAAGGTAAATCAGCCGGGTATTAGGGTTCTTCCTAAGGGAAAAGCCGTGAAAGCAGCCATGTTGTGGCACTTCTGCACTCCCTTTGGGATGCCTTTGGCAGATGAAGTAAGCCTGGAACTCAGGGCTTCCTGGTTAAAGAAATCCAAGCCCTAGGCTGAAGCCTAACCCTAACCCTAGGCAGATAAATCAGCCTAGGTATAGGGATGGTGCCAAGGAAAAAGCTGTGAAAGCTGCCATGTTGTTGCACTTTTGTACTCCCCTTGGGATGCCTTGAACAGCTGCAGTGTGCCTGGAGCCCAGGGCTTCCTAGTTTTAAAAATCCTAGCCCTAGGACTAAGCCTAACAGTAACCCTGGGAAGGCAAATCAGCTGGGTATTAGGGTTCTTCCTAAGGGAAAAGCCGTGAAAGCAGCCATGTTGTGGCACTTCTGCACTCGTTTTGGGATGCCTTTGGCAGATGAAGTAAGCGTGGAACTCAGGGCTTCCTGGTTAAAGAAATCCAAGCCCTAGGCTGAAGCCTAACCCTAACCCTAGGCAGATAAATCAGCCTAGGTATAGGGATGGTGCCAAGGAAAAAGCTGTGAAAGCTGCCATGTTGTTGCACTTTTGTACTCCCTTTTGGATGCCTTTCACAGCTCCAGTGTGCCTGGAACTCAGGGCTTCCTGCTTTTAAAAATCCTAGCCCTAGGCCGAACCCCAACCCTAAGACGAGAAAGGCAAATCAGCCAGGAATTAGGCATGTCCCCAAGGAAAAAGCTGTGGAGGCAGGCATGTTGTGGTACTTTTGCGCTCTTCTTGGCTAGTCCTTCGCAGCTGCTGTGTTCTTGGAACTCAGGGCTTTCTGGTTAATAGACCCTTACCCTAGGCGTAACTCAAACCTTAACCCTAGGAAGGAAAATCAGCCTATGGTTCGGGATGGTCTCATGGAAATATCAGTGGTGGCAGCCAAGTTGCGTCACTTTTGCGCTCCCCTTGGGATGCCTTTCGCAGCTGCAGTGTGCCTGGAGCCCAGGGCTTCCTGGTTTTAAAAGTCCTAGGCCTAAGCCTAACAGTAACCCTAGGAAGGTAAATCAGCCGGGTATTAGGGTTCTTCCTAAGGGAAAAGCCGTGAAAGCAGCCATGTTGTGGCACTTCTGCACTCCCCTTGGGATGCCTTTGGCAGATGAAGTAAGCCTGGAACTCAGGGCTTCCTGGTTAAAGAAATCCAAGCCCTAGGCTGAACCCTAACCCTAACCCTAGGCAGATAAATCAGCCTAGGTATAGGGATGGTGCCAAAGAAAAAGCTGTGAAAGCTGCCATGTTGTTACACTTTTGTACTCCCCTTGGGATGCCTTGAACAGCTGCAGTGTGCCTGGAGCCCAGGGCCTCCTAGTTTTAAAAATCCTAGCCCTAGGCCTAAGCCTAACAGTAACCCTGGGAAGGTAAATCAGCCTGGTGTTAGGCATCTTGCCAAGGAAAAAGCCGTGAAAGCAGCCATGTTGTGGCACTTTTGCACTCCCTTTTGGATGCCTTTCACAGCTCCAGTGTGCCTGGAACTCAGGGCTTCCTGATTTTAAAAATCCTAGCCCTAGGCCGAACCCCAACCCTAAGACGAGAAAGGCAAATCAGCCAGGAATTAGGCATGTCCCCAAGGAAAAAGCTGTGGAGGCAGGCATGTTGTGGTACTTTTGCGCTCTTCTTGGCTAGTCCTTCGCAGCTGCTGTGTTCTTGGAACTCAGGGGTTTCTGGTTAATCGAGCCCTTACCCTAGGCGTAACTCAAACCTTAACCCTAGGAAGGAAAATCAGCCTATGGTTCGGGATGGTCTCATGGAAATATCAGTGGTGGCAGCCAAGTTGCGTCACTTTTGCGCTCCCCTTGGGATGCCTTTCGCAGCTGCAGTGTGCCTGGAGCTAAGGGCTTCCTGGTTTTAAAAGTCCTAGGCCTAAGCCTAACAGTAACCCTAGGAAGGTAAATCAGCCGGGTATTAGGGTTCTTCCTAAGGGAAAAGCCGTGAAAGCAGCCATGTTGTGGCACTTCTGCACTCCCTTTGGGATGCCTTTGGCAGATGAAGTAAGCCTGGAACTCAGGGCTTCCTGGTTAAAGAAATCCAAGCCCTAGGCTGAAGCCTAACCCTAACCCTAGGCAGATAAATCAGCCTAGGTATAGGGATGGTGCCAAGGAAAAAGCTGTGAAAGCTGCCATGTTGTTGCACTTTTGTACTCCCCTTGGGATGCCTTGAACAGCTGCAGTGTGCCTGGAGCCCAGGGCTTCCTAGTTTTAAAAATCCTAGCCCTAGGACTAAGCCTAACAGTAACCCTGGGAAGGCAAATCAGCTGGGTATTAGGGTTCTTCCTAAGGGAAAAGCCGTGAAAGCAGCCATGTTGTGGCACTTCTGCACTCGTTTTGGGATGCCTTTGGCAGATGAAGGAAGCGTGGAACTCAGGGCTTCCTGGTTAAAGAAATCCAAGCCCTAGGCTGAACCCTAACCCTAACCCTAGGCAGATAAATCAGCCTAGGTATAGGGATGGTGCCAAGGAAAAAGCTGTGAAAGCTGCCATGTTGTTGCACTTTTGTACTCCATTTTGGATGCCTTTCACAGCTCCAGTGTGCCTGGAACTCAGGGCTTCCTGCTTTTAAAAATCCTAGCCCTAGGCCGAACCCCAACCCTAAGACGAGAAAGGCAAATCAGCCAGGAATTAGGCATGTCCCCAAGGAAAAAGCTGTGGAGGCAGGCATGTTGTGGTACTTTTGCGCTCTTCTTGGCTAGTCCTTCGCAGCTGCTGTGTTCTTGGAACTCAGGGCTTTCTGGTTAATAGACCCTTACCCTAGGCGTAACTCAAACCTTAACCCTAGGAAGGAAAATCAGCCTATGGTTCGGGATGGTCTCATGGAAATATCAGTGGTGGCAGCCAAGTTGCGTCACTTTTGCGCTCCCCTTGGGATGCCTTTCGCAGCTGCAGTGTGCCTGGAGCCCAGGGCTTCCTGGTTTTAAAAGTCCTAGACCTAAGCCTAACAGTAACCCTAGGAAGGTAAATCAGCCGGGTATTAGGGTTCTTCCTAAGGGAAAAGCCGTGAAAGCAGCCATGTTGTGGCACTTCTGCACTCCCCTTGGGATGCCTTTGGCAGATGAAGTAAGCCTGGAACTCAGGGCTTCCTGGTTAAAGAAATCCAAGCCCTAGGCTGAAGCCTAACCCTAACCCTAGGCAGATAAATCAGCCTAGGTATAGGGATGGTGCCAAGGAAAAAGCTGTGAAAGCTGCCATGTTGTTGCACTTTTGTACTCCCCTTGGGATGCCTTGAACAGCTGCAGTGTGCCTGGAGCCCAGGGCCTCCTAGTTTTAAAAATCCTAGCCCTAGGCCTAAGCCTAACAGTAACCCTGGGAAGGTAAATCAGCCTGGTGTTAGACATCTTGCCAAGGAAAAAGCCGTGAAAGCAGCCATGTTGTGGCACTTTTGCACTCCCTTTTGGATGCCTTTCACAGCTCCAGTGTGCCTGGAACTCAGGGCTTCCTGATTTTAAAAATCCTAGCCCTAGGCCGAACCCCAACCCTAAGACGAGAAAGGCAAATCAGCCAGGAATTAGGCATGTCCCCAAGGAAAAAGCTGTGGAGGCAGGCATGTTGTGGTACTTTTGCGCTCTTCTTGGCTAGTCCTTCGCAGCTGCTGTGTTCTTGGAACTCAGGGCTTTCTGGTTAATAGAACCCTTACCCTAGGCGTAACTCAAACCTTAACCCTAGGAAGGAAAATCAGCCTATGATTCGGGATGGTCTCATGGAAATATCAGTGGTGGCAGCCAAGTTGCGTCACTTTTGCGCTCCCCTTGGGATGCCTTTCGCAGCTGCAGTGTGCCTGGAGCCCAGGGCTTCCTGGTTTTAAAAGTCCTAGGCCTAAGCCTAACAGTAACCCTAGGAAGGTAAATCAGCCGGGTATTAGGGTTCTTCCTAAGGGAAAAGCCGTGAAAGCAGCCATGTTGTGGCACTTCTGCACTCCCTTTGGGATGCCTTTGGCAGATGAAGTAAGCCTGGAACTCAGGGCTTCCTGGTTAAAGAAATCCAAGCCCTAGGCTGAACCCTAACCCTAACCCTAGGCAGATAAATCAGCCTAGGTATAGGGATGGTGCCAAGGAAAAAGCTGTGAAAGCTGCCATGTTGTTGCACTTTTGTACTCCCCTTGGGATGCCTTGAACAGCTGCAGTGTGCCTGGAGCTAAGGGCTTCCTAGTTTCAAAAATCCTAGCCCTAGGCCTAAGCCTAACAGTAACCCTGGGAAGGTCAATCAGCTTGGTGTTAGGCGTCTTGCCAAGGAAAAAGCCGTGAAAGCAGCCATGTTGTGGCACTTTTGCACTCCCTTTTGGATGCCTTTCACAGCTCCAGTGTGCCTGGAACTCAGGGCTTCCTGCTTTTAAAAATCCTAGCCCTAGGCCGAACCCCAACCCTAAGACGAGAAAGGCAAATCAGCCAGGAATTAGGCATGTCCCCAAGGAAAAAGCTGTGGAGGCAGGCATGTTGTGGTACTTTTGCGCTCTTCTTGGGTAGTCCTTCGCAGCTGCTGTGTTCTTGGAACTCAGGGCTTTCTGGTTAATAGACCCTTACCCTAGGCGTAACTCAAACCTTAACCCTAGGAAGGAAAATCAGCCTATGGTTCGGGATGGTCTCATGGAAATATCAGTGGTGGCAGCCAAGTTGCGTCACTTTGCGCTCCCCTTGGGATGCCTTTCGCAGCTGCAGTGTGCCTGGAGCCCAGGGCTTCCTGGTTTTAAAAGTCCTAGGCCTAAGCCTAACAGTAACCCTAGGAAGGTAAATCAGCCGGGTATTAGGGTTCTTCCTAAGGGAAAAGCCGTGAAAGCAGCCATGTTGTGGCACTTCTGCACTCCCTTTGGGATGCCTTTGGCAGATGAAGTAAGCCTGGAACTCAGGGCTTCCTGGTTAAAGAAATCCAAGCCCTAGGCTGAAGCCTAACCCTAACCCTAGGCAGATAAATCAGCCTAGGTATAGGGATGGTGCCAAGGAAAAAGTTGTGAAAGCTGCCATGTTGTTGCACTTTTGTACTCCCCTTGGGATGCCTTGAACAGCTGAAGTGTGCCTGGAGCCCAGGGCTTCCTAGTTTTAAAAATCCTAGCCCTAGGACTAAGCCTAACAGTAACCCTGGGAAGGCAAATCAGCTGGGTATTAGGGTTCTTCCTAAGGGAAAAGCCGTGAAAGCAGCCATGTTGTGGCACTTCTGCACTCGTTTTGGGATGCCTTTGGCAGATGAAGTAAGCGTGGAACTCAGGGCTTCCTGGTTAAAGAAATCCAAGCCCTAGGCTGAACCCTAACCCTAACCCTAGGCAGATAAATCAGCCTAGGTATAGGGATGGTGCCAAGGAAAAAGCTGTGAAAGCTGCCATGTTGTTGCACTTTTGTACTCCCTTTTGGATGCCTTTCACAGCTCCAGTGTGCCTGGATCTCAGGGCTTCCTGCTTTTAAAAATCCTAGCCCTAGGCCGAACCCCAACCCTAAGACGAGAAAGGCAAATCAGCCAGGAATTAGGCATGTCCCCAAGGAAAAAGCTGTGGAGGCAGGCATGTTGTGGTACTTTTGCGCTCTTCTTGGCTAGTCCTTCGCAGCTGCTGTGTTCTTGGAACTCAGGGCTTTCTGGTTAATAGACCCTTACCCTAGGCGTAACTCAAACCTTAACCCTAGGAAGGAAAATCAGCCTATGGTTCGGGATGGTCTCATGGAAATATCAGTGGTGGCAGCCAAGTTGCGTCACTTTTGCGCTCCCCTTGGGATGCCTTTCGCAGCTGCAGTGTGCCTGGAGCCCAGGGCTTCCTGGTTTTAAAAGTCCTAGGCCTAAGCCTAACAGTAACCCTAGGAAGGTAAATCAGCCGGGTATTAGGGTTCTTCCTAAGGGAAAAGCCGTGAAAGCAGCCATGTTGTGGCACTTCTGCACTCCCCTTGGGATGCCTTTGGCAGATGAAGTAAGCCTGGAACTCAGGGCTTCCTGGTTAAAAAAATCCAAGCCCTAGGCTGAACCCTAACCCTAACCCTAGGCAGATAAATCAGCCTAGGTATAGGGATGGTGCCAAAGAAAAAGCTGTGAAAGCTGCCATGTTGTTACACTTTTGTACTCCCCTTGGGATGCCTTGAACAGCTGCAGTGTGCCTGGAGCCCAGGGCCTCCTAGTTTTAAAAATCCTAGCCCTAGGCCTAAGCCTAACAGTAACCCTGGGAAGGTAAATCAGCCTGGTGTTAGGCATCTTGCCAAGGAAAAAGCCGTGAAAGCAGCCATGTTGTGGCACTTTTGCACTCCCTTTTGGATGCCTTTCACAGCTCCAGTGTGCCTGGAACTCAGGGCTTCCTGCTTTTAAAAATCCTAGCCCTAGGCCGAACCCCAACCCTAAGACGAGAAAGGCAAATCAGCCAGGAATTAGGCATGTCCCCAAGGAAAAAGCTGTGGAGGAAGGCATGTTGTGGTACTTTTGCGCTCTTCTTGGCTAGTCCTTCGCAGCTGCTGTGTTCTTGGAACTCAGGGCTTTCTGGTTAATAGAACCCTTACCCTAGGCGTAACTCAAACCTTAACCCTAGGAAGGAAAATCAGCCTATGGTTCGGGATGGTCTCATGGAAATATCAGTGGTGGCAGCCAAGTTGCGTCACTTTTGCGCTCCCCTTGGGATGCCTTTCGCAGCTGCAGTGTGCCTGGAGCCCAGGGCTTCCTGGTTTTAAAAGTCCTAGGCCTAAGCCTAACAGTAACCCTAGGAAGGTAAATCAGCCGGGTATTAGGGTTCTTCCTAAAGGAAAAGCCGTGAAAGCAGCCATGTTGTGGCACTTCTGCACTCCCTTTGGGATGCCTTTGGCAGATGAAGTAAGCCTGGAACTCAGGGCTTCCTGGTTAAAGAAATCCAAGCCCTAGGCTGAACCCTAACCCTAACCCTAGGCAGATAAATCAGCCTAGGTATAGGGATGGTGCCAAGGAAAAAGCTGTGAAAGCTGCCTTGTTGTTGCACTTTTGTACTCCCCTTGGGATGCCTTGAACAGCTGCAGTGTGCCTGGAGCCCAGGGCTTCCTAGTTTTAAAAATCCTAGCCCTAGGACTAAGCCTAACAGTAACCCTGGGAAGGCAAATCAGCTGGGTATTAGGGTTCTTCCTAAGGGAAAAGCCGTGAAAGCAGCCATGTTGTGGCACTTCTGCACTCGTTTTGGGATGCCTTTGGCAGATGAAGTAAGCGTGGAACTCAGGGCTTCCTGGTTAAAGAAATCCAAGCCCTAGGCTGAAGCCTAACCCTAACCCTAGGCAGATAAATCAGCCTAGGTATAGGGATGGTGCCAAGGAAAAAGCTGTGAAAGCTGCCATGTTGTTGCACTTTTGTACTCCCTTTTGGATGCCTTTCACAGCTCTAGTGTGCCTGGAACTCAGGGCTTCCTGCTTTTAAAAATCCTAGCCCTAGGCCGAACCCCAACCCTAAGACGAGAAAGGCAAATCAGCCAGGAATTAGGCATGTCCCCAAGGAAAAAGCTGTGGAGGCAGGCATGTTGTGGTACTTTTGCGCTCTTCTTGGCTAGTCCTTCGCAGCTGCTGTGTTCTTGGAACTCAGGGCTTTCTGGTTAATAGACCCTTACCCTAGGCGTAACTCAAACCTTAACCCTAGGAAGGAAAATCAGCCTATGGTTCGGGATGGTCTCATGGAAATATCAGTGGTGGCAGCCAAGTTGCGTCACTTTTGCGCTCCCCTTGGGATGCCTTTTGCAGCTGCAGTGTGCCTGGAGCCCAGGGCTTCCTGGTTTTAAAAGTCCTAGACCTAAGCCTAACAGTAACCCTAGGAAGGTAAATCAGCCGGGTATTAGGGTTCTTCCTAAGGGAAAAGCCGTGAAAGCAGCCATGTTGTGGCA
The DNA here is from genome assembly GCF_027579445.1 of Ammospiza nelsoni. Classification (NCBI taxonomy): domain Eukaryota; kingdom Metazoa; phylum Chordata; class Aves; order Passeriformes; family Passerellidae; genus Ammospiza; species Ammospiza nelsoni. Next base: position 580,444 of record NW_026683197.1, on the reverse strand, counting down.
CTTCTGCACTCCCTTTGGGATGCCTTTGGCAGATGAAGTAAGCCTGGAACTCAGGGCTTCCTGGTTAAAGAAATCCAAGCCCTACGCTGAACCCTAACCCTAACCCTAGGCAGATAAATCAGCCTAGGTATAGGGATGGTGCCAAGGAAAAAGCTGTGAAAGCTGCCATGTTGTTACACTTTTGTACTCCCCTTGGGATGCCTTGAACAGCTGCAGTGTGCCTGGAGCCCAGGGCCTCCTAGTTTTAAAAATCCTAGCCCTAGGCCTAAGCCTAACAGTAACCCTGGGAAGGTAAATCAGCCTGGTGTTAGGCATCTTGCCAAGGAAAAAGCCGTGAAAGCAGCCATGTTGTGGCACTTTTGCACTCCCTTTTGGATGCCTTTCACAGCTCCAGTGTGCCTGGAACTCAGGGCTTCCTGATTTTAAAAATCCTAGCCCTAGGCCGAACCCCAACCGTAAGACGAGAAAGGCAAATCAGCCAGGAATTAGGCATGTCCCCAAGGAAAAAGCTGTGGAGGCAGGCATGTTGTGGTACTTTTGCGCTCTTCTTGGCTAGTCCTTCGCAGCTGCTGTGTTCTTGGAACTCAGGGCTTTCTGGTTAATAGAACCCTTACCCTAGGCGTAACTCAAACCTTAACCCTAGGAAGGAAAATCAGCCTATGGTTCGGGATGGTCTCATGGAAATATCAGTGGTGGCAGCCAAGTTGCGTCACTTTTGCGCTCCCCTTGGGATGCCTTTCGCAGCTGCAGTGTGCCTGGAGCCCAGGGCTTCCTGGTTTTAAAAGTCCTAGGCCTAAGCCTAACAGTAACCCTAGGAAGGTAAATCAGCCGGGTATTAGGGTTCTTCCTAAGGGAAAAGCCGTGAAAGCAGCCATGTTGTGGCACTTCTGCACTCCCTTTGGGATGCCTTTGGCAGATGAAGTAAGCCTGGAACTCAGGGCTTCCTGGTTAAAGAAATCCAAGCCCTAGGCTGAACCCTAACCCTAACCCTAGGCAGATAAATCAGCCTAGGTATAGGGATGGTGCCAAGGAAAAAGCTGTGAAAGCTGCCATGTTGTTGCACTTTTGTACTCCCCTTGGGATGCCTTGAACAGCTGCAGTGTGCCTGGAGCTAAGGGCTTCCTAGTTTTAAAAATCCTAGCCCTAGGCCTAAGCCTAACAGTAACCCTGGGAAGGCAAATCAGCCTGGTGTTAGGCGTCTTGCCAAGGAAAAGCCGTGAAAGCAGCCATGTTGTGGCACTTTTGCACTCCCTTTTGGATGCCTTTCACAGCTCCAGTGTGCCTGGAACTCAGGGCTTCCTGATTTTAAAAATCCTAACCCTAGGCCGAACCCCAACCCTAAGACGAGAAAGGCAAATCAGCCAGGAATTAGGCATGTCCCCAAGGAAAAAGCTGTGGAGGCAGGCATGTTGTGGTACTTTTGCGCTCTTCTTGGCTAGTCCTTCGCAGCTGCTGTGTTCTTGGAACTCAGGGCTTTCTGGTTAATAGAACCCTTACCCTAGGCGTAACTCAAACCTTAACCCTAGGAAGGAAAATCAGCCTATGGTTCAGGATGGTCTCATGGAAATATCAGTGGTGGCAGCCAAGTTGCGTCACTTTTGCGCTCCCCTTGGGATGCCTTTTGCAGCTGCAGTGTGCCTGGAGCCCAGGGCTTCCTGGTTTTAAAAGTCCTAGGCCTAAGCCTAACAGTAACCCTAGGAAGGTAAATCAGCCGGGTATTAGGGTTCTTCCTAAGGGAAAAGCCGTGAAAGCAGCCATGTTGTGGCACTTCTGCACTCCCTTTGGGATGCCTTTGGAAGATGAAGTAAGCCTGGAACTCAGGGCTTCCTGGTTAAAAAAATTCAAGCCCTAGGCTGAACCCTAACCCTAACCCTAGGCAGATAAATCAGCCTAGGTATAGGGATGGTGCCAAGGAAAAAGCTGTGAAAGCTGCCATGTTGTTGCACTTTTGTACTCCCCTTGGGATGCCTTGAACAGCTGCAGTGTGCCTGGAGCTAAGGGCTTCCTAGTTTAAAAAATCCTAGCCCTAGGCCTCAGCCTAACAGTAACCCTGGGAAGGTAAATCAGCCTGGTGTTAGGCGTCTTGCCAAGGAAAAAGCCGTGAAAGCAGCCATGTTGTGGCACTTTTGCACTCCCTTTTGGATGCCTTTCACAGCTCCAGTGTGCCTGGAACTCAGGGCTTCCTGCTTTTAAAAATCCTAGCCCTAGGCCGAACCCCAACCCTGAGACGAGAAAGCCAAATCAGCCAGGAATTAGGCATGTCCCCAAGGAAAAAGCTGTGGAGGCAGGCATGTTGTGGTACTTTTGCGCTCTTCTTGGCTAGTCCTTCGCAGCTGCTGTGTTCTTGGAACTCAGGGCTTTCTGGTTAATAGACCCTTACCCTAGGCGTAACTCAAACCTTAACCCTAGGAAGGAAAATCAGCCTATGGTTCGGGATGGTCTCATGGAAATATCAGTGGTGGCAGCCAAGTTGCGTCACTTTTGCGCTCCCCTTGGGATGCCTTTCGCAGCTGCAGTGTGCCTGGAGCCCAGGGCTTCCTGGTGTTAAAAGTCCTAGGCCTAAGCCTAACAGTAACCCTAGGAAGGTAAATCAGCCGGGTATTAGGGTTCTTCCTAAGGGAAAAGCCGTGAAAGCAGCCATGTTGTGGCACTTCTGCACTCCCTTTGGGATGCCTTTGGCAGATGAAGTAAGCCTGGAACTCAGGGCTTCCTGGTTAAAGAAATCCAAGCCCTAGGCTGAACCCTAACCCTAACCCTAGGCAGATAAATCAGCCTAGGTATAGGGATGGTGCCAAGGAAAAAGCTGTGAAAGCTGCCATGTTGTTGCACTTTTGTACTCCCCTTGGGATGCCTTGAACAGCTGCAGTGTGCCTGGAGCTAAGGGCTTCCTAGTTTTAAAAATCCTAGCCCTAGGCCTAAGCCTAACAGTAACCCTGGGAAGGGAAATCAGCCTGGTGTTAGGCGTCTTGCCAAGGAAAAAGCCGTGAAAGCAGCCATGTTGTGGCACTTTTGCACTCCCTTTTGGATGCCTTTCACAGCTCCAGTGTGCCTGGAACTCAGGGCTTCCTGATTTTAAAAATCCTAGCCCTAGGCCGAACCCCAACCCTAAGACGAGAAAGGCAAATCAGCCAGGAATTAGGCATGTCCCCAAGGAAAAAGCTGTGGAGGCAGGCATGTTGTGGTACTTTTGCGCTCTTCTTGGCTAGTCCTTCGCAGCTGCTGTGTTCTTGGAACTCAGGGCTTTCTGGTTAATAGAACCCTTACCCTAGGCGTAACTCAAACCTTAACCCTAGGAAGGAAAATCAGCCTATGGTTCGGGATGGTCTCATGGAAATATCAGTGGTGGCAGCCAAGTTGCGTCACTTTTGCGCTCCCCTTGGGATGCCTTTCGCAGCTGCAGTGTGCCTGGAGCCCAGGGCTTCCTGGTTTTAAAAGTCCTAGGCCTAAGCCTAACAGTAACCCTAGGAAGGTAAATCAGCCGGGTATTAGGGTTCTTCCTAAAGGAAAAGCCGTAAAAGCAGCCATGTTGTGGCACTTCTGCACTCCCTTTGGGATGCCTTTGGCAGATGAAGTAAGCCTGGAACTCAGGGCTTCCTGGTTAAAGAAATCCAAGCCCTAGGCTGAACCCTAACCCTAATCCTAGGCAGATAAATCAGCCTAGGTATAGGGATGGTGCCAAGGAAAAAGCTGAGAAAGCTGCCATGTTGTTGCACTTTTGTACTCCCCTTGGGATGCCTTGAACAGCTGCAGTGTGCCTGGAGCTAAGGGCTTCCTAGTTTCAAAAATCCTAGCCCTAGGCCTAAGCCTAACAGTAACCCTGGGAAGGCAAATCAGCCTGGTGTTAGGCGTCTTGCCAAGGAAAAAGCCGTGAAAGCAGCCATGTTGTGGCACATTTGCACTCCCTTTTGGATGCCTTTCACAGCTCCAGTGTGCCTGGAACTCAGGGCTTCCTGCTTTTAAAAATCCTAGCCCTAGGCCGAACCCCAACCCTAAGACAAGAAAGGCAAATCAGCCAGGAATTAGGCATGTCCCCAAGGAAAAAGCTGTGGAGGCAGGCATGTTGTGGTACTTTTGCGCTCTTCTTGGGTAGTCCTTCGCAGCTGCTGTGTTCTTGGAACTCAGGGCTTTCTGGTTAATAGAACCCTTACCCTAGGCGTAACTCAAACCTTAACCCTAGGAAGGAAAATCAGCCTATGGTTCGGGATGGTCTCATGGAAATATCAGTGGTGGCAGCCAAGTTGCGTCACTTTTGCGCTCCCCTTGGGATGCCTTTCGCAGCTGCAGTGTGCCTGGAGCCCAGGGCTTCCTGGTTTTAAAAGTCCTAGGCCTAAGCCTAACAGTAACCCTAGGAAGGTAAATCAGCCGGGTATTAGGGTTCTTCCTAAGGGAAAAGCCGTGAAAGCAGCCATGTTGTGGCACTTCTGCACTCCCTTTGGGATGCCTTTGGAAGATGAAGTAAGCCTGGAACTCAGGGCTTCCTGGTTAAAAAAATTCAAGCCCTAGGCTGAACCCTAACCCTAACCCTAGGCAGATAAATCAGCCTAGGTATAGGGATGGTGCCAAGGAAAAAGCTGTGAAAGCTGCCATGTTGTTGCACTTTTGTACTCCCCTTGGGATGCCTTGAACAGCTGCAGTGTGCCTGGAGCTAAGGGCTTCCTAGTTTAAAAAATCCTAGCCCTAGGCCTCAGCCTAACAGTAACCCTGGGAAGGTAAATCAGCCTGGTGTTAGGCGTCTTGCCAAGGAAAAAGCCGTGAAAGCAGCCATGTTGTGGCACTTTTGCACTCCCTTTTGGATGCCTTTCACAGCTCCAGTGTGCCTGGAACTCAGGGCTTCCTGCTTTTAAAAATCCTAGCCCTAGGCCGAACCCCAACCCTGAGACGAGAAAGGCAAATCAGCCAGGAATTAGGCATGTCCCCAAGGAAAAAGCTGTGGAGGCAGGCATGTTGTGGTACTTTTGCGCTCTTCTTGGCTAGTCCTTCGCAGCTGCTGTGTTCTTGGAACTCAGGGCTTTCTGGTTAATAGACCCTTACCCTAGGCGTAACTCAAACCTTAACCCTAGGAAGGAAAATCAGCCTATGGTTCGGGATGGTCTCATGGAAATATCAGTGGTGGCAGCCAAGTTGCATCACTTTTGCGCTCCCCTTGGGATGCCTTTCGCAGCTGCAGTGTGCCTGGAGCCCAGGGCTTCCTGGTTTTAAAAGTCCTAGGCCTAAGCCTAACAGTAACCCTAGGAAGGTAAATCAGCCGGGTATTAGGGTTCTTCCTAAGGGAAAAGCCGTGAAAGCAGCCATGTTGTGGCACTTCTGCACTCCCTTTGGGATGCCTTTGGCAGATGAAGTAAGCCTGGAACTCAGGGCTTCCTGGTTAAAGAAATCACAGCCCTAGGCTGAACCCTAACCCTAACCCTAGGCAGATAAATCAGCCTAGGTATAGGGATGGTGCCAAGGAAAAAGCTGTGAAAGCTGCCATGTTGTTGCACTTTTGTACTCCCCTTGGGATGCCTTGAACAGCTGCAGTGTGCCTGGAGCTAAGGGCTTCCTAGTTTTAAAAATCCTAGCCTTAGGCCTAAGCCTAACAGTAACCCTGGGAAGGCAAATCAGCCTGGTGTTAGGCGTCTTGCCAAGGAAAAAGCCGTGAAAGCAGCCATGTTGTGGCACATTTGCACTCCCTTTTGGATGCCTTTCACAGCTCCAGTGTGCCTGGAACTCAGGGCTTCCTGCTTTTAAAAATCCTAGCCCTAGGCCGAACCCCAACCCTAAGACAAGAAAGGCAAATCAGCCAGGAATTAGGCATGTCCACAAGGAAAAAGCTGTGGAGGCAGGCATGTTGTGGTACTTTTGCGCTCTTCTTGGCTAGTCCTTCGCAGCTGCTGTGTTCTTGGAACTCAGGGCTTTCTGGTTAATAGACCCTTACCCTAGGCGTAACTCAAACCTTAACCCTAGGAAGGAAAATCAGCCTATGGTTCGGGATGGTCTCATGGAAATATCAGTGGTGGCAGCCAAGTTGCGTCACTTTTGCGCTCCCCTTGGGATGCCTTTTGCAGCTGCAGTGTGCCTGGAGCCCAGGGCTTCCTGGTTTTAAAAGTCCTAGGCCTAAGCCTAACAGTAACCCTAGGAAGGTAAATCAGCCGGGTATTAGGGTTCTTCCTAAGGGAAAAGCCGTGAAAGCAGCCATGTTGTGGCACTTCTGCACTCCCTTTGGGATGCCTTTGGCAGATGAAGTAAGCCTGGAACTCAGGGCTTCCTGGTTAAAGAAATCCAAGCCCTAGGCTGAACCCTAACCCTAACCCTAGGCAGATAAATCAGCCTAGGTATAGGGATGGTGCCAAGGAAAAAGCTGTGAAAGCTGCCATGTTGTTGCACTTTTGTACTCCCCTTGGGATGCCTTGAACAGCTGCAGTGTGCCTGGAGCTAAGGGCTTCCTAGTTTCAAAAATCCTAGCCCTAGGCCTAAGCCTAACAGTAACCCTGGGAAGGTAAATCAACCTGGTGTTAGGCTTCTTGCCAAGGAAAAAGCCGTGAAAGCAGCCATGTTGTGGCACTTTTGCACTCCCTTTTGGATGCCTTTCACAGCTCCAGTGTGCCTGGAACTCAGGGCTTCCTGATTTTAAAAATCCTAGCCCTAGGCCGAACCCCAACCCTAAGACGAGAAAGGCAAATCAGCCAGGAATTAGGCATGTCCCCAAGGAAAAAGCTGTGGAGGCAGGCATGTTGTGGTACTTTTGCGCTCTTCTTGGCTAGTCCTTCGCAGCTGCTGTGTTCTTGGAACTCAGGGCTTTCTGGTTAATAGAACCCTTACCCTAGGCGTAACTCAAACCTTAACCCTAGGAAGGAAAATCAGCCTATGGTTCGGGATGGTCTCATGGAAATATCAGTGGTGGCAGCCAAGTTGCGTCACTCTTGCGCTCCCCTTGGGATGCCTTTCGCAGCTGCAGTGTGCCTGGAGCCCAGGGCTTCGTGGTTTTAAAAGTCCTAGGCCTAAGCCTAACAGTAACCCTAGGAAGGTAAATCAGCCGGGTATTAGGGTTCTTCCTAAAGGAAAAGCCGTAAAAGCAGCCATGTTGTGGCACTTCTGCACTCCCTTTGGGATGCCTTTGGCAGATGAAGTAAGCCTGGAACTCAGGGCTTCCTGGTTAAAGAAATCCAAGCCCTAGGCTGAAGCCTAACCCTAACCCTAGGCAGATAAATCAGCCTAGGTATAGGGATGGTGCCAAGGAAAAAGCTGTGAAAGCTGCCATGTTGTTGCACTTTTGTACTCCCCTTGGGATGCCTTGAACAGCTGCAGTGTGCCTGGAGCTAAGGGCTTCCTAGTTTCAAAAATCCTAGCCCTAGGCCTAAGCCTAACAGTAACCCTGGGAAGGCAAATCAGCCTGGTGTTAGGCGTCTTGCCAAGGAAAAAGCCGTGAAAGCAGCCATGTTGTGGCACTTTTGCACTCCCTTTTGGATGCCTTTCACAGCTCCAGTGTGCCTGGAACTCAGGGCTTCCTGCTTTTAAAAATCCTAGCCCTAGGCTGAACCCCAACCCTAAGACGAGAAAGGCAAATCAGCCAGGAATTAGGCATGTCCCCAAGGAAAAAGCTGTGGAGGCAGGCAAGTTGTGGTACTTTTGCGCTCTTCTTGGCTAGTCCTTCGCAGCTGCTGTGTTCTTGGAACTCAGGGCTTTCTGGTTAATAGAACCCTTACCCTAGGCGTAACTCAAACATTAACCCTAGGAAGGAAAATCAGCCTATGGTTCGGGATGGTCTCATGGAAATATCAGTGGTGGCAGCCAAGTTGCGTCACTTTTGCGCTCCCCTTGGGATGCCTTTTGCAGCTGCAGTGTGCCTGGAGCCCAGGGCTTCCTGGTTTTAAAAGTCCTAGGCCTAAGCCTAACAGTAACCCTAGGAAGGTAAATCAGCCGGGTATTAGGGTTCTTCCTAAGGGAAAAGCCGTGAAAGCAGCCATGTTGTGGCACTTCTGCACTCCCTTTGGGATGCCTTTGGCAGATGAAGTAAGCCTGGAACTCAGGGCTTCCTGGTTAAAAAAATTCAAGCCCTAGGCTGAACCCTAACCCTAACCCTAGGCAGATAAATCAGCCTAGGTATAGGGATGGTGCCAAGGAAAAAGCTGTGAAAGCTGTCATGTTGTTGCACTTTTGTACTCCCCTTGGGATGCCTTGAACAGCTGCAGTGTGCCTGGAGCCCAGGGCTTCCTAGTTTTAAAAATCCTAGCCCTAGGCCTAAGCCTAACAGTAACCCTGGGAAGGCAAATCAGCCTGGTGTTAGGCGTCTTGCCAAGGAAAAAGCCGTGAAAGCAGCCATGTTGTGGCACTTTTGCACTCCCTTTTGGATGCCTTTCACAGCTCCAGTGTGCCTGGAACTCAGGGCTTCCTGCTTTTAAAAATCCTAGCCCTAGGCCGAACCCCAACCCTAAGACAAGAAAGGCAAATCAGCCAGGAATTAGGCATGTCCCCAAGGAAAAAGCTGTGGAGGCAGGCATGTTGTGGTACTTTTGCGCTCTTCTTGGCTAGTCCTTCGCAGCTGCTGTGTTCTTGGAACTCAGGGCTTTCTGGTTAATAGACCCTTACCCTAGGCGTAACTCAAACCTTAACCCTAGGAAGGAAAATCAGCCTATGGTTCGGGATGGTCTCATGGAAATATCAGTGGTGGCAGCCAAGTTGCGTCACTTTTGCGCTCCCCTTGGGATGCCTTTCGCAGCTGCAGTGTGCCTGGAGCCCAGGGCTTCCTGGTTTTAAAAGTCCTAGGCCTAAGCCTAACAGTAACCCTAGGAAGGTAAATCAGCCGGGTATTAGGGTTCTTCCTAAGGGAAAAGCCGTGAAAGCAGCCATGTTGTGGCACTTCTGCACTCCCTTTGGGATGCCTTTGGCAGATGAAGTAAGCCTGGAACTCAGGGCTTCCTGGTTAAAGAAATCCAAGCCCTAGGCTGAACCCTAACCCTAACCCTAGGCAGATAAATCAGCCTAGGTATAGGGATGGTGCCAAGGAAAAAGCTGTGAAAGCTGCCATGTTGTTGCACTTTTGTACTCCCCTTGGGATGCCTTGAACAGCTGCAGTGTGCCTGGAGCCCAGGGCTTCCTAGTTTTAAAAATCCTAGCCCTAGGACTAAGCCTAACAGTAACCCTGGGAAGGCAAATCAGCCTGGTGTTAGGCGTCTTGCCAAGGAAAAAGCCGTGAAAGCAGCCATGTTGTGGCACTTTTGCACTCCCTTTTGGATGCCTTTCGCAGCTCCAGTTTGCCTGGAACTCAGGGCTTCCTGATTTTAAAAATCCTAGCCCTAGGCCGAACCGCAACCCTAAGACGAGAAAGGCAAATCAGCCAGGAATTAGGCATGTCCCCAAGGAAAAAGCTGTGGAGGCAGGCATGTTGTGGTACTTTTGCGCTCTTCTTGGCTAGTCCTTCGCAGCTGCTGTGTTCTTGGAACTCAGGGCTTTCTGGTTAATAGACCCTTACCCTAGGCGTAACTCAAACCTTAACCCTAGGAAGGAAAATCAGTCTATGGTTCGGGATGGTCTCATGGAAATATCAGTGGTGGCAGCCAAGTTGCGTCACTTTTGCGCTCCCCTTGGGATGCCTTTTGCCGCTGCAGTGTGCCTGGAGCCCAGGGCTTCCTGGTTTTAAAAGTCCTAGGCCTAAGCCTAACAGTAACCCTAGGAAGGTAAATCAGCCGGGTATTAGGGTTCTTCCTAAGGGAAAAGCCGTGAAAGCAGCCATGTTGTGGCACTTCTGCACTCCCTTTGGGATGCCTTTGGCAGATGAAGTAAGCCTGGAACTCAGGGCTTCCTGGTTAAAGAAATCCAAGCCCTAGGCTGAAGCCTAACCCTAACCCTAGGCAGATAAATCAGCCTAGGTATAGGGATGGTGCCAAGGAAAAAGCTGTGAAAGCTGCCATGTTGTTGCACTTTTGTACTCCCCTTGGGATGCCTTGAACAGCTGCAGTGTGCCTGGAGCCCAGGGCTTCCTAGTTTTAAAAATCCTAGCCCTAGGCCTAAGCCTAACAGTAACCCTGGGAAGGCAAATCAGCCTGGTGTTAGGCGTCTTGCCAAGGAAAAAGCCGTGAAAGCAGCCATGTTGTGGCACTTTTGCACTCCCTTTTGGATGCCTTTCGCAGCTCCAGTTTGCCTGGAACTCAGGGCTTCCTGATTTTAAAAATCCTAGCCCTAGGCCGAACCCCAACCCTAAGACGAGAAAGGCAAATCAGCCAGGAATTAGGCATGTCCCCAAGGAAAAAGCTGTGGAGGCAGGCATGTTGTGGTACTTTTGCGCTCTTCTTGGCTAGTCCTTCGCAGCTGCTGTGTTCTTGGAACTCAGGGCTTTCTGGTTAATAGACCCTTACCCTAGACGTAACTCAAACCTTAACCCTAGGAAGGAAAATCAGCCTAAGGTTTGGGATGGTCTCATGGAAATATCAGTGGTGGCAGCCAAGTTGCGTCACTTTTGCGCTCCCCTTGGGATGCCTTTTGCAGCTGCAGTGTGCCTGGAGCCCAGGGCTTCCTGGTTTTAAAAGTCCTAGGCCTAAGCCTAACAGTAACCCTAGGAAGGTAAATCAGCCGGGTATTAGGGTTCTTCCTAAGGGAAAAGCCGTGAAAGCAGCCATGTTGTGGCACTTCTGCACTCCCTTTGGGATGCCTTTGGCAGATGAAGTAAGCCTGGAACTCAGGGCTTCCTGGTTAAAGAAATCCAAGCCCTAGGCTGAAGCCTAACCCTAACCCTAGGCAGATAAATCAGCCTAGGTATAGGGATGGTGCCAAGGAAAAAGCTGTGAAAGCTGCCATGTTGTTGCACTTTTGTACTCCCCTTGGGATGCCTTGAACAGCTGCAGTGTGCCTGGAGCTAAGGGCTTCCTAGTTTTAAAAATCCTAGCCCTAGGCCTAAGCCTAACAGTAACCCTGGGAAGGTAAATCAGCCTGGTGTTAGGCGTCTTGCCAAGGAAAAAGCCGTGAAAGCAGCCATGTTGTGGCACTTTTGCACTCCCTTTTGGATGCCTTTCACAGCTCCAGTGTGCCTGGAACTCAGGGCTTCCTGATTTTAAAAATCCTAGCCCTAGGCCAAACCCCAACCCTAAGACGAGAAAGGCAAATCAGCCAGGAATTAGGCATGTCCCCAAGGAAAAAGCTGTGGAGGCAGGCATGTTGTGGTACTTTTGCGCTCTTCTTGGCTAGTCCTTCGCAGCTGCTGTGTTCTTGGAACTCAGGGCTTTCTGGTTAATAGACCCTTACCCTAGGCGTAACTCAAACCTTAACCCTAGGAAGGAAAATCAGCCTATGGTTCGGGATGGTCTCATGGAAATATCAGTGGTGGCAGCCAAGTTGCGTCACTTTTGCGCTCCCCTTGGGATGCCTTTCGCAGCTGCAGTGTGCCTGGAGCCCAGGGCTTCCTGGTTTTAAAAGTCCTAGGCCTAAGCCTAACAGTAACCCTAGGAAGGTAAATCAGCCGGGTATTAGGGTTCTTCCTAAGGGAAAAGCCGTGAAAGCAGCCATGTTGTGGCACTTCTGCACTCCCTTTGGGATGCCTTTGGCAGATGAAGTAAGCCTGGAACTCAGGGCTTCCTGGTTAAAGAAATCCAAGCCCTAGGCTGAACCCTAACCCTAACCCTAGGCAGATAAATCAGCCTAGGTATAGGGATGGTGCCAAGGAAAAAGCTGTGAAAGCTGCCATGTTGTTGCACTTTTGTACTCCCCTTGGGATGCCTTGAACAGCTGCAGTGTGCCTGGAGCCCAGGGCTTCCTAGTTTTAAAAATCCTAGCCCTAGGACTAAGCCTAACAGTAACCCTGGGAAGGCAAATCAGCCGGGTATTAGGGTTCTTCCTAAGGGAAAAGCCGTGAAAGCAGCCATGTTGTGGCACTTCTGCACTCGTTTTGGGATGCCTTTGGCAGATGAAGTAAGCGTGGAACTCAGGGCTTCCTGGTTAAAGAAATCCAAGCCCTAGGCTGAACCCTAACCCTAACCCTAGGCAGATAAATCAGCCTAGGTATAGGGATGGTGCCAAGGAAAAAGCTGTGAAAGCTGCCATGTTGTTGCACTTTTGTACTCCCTTTTGGATGCCTTTCACAGCTCCAGTGTGCCTGGAACTCAGGGCTTCCTGCTTTTAAAAATCCTAGCCCTAGGCCGAACCCCAACCCTAAGACGAGAAAGGCAAATCAGCCAGGAATTAGGCATGTCCCCAAGGAAAAAGCTGTGGAGGCAGGCATGTTGTGGTACTTTTGCGCTCTTCTTGGCTAGTCCTTCGCAGCTGCTGTGTTCTTGGAACTCAGGGCTTTCTGGTTAATAGAGCCCTTACCCTAGGCGTAACTCAAACCTTAACCCTAGGAAGGAAAATCAGCCTATGGTTCGGGATGGTCTCATGGAAATATCAGTGGTGGCAGCCAAGTTGCGTCACTTTTGCGCTCCCCTTGGGATGCCTTTCGCAGCTGCAGTGTGCCTGGAGCCCAGGGCTTCCTGGTTTTAAAAGTCCTAGGCCTAAGCCTAACAGTAACCCTAGGAAGGTAAATCAGCCGGGTATTAGGGTTCTTCCTAAGGGAAAAACCGTGAAAGCAGCCATGTTGTGGCACTTCTGCACTCCCCTTGGGATGCCTTTGGCAGATGAAGTAAGCCTGGAACTCAGGGCTTCCTGGTTAAAGAAATCCAAGCCCTAGGCTGAACCCTAACCCTAACCCTAGGCAGATAAATCAGCCTAGGTATAGGGATGGTGCCAAAGAAAAAGCTGTGAAAGCTGCCATGTTGTTACACTTTTGTACTCCCCTTGGGATGCCTTGAACAGCTGCAGTGTGCCTGGAGCCCAGGGCCTCCTAGTTTTAAAAATCCTAGCCCTAGGCCTAAGCCTAACAGTAACCCTGGGAAGGTAAATCAGCCTGGTGTTAGGCATCTTGCCAAGGAAAAAGCCGTGAAAGCAGCCATGTTGTGGCACTTTTGCACTCCCTTTTGGATGCCTTTCACAGCTCCAGTGTGCCTGGAACTCAGGGCTTCCTGCTTTTAAAAATCCTAGCCCTAGGCCGAACCCCAACCCTAAGACGAGAAAGGCAAATCAGCCAGGAATTAGGCATGTCCCCAAGGAAAAAGCTGTGGAGGCAGGCATGTTGTGGTACTTTTGCGCTCTTCTTGGCTAGTCCTTCGCAGCTGCTGTGTTCTTGGAACTCAGGGCTTTCTGGTTAATAGACCCTTACCCTAGGCGTAACTCAAACCTTAACCCTAGGAAGGAAAATCAGCCTATGGTTCGGGATGGTCTCATGGAAATATCAGTGGTGGCAGCCAAGTTGCGTCACTTTTGCGCTCCCCTTGGGATGCCTTTCGCAGCTGCAGTGTGCCTGGAGCCCAGGGCTTCCTGGTTTTAAAAGTCCTAGGCCTAAGCCTAACAGTAACCCTAGGAAGGTAAATCAGCCGGGTATTAGGGTTCTTCCTAAGGGAAAAGCCGTGAAAGCAGCCATGTTGTGGCACTTCTGCACTCCCTTTGGGATGCCTTTGGCAGATGAAGTAAGCCTGGAACTCAGGGCTTCCTGGTTAAAGAAATCCAAGCCCTAGGCTGAACCCTAACCCTAACCCTAGGCAGATAAATCAGCCTAGGTATAGGGATGGTGCCAAGGAAAAAGCTGTGAAAGCTGCCATGTTGTTGCACTTTTGTACTCCCCTTGGGATGCCTTGAACAGCTGCAGTGTGCCTGGAGCCCAGGGCTTCCTAGTTTTAAAAATCCTAGCCCTAGGACTAAGCCTAACAGTAACCCTGGGAAGGCAAATCAGCTGGGTATTAGGGTTCTTCCTAAGGGAAAAGCCGTGAAAGCAGCCATGTTGTGGCACTTCTGCACTCGTTTTGGGATGCCTTTGGCAGATGAAGTAAGCGTGGAACTCAGGGCTTCCTGGTTAAAGAAATCCAAGCCCTAGGCTGAACCCTAACCCTAACCCTAGGCAGATAAATCAGCCTAGGTATAGGGATGGTGCCAAGGAAAAAGCTGTGAAAGCTGCCATGTTGTTGCACTTTTGTACTCCCTTTTGGATGCCTTTCACAGCTCCAGTGTGCCTGGAACTCAGGGCTTCCTGCTTTTAAAAATCCTAGCCCTAGGCCGAACCCCAACCCTAAGACGAGAAAGGCAAATCAGCCAGGAATTAGGCATGTCCCCAAGGAAAAAGCTGTGGAGGCAGGCATGTTGTGGTACTTTTGCGCTCTTCTTGGCTAGTCCTTCGCAGCTGCTGTGTTCTTGGAACTCAGGGCTTTCTGGTTAATAGACCCTTACCCTAGGCGTAACTCAAACCTTAACCCTAGGAAGGAAAATCAGCCTATGGTTCGGGATGGTCTCATGGAAATATCAGTGGTGGCAGCCAAGTTGCGTCACTTTTGCGCTCCCCTTGGGATGCCTTTCGCAGCTGCAGTGTGCCTGGAGCCCAGGGCTTCCTGGTTTTAAAAGTCCTAGGCCTAAGCCTAACAGTAACCCTAGGAAGGTAAATCAGCCGGGTATTAGGGTTCTTCCTAAGGGAAAAGCCGTGAAAGCAGCCATGTTGTGGCACTTCTGCACTCCCCTTGGGATGCCTTTGGCAGATGAAGTAAGCCTGGAACTCAGGGCTTCCTGGTTAAAGAAATCCAAGCCCTAGGCTGAACCCTAACCCTAACCCTAGGCAGATAAATCAGCCTAGGTATAGGGATGGTGCCAAAGAAAAAGCTGTGAAAGCTGCCATGTTGTTACACTTTTGTACTCCCCTTGGGATGCCTTGAACAGCTGCAGTGTGCCTGGAGCCCAGGGCCTCCTAGTTTTAAAAATCCTAGCCCTAGGCCTAAGCCTAACAGTAACCCTGGGAAGGTAAATCAGCCTGCTGTTAGGCATCTTGCCAAGGAAAAAGCCGTGAAAGCAGCCATGTTGTGGCACTTTTGCACTCCCTTTTGGATGCCTTTCACAGCTCCAGTGTGCCTGGAACTCAGGGCTTCCTGATTTTAAAAATCCTAGCCCTAGGCCGAACCCCAACCCTAAGACGAGAAAGGCAAATCAGCCAGGAATTAGGCATGTCCCCAAGGAAAAAGCTGTGGAGGCAGGCATGTTGTGGTACTTTTGCGCTCTTCTTGGCTAGTCCTTCGCAGCTGCTGTGTTCTTGGAACTCAGGGCTTTCTGGTTAATAGAGCCCTTACCCTAGGCGTAACTCAAACCTTAACCCTAGGAAGGAAAATCAGCCTATGGTTCGGGATGGTCTCATGGAAATATCAGTGGTGGCAGCCAAGTTGCGTCACTTTTGCGCTCCCCTTGGGATGCCTTTCGCAGCTGCAGTGTGCCTGGAGCTAAGGGCTTCCTGGTTTTAAAAGTCCTAGGCCTAAGCCTAACAGTAACCCTAGGAAGGTAAATCAGCCGGGTATTAGGGTTCTTCCTAAGGGAAAAGCCGTGAAAGCAGCCATGTTGTGGCACTTCTGCACTCCCTTTGGGATGCCTTTGGCAGATGAAGTAAGCCTGGAACTCAGGGCTTCCTGGTTAAAGAAATCCAAGCCCTAGGCTGAAGCCTAACCCTAACCCTAGGCAGATAAATCAGCCTAGGTATAGGGATGGTGCCAAGGAAAAAGCTGTGAAAGCTGCCATGTTGTTGCACTTTTGTACTCCCCTTGGGATGCCTTGAACAGCTGCAGTGTGCCTGGAGCCCAGGGCTTCCTAGTTTTAAAAATCCTAGCCCTAGGACTAAGCCTAACAGTAACCCTGGGAAGGCAAATCAGCTGGGTATTAGGGTTCTTCCTAAGGGAAAAGCCGTGAAAGCAGCCATGTTGTGGCACTTCTGCACTCGTTTTGGGATGCCTTTGGCAGATGAAGGAAGCGTGGAACTCAGGGCTTCCTGGTTAAAGAAATCCAAGCCCTAGGCTGAACCCTAACCCTAACCCTAGGCAGATAAATCAGCCTAGGTATAGGGATGGTGCCAAGGAAAAAGCTGTGAAAGCTGCCATGTTGTTGCACTTTTGTACTCCATTTTGGATGCCTTTCACAGCTCCAGTGTGCCTGGAACTCAGGGCTTCCTGCTTTTAAAAATCCTAGCCCTAGGCCGAACCCCAACCCTAAGACGAGAAAGGCAAATCAGCCAGGAATTAGGCATGTCCCCAAGGAAAAAGCTGTGGAGGCAGGCATGTTGTGGTACTTTTGCGCTCTTCTTGGCTAGTCCTTCGCAGCTGCTGTGTTCTTGGAACTCAGGGCTTTCTGGTTAATAGACCCTTACCCTAGGCGTAACTCAAACCTTAACCCTAGGAAGGAAAATCAGCCTATGGTTCGGGATGGTCTCATGGAAATATCAGTGGTGGCAGCCAAGTTGCGTCACTTTTGCGCTCCCCTTGGGATGCCTTTCGCAGCTGCAGTGTGCCTGGAGCCCAGGGCTTCCTGGTTTTAAAAGTCCTAGGCCTAAGCCTAACAGTAACCCTAGGAAGGTAAATCAGCCGGGTATTAGGGTTCTTCCTAAGGGAAAAGCCGTGAAAGCAGCCATGTTGTGGCACTTCTGCACTCCCTTTGGGATGCCTTTGGCAGATGAAGTAAGCCTGGAACTCAGGGCTTCCTGGTTAAAGAAATCCAAGCCCTAGGCTGAACCCTAACCCTAACCCAAGGCAGATAAATCAGCCTAGGTATAGGGATGGTGCCAAGGAAAAAGCTGTGAAAGCTGCCATGTTGTTGCACTTTTGTACTCCCCTTGGGATGCCTTGAACAGCTGCAGTGTGCCTGGAGCCCAGGGCTTCCTAGTTTCAAAAATCCTAGCCCTAGGCCTAAGCCTAACTGTAACCCTGGGAAGGTCAATCAGCCTGGTGTTAGGCGTCTTGCCAAGGAAAAAGCCGTGAAAGCAGCCATGTTGTGGCACTTTTGCACTCCCTTTTGGATGCCTTTCACAGCTCCAGTGTGCCTGGAACTCAGGGCTTCCTGCTTTTAAAAATCCTAGCCCTAGGCCGAACCCCAACCCTAAGACGAGAAAGGCAAATCAGCCAGGAATTAGGCATGTCCCCAAGGAAAAAGCTGTGGAGGCAGGCATGTTGTGGTACTTTTGCGCTCTTCTTGGGTAGTCCTTCGCAGCTGCTGTGTTCTTGGAACTCAGGGCTTTCTGGTTAATAGACCCTTACCCTAGGCGTAACTCAAACCTTAACCCTAGGAAGGAAAATCAGCCTATGGTTCGGGATGGTCTCATGGAAATATCAGTGGTGGCAGCCAAGTTGCGTCACTTTTGCGCTCCCCTTGGGATGCCTTTCGCAGCTGCAGTGTGCCTGGAGCCCAGGGCTTCCTGGTTTTAAAAGTCCTAGGCCTAAGCCTAACAGTAACCCTAGGAAGGTAAATCAGCCGGGTATTAGGGTTCTTCCTAAGGGAAAAGCCGTGAAAGCAGCCATGTTGTGGCACTTCTGCACTCCCTTTGGGATGCCTTTGGCAGATGAAGTAAGCCTGGAACTCAGGGCTTCCTGGTTAAAGAAATCCAAGCCCTAGGCTGAACCCTAACCCTAACCCTAGGCAGATAAATCAGCCTAGGTATAGGGATGGTGCCAAGGAAAAAGCTGTGAAAGCTGCCATGTTGTTGCACTTTTGTACTCCATTTTGGATGCCTTTCACAGCTCCAGTGTGCCTGGAACTCAGGGCTTCCTGCTTTTAAAAATCCTAGCCCTAGGCCGAACCCCAACCCTAAGACGAGAAAGGCAAATCAGCCAGGAATTAGGCATGTCCCCAAGGAAAAAGCTGTGGAGGCAGGCATGTTGTGGTACTTTTGCGCTCTTCTTGGCTAGTCCTTCGCAGCTGCTGTGTTCTTGGAACTCAGGGCTTTCTGGTTAATAGACCCTTACCCTAGGCGTAACTCAAACCTTAACCCTAGGAAGGAAAATCAGCCTATGGTTCGGGATGGTCTCATGGAAATATCAGTGGTGGCAGCCAAGTTGCGTCACTTTTGCGCTCCCCTTGGGATGCCTTTCGCAGCTGCAGTGTGCCTGGAGCCCAGGGCTTCCTGGTTTTAAAAGTCCTAGACCTAAGCCTAACAGTAACCCTAGGAAGGTAAATCAGCCGGGTATTAGGGTTCTTCCTAAGGGAAAAGCCGTGAAAGCAGCCATGTTGTGGCACTTCTGCACTCCCCTTGGGATGCCTTTGGCAGATGAAGTAAGCCTGGAACTCAGGGCTTCCTGGTTAAAGAAATCCAAGCCCTAGGCTGAACCCTAACCCTAACCCTAGGCAGATAAATCAGCCTAGGTATAGGGATGGTGCCAAAGAAAAAGCTGTGAAAGCTGCCATGTTGTTACACTTTTGTACTCCCCTTGGGATGCCTTGAACAGCTGCAGTGTGCCTGGAGCCCAGGGCCTCCTAGTTTTAAAAATCCTAGCCCTAGGCCTAAGCCTAACAGTAACCCTGGGAAGGTAAATCAGCCTGGTGTTAGACATCTTGCCAAGGAAAAAGCCGTGAAAGCAGCCATGTTGTGGCACTTTTGCACTCCCTTTTGGATGCCTTTCACAGCTCCAGTGTGCCTGGAACTCAGGGCTTCCTGATTTTAAAAATCCTAGCCCTAGGCCGAACCCCAACCCTAAGACGAGAAAGGCAAATCAGCCAGGAATTAGGCATGTCCCCAAGGAAAAAGCTGTGGAGGCAGGCATGTTGTGGTACTTTTGCGCTCTTCTTGGGTAGTCCTTCGCAGCTGCTGTGTTCTTGGAACTCAGGGCTTTCTGGTTAATAGAACCCTTACCCTAGGCGTAACTCAAACCTTAACCCTAGGAAGGAAAATCAGCCTATGATTCGGGATGGTCTCATGGAAATATCAGTGGTGGCAGCCAAGTTGCGTCACTTTTGCGCTCCCCTTGGGATGCCTTTCGCAGCTGCAGTGTGCCTGGAGCCCAGGGCTTCCTGGTTTTAAAAGTCCTAGGCCTAAGCCTAACAGTAACCCTAGGAAGGTAAATCAGCCGGGTATTAGGGTTCTTCCTAAGGGAAAAGCCGTGAAAGCAGCCATGTTGTGGCACTTCTGCACTCCCTTTGGGATGCCTTTGGCAGATGAAGTAAGCCTGGAACTCAGGGCTTCCTGGTTAAAGAAATCCAAGCCCTAGGCTGAACCCTAACCCTAACCCTAGGCAGATAAATCAGCCTAGGTATAGGGATGGTGCCAAGGAAAAAGCTGTGAAAGATGCCATGTTGTTGCACTTTTGTACTCCCCTTGGGATGCCTTGAACAGCTGCAGTGTGCCTGGAGCTAAGGGCTTCCTAGTTTCAAAAATCCTAGCCCTAGGCCTAAGCCTAACTGTAACCCTGGGAAGGTCAATCAGCCTGGTGTTAGGCGTCTTGCCAAGGAAAAAGCCGTGAAAGCAGCCATGTTGTGGCACTTTTGCACTCCCTTTTGGATGCCTTTCACAGCTCCAGTGTGCCTGGAACTCAGGGCTTCCTGCTTTTAAAAATCCTAGCCCTAGGCCGAACCCCAACCCTAAGACGAGAAAGGCAAATCAGCCAGGAATTAGGCATGTCCCCAAGGAAAAAGCTGTGGAGGCAGGCATGTTGTGGTACTTTTGCGCTCTTCTTGGCTAGTCCTTCGCAGCTGCTGTGTTCTTGGAACTCAGGGCTTTCTGGTTAATAGACCCTTACCCTAGGCGTAACTCAAACCTTAACCCTAGGAAGGAAAATCAGCCTATGGTTCGGGATGGTCTCATGGAAATATCAGTGGTGGCAGCCAAGTTGCGTCACTTTTGCGCTCCCCTTGGGATGCCTTTCGCAGCTGCAGTGTGCCTGGAGCCCAGGGCTTCCTGGTTTTAAAAGTCCTAGGCCTAAGCCTAACAGTAACCCTAGGAAGGTAAATCAGCCGGGTATTAGGGTTCTTCCTAAGGGAAAAGCCGTGAAAGCAGCCATGTTGTGGCACTTCTGCACTCCCTTTGGGATGCCTTTGGCAGATGAAGTAAGCCTGGAACTCAGGGCTTCCTGGTTAAAGAAATCCAAGCCCTAGGCTGAAGCCTAACCCTAACCCTAGGCAGATAAATCAGCCTAGGTATAGGGATGGTGCCAAGGAAAAAGCTGTGAAAGCTGCCATGTTGTTGCACTTTTGTACTCCCCTTGGGATGCCTTGAACAGCTGCAGTGTGCCTGGAGCCCAGGGCTTCCTAGTTTTAAAAATCCTAGCCCTAGGACTAAGCCTAACAGTAACCCTGGGAAGGCAAATCAGCTGGGTATTAGGGTTCTTCCTAAGGGAAAAGCCGTGAAAGCAGCCATGTTGTGGCACTTCTGCACTCGTTTTGGGATGCCTTTGGCAGATGAAGTAAGCGTGGAACTCAGGGCTTCCTGGTTAAAGAAATCCAAGCCCTAGGCTGAACCCTAACCCTAACCCTAGGCAGATAAATCAGCCTAGGTATAGGGATGGTGCCAAGGAAAAAGCTGTGAAAGCTGCCATGTTGTTGCACTTTTGTACTCCCTTTTGGATGCCTTTCACAGCTCCAGTGTGCCTGGAACTCAGGGCTTCCTGCTTTTAAAAATCCTAGCCCTAGGCCGAACCCCAACCCTAAGACGAGAAAGGCAAATCAGCCAGGAATTAGGCATGTCCCCAAGGAAAAAGCTGTGGAGGCAGGCATGTTGTGGTACTTTTGCGCTCTTCTTGGCTAGTCCTTCGCAGCTGCTGTGTTCTTGGAACTCAGGGCTTTCTGGTTAATAGACCCTTACCCTAGGCGTAACTCAAACCTTAACCCTAGGAAGGAAAATCAGCCTATGGTTCGGGATGGTCTCATGGAAATATCAGTGGTGGCAGCCAAGTTGCGTCACTTTTGCGCTCCCCTTGGGATGCCTTTCGCAGCTGCAGTGTGCCTGGAGCCCAGGGCTTCCTGGTTTTAAAAGTCCTAGGCCTAAGCCTAACAGTAACCCTAGGAAGGTAAATCAGCCGGGTATTAGGGTTCTTCCTAAGGGAAAAGCCGTGAAAGCAGCCATGTTGTGGCACTTCTGCACTCCCCTTGGGATGCCTTTGGCAGATGAAGTAAGCCTGGAACTCAGGGCTTCCTGGTTAAAGAAATCCAAGCCCTAGGCTGAACCCTAACCCTAACCCTAGGCAGATAAATCAGCCTAGGTATAGGGATGGTGCCAAAGAAAAAGCTGTGAAAGCTGCCATGTTGTTGCACTTTTGTACTCCCCTTGGGATGCCTTGAACAGCTGCAGTGTGCCTGGAGCCCAGGGCCTCCTAGTTTTAAAAATCCTAGCCCTAGGCCTAAGCCTAACAGTAACCCTGGGAAGGTAAATCAGCCTGGTGTTAGGCATCTTGCCAAGGAAAAAGCCGTGAAAGCAGCCATGTTGTGGCACTTTTGCACTCCCTTTTGGATGCCTTTCACAGCTCCAGTGTGCCTGGAACTCAGGGCTTCCTGATTTTAAAAATCCTAGCCCTAGGCCGAACCCCAACCCTAAGACGAGAAAGGCAAATCAGCCAGGAATTAGGCATGTCCCCAAGGAAAAAGCTGTGGAGGCAGGCATGTTGTGGTACTTTTGCGCTCTTCTTGGCTAGTCCTTCGCAGCTGCTGTGTTCTTGGAACTCAGGGCTTTCTGGTTAATAGAGCCCTTACCCTAGGCGTAACTCAAACCTTAACCCTAGGAAGGAAAATCAGCCTATGGTTCGGGATGGTCTCATGGAAATATCAGTGGTGGCAGCCAAGTTGCGTCACTTTTGCGCTCCCCTTGGGATGCCTTTCGCAGCTGCAGTGTGCCTGGAGCTAAGGGCTTCCTGGTTTTAAAAGTCCTAGGCCTAAGCCTAACAGTAACCCTAGGAAGGTAAATCAGCCGGGTATTAGGGTTCTTCCTAAGGGAAAAGCCGTGAAAGCAGCCATGTTGTGGCACTTCTGCACTCCCTTTGGGATGCCTTTGGCAGATGAAGTAAGCCTGGAACTCAGGGCTTCCTGGTTAAAGAAATCCAAGCCCTAGGCTGAAGCCTAACCCTAACCCTAGGCAGATAAATCAGCCTAGGTATAGGGATGGTGCCAAGGAAAAAGCTGTGAAAGCTGCCATGTTGTTGCACTTTTGTACTCCCCTTGGGATGCCTTGAACAGCTGCAGTGTGCCTGGAGCCCAGGGCTTCCTAGTTTTAAAAATCCTAGCCCTAGGACTAAGCCTAACAGTAACCCTGGGAAGGCAAATCAGCTGGGTATTAGGGTTCTTCCTAAGGGAAAAGCCGTGAAAGCAGCCATGTTGTGGCACTTCTGCACTCGTTTTGGGATGCCTTTGGCAGATGAAGGAAGCGTGGAACTCAGGGCTTCCTGGTTAAAGAAATCCAAGCCCTAGGCTGAACCCTAACCCTAACCCTAGGCAGATAAATCAGCCTAGGTATAGGGATGGTGCCAAGGAAAAAGCTGTGAAAGCTGCCATGTTGTTGCACTTTTGTACTCCATTTTGGATGCCTTTCACAGCTCCAGTGTGCCTGGAACTCAGGGCTTCCTGCTTTTAAAAATCCTAGCCCTAGGCCGAACCCCAACCCTAAGACGAGAAAGGCAAATCAGCCAGGAATTAGGCATGTCCCCAAGGAAAAAGCTGTGGAGGCAGGCATGTTGTGGTACTTTTGCGCTCTTCTTGGCTAGTCCTTCGCAGCTGCTGTGTTCTTGGAACTCAGGGCTTTCTGGTTAATAGACCCTTACCCTAGGCGTAACTCAAACCTTAACCCTAGGAAGGAAAATCAGCCTATGGTTCGGGATGGTCTCATGGAAATATCAGTGGTGGCAGCCAAGTTGCGTCACTTTTGCGCTCCCCTTGGGATGCCTTTCGCAGCTGCAGTGTGCCTGGAGGCCAGGGCTTCCTGGTTTTAAAAGTCCTAGACCTAAGCCTAACAGTAACCCTAGGAAGGTAAATCAGCCGGGTATTAGGGTTCTTCCTAAGGGAAAAGCCGTGAAAGCAGCCATGTTGTGGCACTTCTGCACTCCCCTTGGGATGCCTTTGGCAGATGAAGTAAGCCTGGAACTCAGGGCTTCCTGGTTAAAGAAATCCAAGCCCTAGGCTGAACCCTAACCCTAACCCTAGGCAGATAAATCAGCCTAGGTATAGGGATGGTGCCAAAGAAAAAGCTGTGAAAGCTGCCATGTTGTTACACTTTTGTACTCCCCTTGGGATGCCTTGAACAGCTGCAGTGTGCCTGGAGCCCAGGGCCTCCTAGTTTTAAAAATCCTAGCCCTAGGCCTAAGCCTAACAGTAACCCTGGGAAGGTAAATCAGCCTGGTGTTAGACATCTTGCCAAGGAAAAAGCCGTGAAAGCAGCCATGTTGTGGCACTTTTGCACTCCCTTTTGGATGCCTTTCACAGCTCCAGTGTGCCTGGAACTCAGGGCTTCCTGATTTTAAAAATCCTAGCCCTAGGCCGAACCCCAACCCTAAGACGAGAAAGGCAAATCAGCCAGGAATTAGGCATGTCCCCAAGGAAAAAGCTGTGGAGGCAGGCATGTTGTGGTACTTTTGCGCTCTTCTTGGGTAGTCCTTCGCAGCTGCTGTGTTCTTGGAACTCAGGGCTTTCTGGTTAATAGAACCCTTACCCTAGGCGTAACTCAAACCTTAACCCTAGGAAGGAAAATCAGCCTATGATTCGGGATGGTCTCATGGAAATATCAGTGGTGGCAGCCAAGTTGCGTCACTTTTGCGCTCCCCTTGGGATGCCTTTCGCAGCTGCAGTGTGCCTGGAGCCCAGGGCTTCCTGGTTTTAAAAGTCCTAGGCCTAAGCCTAACAGTAACCCTAGGAAGGTAAATCAGCCGGGTATTAGGGTTCTTCCTAAGGGAAAAGCCGTGAAAGCAGCCATGTTGTGGCACTTCTGCACTCCCTTTGGGATGCCTTTGGCAGATGAAGTAAGCCTGGAACTCAGGGCTTCCTGGTTAAAGAAATCCAAGCCCTAGGCTGAACCCTAACCCTAACCCTAGGCAGATAAATCAGCCTAGGTATAGGGATGGTGCCAAGGAAAAAGCTGTGAAAGATGCCATGTTGTTGCACTTTTGTACTCCCCTTGGGATGCCTTGAACAGCTGCAGTGTGCCTGGAGCTAAGGGCTTCCTAGTTTCAAAAATCCTAGCCCTAGGCCTAAGCCTAACTGTAACCCTGGGAAGGTCAATCAGCCTGGTGTTAGGCGTCTTGCCAAGGAAAAAGCCGTGAAAGCAGCCATGTTGTGGCACTTTTGCACTCCCTTTTGGATGCCTTTCACAGCTCCAGTGTGCCTGGAACTCAGGGCTTCCTGCTTTTAAAAATCCTAGCCCTAGGCCGAACCCCAACCCTAAGACGAGAAAGGCAAATCAGCCAGGAATTAGGCATGTCCCCAAGGAAAAAGCTGTGGAGGCAGGCATGTTGTGGTACTTTTGCGCTCTTCTTGGCTAGTCCTTCACAGCTGCTGTGTTCTTGGAACTCAGGGCTTTCTGGTTAATAGACCCTTACCCTAGGCGTAACTCAAACCTTAACCCTAGGAAGGAAAATCAGCCTATGGTTCGGGATGGTCTCATGGAAATATCAGTGGTGGCAGCCAAGTTGCGTCACTTTTGCGCTCCCCTTGGGATGCCTTTCGCAGCTGCAGTGTGCCTGGAGCCCAGGGCTTCCTGGTTTTAAAAGTCCTAGGCCTAAGCCTAACAGTAACCCTAGGAAGGTAAATCAGCCGGGTATTAGGGTTCTTCCTAAGGGAAAAGCCGTGAAAGCAGCCATGTTGTGGCACTTCTGCACTCCCTTTGGGATGCCTTTGGCAGATGAAGTAAGCCTGGAACTCAGGGCTTCCTGGTTAAAGAAATCCAAGCCCTAGGCTGAACCCTAACCCTAACCCTAGGCAGATAAATCAGCCTAGGTATAGGGATGGTGCCAAGGAAAAAGCTGTGAAAGCTGCCATGTTGTTGCACTTTTGTACTCCATTTTGGATGCCTTTCACAGCTCCAGTGTGCCTGGAACTCAGGGCTTCCTGCTTTTAAAAATCCTAGCCCTAGGCCGAACCCCAACCCTAAGACGAGAAAGGCAAATCAGCCAGGAATTAGGCATGTCCCCAAGGAAAAAGCTGTGGAGGCAGGCATGTTGTGGTACTTTTGCGCTCTTCTTGGCTAGTCCTTCGCAGCTGCTGTGTTCTTGGAACTCAGGGCTTTCTGGTTAATAGACCCTTACCCTAGGCGTAACTCAAACCTTAACCCTAGGAAGGAAAATCAGCCTATGGTTCGGGATGGTCTCATGGAAATATCAGTGGTGGCAGCCAAGTTGCGTCACTTTTGCGCTCCCCTTGGGATGCCTTTCGCAGCTGCAGTGTGCCTGGAGCCCAGGGCTTCCTGGTTTTAAAAGTCCTAGACCTAAGCCTAAGAGTAACCCTAGGAAGGTAAATCAGCCGGGTATTAGGGTTCTTCCTAAGGGAAAAGCCGTGAAAGCAGCCATGTTGTGGCACTTCTGCACTCCCCTTGGGATGCCTTTGGCAGATGAAGTAAGCCTGGAACTCAGGGCTTCCTGGTTAAAGAAATCCAAGCCCTAGGCTGAACCCTAACCCTAACCCTAGGCAGATAAATCAGCCTAGGTATAGGGATGGTGCCAAAGAAAAAGCTGTGAAAGCTGCCATGTTGTTACACTTTTGTACTCCCCTTGGGATGCCTTGAACAGCTGCAGTGTGCCTGGAGCCCAGGGCCTCCTAGTTTTAAAAATCCTAGCCCTAGGCCTAAGCCTAACAGTAACCCTGGGAAGGTAAATCAGCCTGGTGTTAGGCGTCTTGCCAAGGAAAAAGCCGTGAAAGCAGCCATGTTGTGGCACTTTTGCACTCCCTTTTGGATGCCTTTCACAGCTCCAGTGTGCCTGGAACTCAGGGCTTCCTGATTTTAAAAATCCTAGCCCTAGGCCGAACCCCAACCCTAAGACGAGAAAGGCAAATCAGCCAGGAATTAGGCATGTCCCCAAGGAAAAAGCTGTGGAGGCAGGCATGTTGTGGTACTTTTGCGCTCTTCTTGGCTAGTCCTTCGCAGCTGCTGTGTTCTTGGAACTCAGGGCTTTCTGGTTAATAGAACCCTTACCCTAGGCGTAACTCAAACCTTAACCCTAGGAAGGAAAATCAGCCTATGATTCGGGATGGTCTCATGGAAATATCAGTGGTGGCAGCCAAGTTGCGTCACTTTTGCGCTCCCCTTGGGATGCCTTTCGCAGCTGCAGTGTGCCTGGAGCCCAGGGCTTCCTGGTTTTAAAAGTCCTAGGCCTAAGCCTAACAGTAACCCTAGGAAGGTAAATCAGCCGGGTATTAGGGTTCTTCCTAAGGGAAAAGCCGTGAAAGCAGCCATGTTGTGGCACTTCTGCACTCCCTTTGGGATGCCTTTGGCAGATGAAGTAAGCCTGGAACTCAGGGCTTCCTGGTTAAAGAAATCCAAGCCCTAGGCTGAACCCTAACCCTAACCCTAGGCAGATAAATCAGCCTAGGTATAGGGATGGTGCCAAGGAAAAAGCTGTGAAAGATGCCATGTTGTTGCACTTTTGTACTCCCCTTGGGATGCCTTGAACAGCTGCAGTGTGCCTGGAGCTAAGGGCTTCCTAGTTTCAAAAATCCTAGCCCTAGGCCTAAGCCTAACTGTAACCCTGGGAAGGTCAATCAGCCTGGTGTTAGGCGTCTTGCCAAGGAAAAAGCCGTGAAAGCAGCCATGTTGTGGCACTTTTGCACTCCCTTTTGGATGCCTTTCACAGCTCCAGTGTGCCTGGAACTCAGGGCTTCCTGCTTTTAAAAATCCTAGCCCTAGGCCGAACCCCAACCCTAAGACGAGAAAGGCAAATCAGCCAGGAATTAGGCATGTCCCCAAGGAAAAAGCTGTGGAGGCAGGCATGTTGTGGTACTTTTGCGCTCTTCTTGGCTAGTCCTTCGCAGCTGCTGTGTTCTTGGAACTCAGGGCTTTCTGGTTAATAGACCCTTACCCTAGGCGTAACTCAAACCTTAACCCTAGGAAGGAAAATCAGCCTATGGTTCGGGATGGTCTCATGGAAATATCAGTGGTGGCAGCCAAGTTGCGTCACTTTTGCGCTCCCCTTGGGATGCCTTTCGCAGCTGCAGTGTGCCTGGAGCCCAGGGCTTCCTGGTTTTAAAAGTCCTAGGCCTAAGCCTAACAGTAACCCTAGGAAGGTAAATCAGCCGGGTATTAGGGTTCTTCCTAAGGGAAAAGCCGTGAAAGCAGCCATGTTGTGGCACTTCTGCACTCCCTTTGGGATGCCTTTGGCAGATGAAGTAAGCCTGGAACTCAGGGCTTCCTGGTTAAAGAAATCCAAGCCCTAGGCTGAACCCTAACCCTAACCCTAGGCAGATAAATCAGCCTAGGTATAGGGATGGTGCCAAGGAAAAAGCTGTGAAAGCTGCCATGTTGTTGCACTTTTGTACTCCCCTTGGGATGCCTTGAACAGCTGCAGTGTGCCTGGAGCCCAGGGCTTCCTAGTTTTAAAAATCCTAGCCCTAGGACTAAGCCTAACAGTAACCCTGGGAAGGCAAATCAGCTGGGTATTAGGGTTCTTCCTAAGGGAAAAGCCGTGAAAGCAGCCATGTTGTGGCACTTCTGCACTCGTTTTGGGATGCCTTTGGCAGATGAAGTAAGCGTGGAACTCAGGGCTTCCTGGTTAAAGAAATCCAAGCCCTAGGCTGAACCCTAACCCTAACCCTAGGCAGATAAATCAGCCTAGGTATAGGGATGGTGCCAAGGAAAAAGCTGTGAAAGCTGCCATGTTGTTGCACTTTTGTACTCCCTTTTGGATGCCTTTCACAGCTCCAGTGTGCCTGGAACTCAGGGCTTCCTGCTTTTAAAAATCCTAGCCCTAGGCCGAACCCCAACCCTAAGACGAGAAAGGCAAATCAGCCAGGAATTAGGCATGTCCCCAAGGAAAAAGCTGTGGAGGCAGGCATGTTGTGGTACTTTTGCGCTCTTCTTGGCTAGTCCTTCGCAGCTGCTGTGTTCTTGGAACTCAGGGCTTTCTGGTTAATAGACCCTTACCCTAGGCGTAACTCAAACCTTAACCCTAGGAAGGAAAATCAGCCTATGGTTCGGGATGGTCTCATGGAAATATCAGTGGTGGCAGCCAAGTTGCGTCACTTTTGCGCTCCCCTTGGGATGCCTTTCGCAGCTGCAGTGTGCCTGGAGCCCAGGGCTTCCTGGTTTTAAAAGTCCTAGGCCTAAGCCTAACAGTAACCCTAGGAAGGTAAATCAGCCGGGTATTAGGGTTCTTCCTAAGGGAAAAGCCGTGAAAGCAGCCATGTTGTGGCACTTCTGCACTCCCCTTGGGATGCCTTTGGCAGATGAAGTAAGCCTGGAACTCAGGGCTTCCTGGTTAAAGAAATCACAGCCCTAGGCTGAACCCTAACCCTAACCCTAGGCAGATAAATCAGCCTAGGTATAGGGATGGTGCCAAAGAAAAAGCTGTGAAAGCTGCCATGTTGTTACACTTTTGTACTCCCCTTGGGATGCCTTGAACAGCTGCAGTGTGCCTGGAGCCCAGGGCCTCCTAGTTTTAAAAATCCTAGCCCTAGGCCTAAGCCTAACAGTAACCCTGGGAAGGTAAATCAGCCTGGTGTTAGGCATCTTGCCAAGGAAAAAGCCGTGAAAGCAGCCATGTTGTGGCACTTTTGCACTCCCTTTTGGATGCCTTTCACAGCTCCAGTGTGCCTGGAACTCAGGGCTTCCTGATTTTAAAAATCCTAGCCCTAGGCCGAACCCCAACCGTAAGACGAGAAAGGCAAATCAGCCAGGAATTAGGCATGTCCCCAAGGAAAAAGCTGTGGAGGAAGGCATGTTGTGGTACTTTTGCGCTCTTCTTGGGTAGTCCTTCGCAGCTGCTGTGTTCTTGGAACTCAGGGCTTTCTGGTTAATAGAACCCTTACCCTAGGCGTAACTCAAACCTTAACCCTAGGAAGGAAAATCAGCCTATGGTTCGGGATGGTCTCATGGAAATATCAGTGGTGGCAGCCAAGTTGCGTCACTTTTGCGCTCCCCTTGGGATGCCTTTCGCAGCTGCAGTGTGCCTGGAGCCCAGGGCTTCCTGGTTTTAAAAGTCCTAGGCCTAAGCCTAACAGTAACCCTAGGAAGGTAAATCAGCCGGGTATTAGGGTTCTTCCTAAAGGAAAAGCCGTGAAAGCAGCCATGTTGTGGCACTTCTGCACTCCCTTTGGGATGCCTTTGGCAGATGAAGTAAGCCTGGAACTCAGGGCTTCCTGGTTAAAGAAATCCAAGCCCTAGGCTGAAGCCTAACCCTAACCCTAGGCAGATAAATCAGCCTAGGTATAGGGATGGTGCCAAGGAAAAAGCTGTGAAAGCTGCCATGTTGTTGCACTTTTGTACTCCCCTTGGGATGCCTTGAACAGCTGCAGTGTGCCTGGAGCCCAGGGCTTCCTAGTTTTAAAAATCCTAGCCCTAGGACTAAGCCTAACAGTAACCCTGGGAAGGCAAATCAGCTGGGTATTAGGGTTCTTCCTAAGGGAAAAGCCGTGAAAGCAGCCATGTTGTGGCACTTCTGCACTCGTTTTGGGATGCCTTTGGCAGATGAAGGAAGCGTGGAACTCAGGGCTTCCTGGTTAAAGAAATCCAAGCCCTAGGCTGAACCCTAACCCTAACCCTAGGCAGATAAATCAGCCTAGGTATAGGGATGGTGCCAAGGAAAAAGCTGTGAAAGCTGCCATGTTGTTGCACTTTTGTACTCCCTTTTGGATGCCTTTCACAGCTCTAGTGTGCCTGGAACTCAGGGCTTCCTGCTTTTAAAAATCCTAGCCCTAGGCCGAACCCCAACCCTAAGACGAGAAAGGCAAATCAGCCAGGAATTAGGCATGTCCCCAAGGAAAAAGCTGTGGAGGCAGGCATGTTGTGGTACTTTTGCGCTCTTCTTGGCTAGTCCTTCGCAGCTGCTGTGTTCTTGGAACTCAGGGCTTTCTGGTTAATAGACCCTTACCCTAGGCGTAACTCAAACCTTAACCCTAGGAAGGAAAATCAGCCTATGGTTCGGGATGGTCTCATGGAAATATCAGTGGTGGCAGCCAAGTTGCGTCACTTTTGCGCTCCCCTTGGGATGCCTTTTGCAGCTGCAGTGTGCCTGGAGCCCAGGGCTTCCTGGTTTTAAAAGTCCTAGACCTAAGCCTAACAGTAACCCTAGGAAGGTAAATCAGCCGGGTATTAGGGTTCTTCCTAAGGGAAAAGCCGTGAAAGCAGCCATGTTGTGGCACTTCTGCACTCCCCTTGGGATGCCTTTGGCAGATGAAGTAAGCCTGGAACTCAGGGCTTCCTGGTTAAAGAAATCCAAGCCCTAGGCTGAACCCTAACCCTAACCCTAGGCAGATAAATCAGCCTAGGTATAGGGATGGTGCCAAGGAAAAAGCTGTGAAAGCTGCCATGTTGTTACACTTTTGTACTCCCCTTGGGATGCCTTGAACAGCTGCAGTGTGCCTGGAGCCCAGGGCCTCCTAGTTTTAAAAATCCTAGCCCTAGGCCTAAGCCTAACAGTAACCCTGGGAAGGTAAATCAGCCTGGTGTTAGGCATCTTGCCAAGGAAAAAGCCGTGAAAGCAGCCATGTTGTGGCACTTTTGCACTCCCTTTTGGATGCCTTTCACAGCTCCAGTGTGCCTGGAACTCAGGGCTTCCTGATTTTAAAAATCCTAGCCCTAGGCCGAACCCCAACCGTAAGACGAGAAAGGCAAATCAGCCAGGAATTAGGCATGTCCCCAAGGAAAAAGCTGTGGAGGCAGGCATGTTGTGGTACTTTTGCGCTCTTCTTGGGTAGTCCTTCGCAGCTGCTGTGTTCTTGGAACTCAGGGCTTTCTGGTTAATAGAACCCTTACCCTAGGCGTAACTCAAACCTTAACCCTAGGAAGGAAAATCAGCCTATGGTTCGGGATGGTCTCATGGAAATATCAGTGGTGGCAGCCAAGTTGCGTCACTTTTGCGCTCCCCTTGGGATGCCTTTCGCAGCTGCAGTGTGCCTGGAGCCCAGGGCTTCCTGGTTTTAAAAGTCCTAGGCCTAAGCCTAACAGTAACCCTAGGAAGGTAAATCAGCCGGGTATTAGGGTTCTTCCTAAGGGAAAAGCCGTGAAAGCAGCCATGTTGTGGCACTTCTGCACTCCCTTTGGGATGCCTTTGGCAGATGAAGTAAGCCTGGAACTCAGGGCTTCCTGGTTAAAGAAATCCAAGCCCTAGGCTGAACCCTAACCCTAACCCTAGGCAGATAAATCAGCCTAGGTATAGGGATGGTGCCAAGGAAAAAGCTGTGAAAGCTGCCATGTTGTTGCACTTTTGTACTCCCCTTGGGATGCCTTGAACAGCTGCAGTGTGCCTGGAGCTAAGGGCTTCCTAGTTTTAAAAATCCTAGCCCTAGGCCTAAGCCTAACAGTAACCCTGGGAAGGCAAATCAGCCTGGTGTTAGGCGTCTTGCCAAGGAAAAGCCGTGAAAGCAGCCATGTTGTGGCACTTTTGCACTCCCTTTTGGATGCCTTTCACAGCTCCAGTGTGCCTGGAACTCAGGGCTTCCTGATTTTAAAAATCCTAGCCCTAGGCCGAACCCCAACCCTAAGACGAGAAAGGCAAATCAGCCAGGAATTAGGCATGTCCCCAAGGAAAAAGCTGTGGAGGCAGGCATGTTGTGGTACTTTTGCGCTCTTCTTGGCTAGTCCTTCGCAGCTGCTGTGTTCTTGGAACTCAGGGCTTTCTGGTTAATAGAACCCTTACCCTAGGCGTAACTCAAACCTTAACCCTAGGAAGGAAAATCAGCCTATGGTTCAGGATGGTCTCATGGAAATATCAGTGGTGGCAGCCAAGTTGCGTCACTTTTGCGCTCCCCTTGGGATGCCTTTTGCAGCTGCAGTGTGCCTGGAGCCCAGGGCTTCCTGGTTTTAAAAGTCCTAGGCCTAAGCCTAACAGTAACCCTAGGAAGGTAAATCAGCCGGGTATTAGGGTTCTTCCTAAGGGAAAAGCCGTGAAAGCAGCCATGTTGTGGCACTTCTGCACTCCCTTTGGGATGCCTTTGGAAGATGAAGTAAGCCTGGAACTCAGGGCTTCCTGGTTAAAAAAATTCAAGCCCTAGGCTGAACCCTAACCCTAACCCTAGGCAGATAAATCAGCCTAGGTATAGGGATGGTGCCAAGGAAAAAGCTGTGAAAGCTGCCATGTTGTTGCACTTTTGTACTCCCCTTGGGATGCCTTGAACAGCTGCAGTGTGCCTGGAGCTAAGGGCTTCCTAGTTTAAAAAATCCTAGCCCTAGGCCTCAGCCTAACAGTAACCCTGGGAAGGTAAATCAGCCTGGTGTTAGGCGTCTTGCCAAGGAAAAAGCCGTGAAAGCAGCCATGTTGTGGCACTTTTGCACTCCCTTTTGGATGCCTTTCACAGCTCCAGTGTGCCTGGAACTCAGGGCTTCCTGCTTTTAAAAATCCTAGCCCTAGGCCGAACCCCAACCCTGAGACGAGAAAGGCAAATCAGCCAGGAATTAGGCATGTCCCCAAGGAAAAAGCTGTGGAGGCAGGCATGTTGTGGTACTTTTGCGCTCTTCTTGGCTAGTCCTTCGCAGCTGCTGTGTTCTTGGAACTCAGGGCTTTCTGGTTAATAGACCCTTACCCTAGGCGTAACTCAAACCTTAACCCTAGGAAGGAAAATCAGCCTATGGTTCGGGATGGTCTCATGGAAATATCAGTGGTGGCAGCCAAGTTGCGTCACTTTTGCGCTCCCCTTGGGATGCCTTTCGCAGCTGCAGTGTGCCTGGAGCCCAGGGCTTCCTGGTTTTAAAAGTCCTAGGCCTAAGCCTAACAGTAACCCTAGGAAGGTAAATCAGCCGGGTATTAGGGTTCTTCCTAAGGGAAAAGCCGTGAAAGCAGCCATGTTGTGGCACTTTTGCACTCCCTTTTGGATGCCTTTCACAGCTCCAGTGTGCCTGGAACTCAGGGCTTCCTGCTTTTAAAAATCCTAGCCCTAGGCCGAACCCCAACCCTGAGACGAGAAAGGCAAATCAGCCAGGAATTAGGCATGTCCCCAAGGAAAAAGCTGTGGAGGCAGGCATGTTGTGGTACTTTTGCGCTCTTCTTGGCTAGTCCTTCGCAGCTGCTGTGTTCTTGGAACTCAGGGCTTTCTGGTTAATAGACCCTTACCCTAGGCGTAACTCAAACCTTAACCCTAGGAAGGAAAATCAGCCTATGTTTCGGGATGGTCTCATGGAAATATCAGTGGTGGCAGCCAAGTTGCGTCACTTTTGCGCTCCCCTTGGGATGCCTTTCGCAGCTGCAGTGTGCCTGGAGCCCAGGGCTTCCTGGTTTTAAAAGTCCTAGGCCTAAGCCTAACAGTAACCCTAGGAAGGTAAATCAGCCGGGTATTAGGGTTCTTCCTAAGGGAAAAGCCGTGAAAGCAGCCATGTTGTGGCACTTCTGCACTCCCTTTGGGATGCCTTTGGCAGATGAAGTAAGCCTGGAACTCAGGGCTTCCTGGTTAAAGAAATCCAAGCCCTAGGCTGAACCCTAACCCTAACCCTAGGCAGATAAATCAGCCTAGGTATAGGGATGGTGCCAAGGAAAAAGCTGTGAAAGCTGCCATGTTGTTGCACTTTTGTACTCCCCTTGGGATGCCTTGAACAGCTGCAGTGTGCCTGGAGCTAAGGGCTTCCTAGTTTTAAAAATCCTAGCCCTAGGCCTAAGCCTAACAGTAACCCTGGGAAGGGAAATCAGCCTGGTGTTAGGCGTCTTGCCAAGGAAAAAGCCGTGAAAGCAGCCATGTTGTGGCACTTTTGCACTCCCTTTTGGATGCCTTTCACAGCTCCAGTGTGCCTGGAACTCAGGGCTTCCTGATTTTAAAAATCCTAGCCCTAGGCCGAACCCCAACCCTAAGACGAGAAAGGCAAATCAGCCAGGAATTAGGCATGTCCCCAAGGAAAAAGCTGTGGAGGCAGGCATGTTGTGGTACTTTTGCGCTCTTCTTGGCTAGTCCTTCGCAGCTGCTGTGTTCTTGGAACTCAGGGCTTTCTGGTTAATAGAAACCTTACCCTAGGCGTAACTCAAACCTTAACCCTAGGAAGGAAAATCAGCCTATGGTTCGGGATGGTCTCATGGAAATATCAGTGGTGGCAGCCAAGTTGCGTCACTTTTGCGCTCCCCTTGGGATGCCTTTCGCAGCTGCAGTGTGCCTGGAGCCCAGGGCTTCCTGGTTTTAAAAGTCCTAGGCCTAAGCCTAACAGTAACCCTAGGAAGGTAAATCAGCCGGGTATTAGGGTTCTTCCTAAAGGAAAAGCCGTAAAAGCAGCCATGTTGTGGCACTTCTGCACTCCCTTTGGGATGCCTTTGGCAGATGAAGTAAGCCTGGAACTCAGGGCTTCCTGGTTAAAGAAATCCAAGCCCTAGGCTGAACCCTAACCCTAATCCTAGGCAGATAAATCAGCCTAGGTATAGGGATGGTGCCAAGGAAAAAGCTGAGAAAGCTGCCATGTTGTTGCACTTTTGTACTCCCCTTGGGATGCCTTGAACAGCTGCAGTGTGCCTGGAGCTAAGGGCTTCCTAGTTTCAAAAATCCTAGCCCTAGGCCTAAGCCTAACAGTAACCCTGGGAAGGCAAATCAGCCTGGTGTTAGGCGTCTTGCCAAGGAAAAAGCCGTGAAAGCAGCCATGTTGTGGCACATTTGCACTCCCTTTTGGATGCCTTTCACAGCTCCAGTGTGCCTGGAACTCAGGGCTTCCTGCTTTTAAAAATCCTAGCCCTAGGCCGAACCCCAACCCTAAGACAAGAAAGGCAAATCAGCCAGGAATTAGGCATGTCCCCAAGGAAAAAGCTGTGGAGGCAGGCATGTTGTGGTACTTTTGCGCTCTTCTTGGGTAGTCCTTCGCAGCTGCTGTGTTCTTGGAACTCAGGGCTTTCTGGTTAATAGAACCCTTACCCTAGGCGTAACTCAAACCTTAACCCTAGGAAGGAAAATCAGCCTATGGTTCGGGATGGTCTCATGGAAATATCAGTGGTGGCAGCCAAGTTGCGTCACTTTTGCGCTCCCCTTGGGATGCCTTTTGCAGCTGCAGTGTGCCTGGAGCCCAGGGCTTCCTGGTTTTAAAAGTCCTAGGCCTAAGCCTAACAGTAACCCTAGGAAGGTAAATCAGCCGGGTATTAGGGTTCTTCCTAAGGGAAAAGCCGTGAAAGCAGCCATGTTGTGGCACTTCTGCACTCCCTTTGGGATGCCTTTGGAAGATGAAGTAAGCCTGGAACTCAGGGCTTCCTGGTTAAAAAAATTCAAGCCCTAGGCTGAACCCTAACCCTAACCCTAGGCAGATAAATCAGCCTAGGTATAGGGATGGTGCCAAGGAAAAAGCTGTGAAAGCTGCCATGTTGTTGCACTTTTGTACTCCCCTTGGGATGCCTTGAACAGCTGCAGTGTGCCTGGAGCTAAGGGCTTCCTAGTTTAAAAAATCCTAGCCCTAGGCCTCAGCCTAACAGTAACCCTGGGAAGGTAAATCAGCCTGGTGTTAGGCGTCTTGCCAAGGAAAAAGCCGTGAAAGCAGCCATGTTGTGGCACTTTTGCACTCCCTTTTGGATGCCTTTCACAGCTCCAGTGTGCCTGGAACTCAGGGCTTCCTGCTTTTAAAAATCCTAGCCCTAGGCCGAACCCCAACCCTGAGACGAGAAAGGCAAATCAGCCAGGAATTAGGCATGTCCCCAAGGAAAAAGCTGTGGAGGCAGGCATGTTGTGGTACTTTTGCGCTCTTCTTGGCTAGTCCTTCGCAGCTGCTGTGTTCTTGGAACTCAGGGCTTTCTGGTTAATAGACCCTTACCCTAGGCGTAACTCAAACCTTAACCCTAGGAAGGAAAATCAGCCTATGGTTCGGGATGGTCTCATGGAAATATCAGTGGTGGCAGCCAAGTTGCGTCACTTTTGCGCTCCCCTTGGGATGCCTTTCGCAGCTGCAGTGTGCCTGGAGCCCAGGGCTTCCTGGTTTTAAAAGTCCTAGGCCTAAGCCTAACAGTAACCCTAGGAAGGTAAATCAGCCGGGTATTAGGGTTCTTCCTAAGGGAAAAGCCGTGAAAGCAGCCATGTTGTGGCACTTCTGCACTCCCTTTGGGATGCCTTTGGCAGATGAAGTAAGCCTGGAACTCAGGGCTTCCTGGTTAAAGAAATCCAAGCCCTAGGCTGAACCCTAACCCTAACCCTAGGCAGATAAATCAGCCTAGGTATAGGGATGGTGCCAAGGAAAAAGCTGTGAAAGCTGCCATGTTGTTGCACTTTTGTACTCCCCTTGGGATGCCTTGAACAGCTGCAGTGTGCCTGGAGCTAAGGGCTTCCTAGTTTTAAAAATCCTAGCCCTAGGCCTAAGCCTAACAGTAACCCTGGGAAGGGAAATCAGCCTGGTGTTAGGCGTCTTGCCAAGGAAAAAGCCGTGAAAGCAGCCATGTTGTGGCACTTTTGCACTCCCTTTTGGATGCCTTTCACAGCTCCAGTGTGCCTGGAACTCAGGGCTTCCTGATTTTAAAAATCCTAGCCCTAGGCCGAACCCCAACCCTAAGACGAGAAAGGCAAATCAGCCAGGAATTAGGCATGTCCCCAAGGAAAAACTGTGGAGGCAGGCATGTTGTGCTACTTTTGCGCTCTTCTTGGCTAGTCCTTCGCAGCTGCTGTGTTCTTGGAACTCAGGGCTTTCTGGTTAATAGAACCCTTACCCTAGGCGTAACTCAAACCTTAACCCTAGGAAGGAAAATCAGCCTATGGTTCGGGATGGTCTCATGGAAATATCAGTGGTGGCAGCCAAGTTGCGTCACTTTTGCGCTCCCCTTGGGATGCCTTTCGCAGCTGCAGTGTGCCTGGAGCCCAGGGCTTCCTGGTTTTAAAAGTCCTAGGCCTAAGCCTAACAGTAACCCTAGGAAGGTAAATCAGCCGGGTATTAGGGTTCTTCCTAAAGGAAAAGCCGTAAAAGCAGCCATGTTGTGGCACTTCTGCACTCCCTTTGGGATGCCTTTGGCAGATGAAGTAAGCCTGGAACTCAGGGCTTCCTGGTTAAAGAAATCCAAGCCCTAGGCTGAACCCTAACCCTAACCCTAGGCAGATAAATCAGCCTAGGTATAGGGATGGTGCCAAGGAAAAAGCTGTGAAAGCTGCCATGTTGTTGCACTTTTGTACTCCCCTTGGGATGCCTTGAACAGCTGCAGTGTGCCT
This sequence comes from Ammospiza nelsoni, assembly GCF_027579445.1. NCBI lineage: Eukaryota > Metazoa > Chordata > Aves > Passeriformes > Passerellidae > Ammospiza > Ammospiza nelsoni. Next base: position 543,469 of record NW_026683197.1, on the reverse strand, counting down.
GGAGCTAAGGGCTTCCTAGTTTTAAAAATCCTAGCCTTAGGCCTAAGCCTAACAGTAACCCTGGGAAGGCAAATCAGCCTGGTGTTAGGCGTCTTGCCAAGGAAAAAGCCGTGAAAGCAGCCATGTTGTGGCACATTTGCACTCCCTTTTGGATGCCTTTCACAGCTCCAGTGTGCCTGGAACTCAGGGCTTCCTGCTTTTAAAAATCCTAGCCCTAGGCCGAACCCCAACCCTAAGACAAGAAAGGCAAATCAGCCAGGAATTAGGCATGTCCACAAGGAAAAAGCTGTGGAGGCAGGCATGTTGTGGTACTTTTGCGCTCTTCTTGGCTAGTCCTTCGCAGCTGCTGTGTTCTTGGAACTCAGGGCTTTCTGGTTAATAGACCCTTACCCTAGGCGTAACTCAAACCTTAACCCTAGGAAGGAAAATCAGCCTATGGTTCGGGATGGTCTCATGGAAATATCAGTGGTGGCAGCCAAGTTGCGTCACTTTTGCGCTCCCCTTGGGATGCCTTTCGCAGCTGCAGTGTGCCTGGAGCCCAGGGCTTCCTGGTTTTAAAAGTCCTAGGCCTAAGCCTAACAGTAACCCTAGGAAGGTAAATCAGCCGGGTATTAGGGTTCTTCCTAAGGGAAAAGCCGTGAAAGCAGCCATGTTGTGGCACTTCTGCACTCCCTTTGGGATGCCTTTGGCAGATGAAGTAAGCCTGGAACTCAGGGCTTCCTGGTTAAAGAAATCCAAGCCCTAGGCTGAACCCTAACCCTAACCCTAGGCAGATAAATCAGCCTAGGTATAGGGATGGTGCCAAGGAAAAAGCTGTTAAAGCTGCCATGTTGTTGCACTTTTGTACTCCCCTTGGGATGCCTTGAACAGCTGCAGTGTGCCTGGAGCCCAGGGCTTCCTAGTTTTAAAAATCCTAGCCCTAGGCCTAAGCCTAACAGTAACCCTGGGAAGGCAAATCAGCCTGGTGTTAGGCGTCTTGCCAAGGAAAAAGCCGTGAAAGCAGCCATGTTGTGGCACTTTTGCACTCCCTTTTGGATGCCTTTCACAGCTCCAGTGTGCCTGGAACTCAGGGCTTCCTGCTTTTAAAAATCCTAGCCCTAGGCCGAACCGCAACCCTAAGACGAGAAAGGCAAATCAGCCAGGAATTAGGCATGTCCACAAGGAAAAAGCTGTGGAGGCAGGCATGTTGTGCTACTTTTGCGCTCTTCTTGGCTAGTCCTTCGCAGCTGCTGTGTTCTTGGAACTCAGGGCTTTCTGGTTAATAGACCCTTACCCTAGGCGTAACTCAAACCTTAACCCTAGGAAGGAAAATCAGCCTATGGTTCGGGATGGTCTCATGGAAATATCAGTGGTGGCAGCCAAGTTGCGTCACTTTTGCGCTCCCCTTGGGATGCCTTTCGCAGCTGCAGTGTGCCTGGAGCCCAGGGCTTCCTGGTTTTAAAAGTCCTAGGCCTAAGCCTAACAGTAACCCTAGGAAGGTAAATCAGCCGGGTATTAGGGTTCTTCCTAAGGGAAAAGCCGTGAAAGCAGCCATGTTGTGGCACTTCTGCACTCCCTTTGGGATGCCTTTGGCAGATGAAGTAAGCCTGGAACTCAGGGCTTCCTGGTTAAAGAAATCCAAGCCCTAGGCTGAACCCTAACCCTAACCCTAGGCAGATAAATCAGCCTAGGTATAGGGATGGTGCCAAGGAAAAAGCTGTGAAAGCTGCCATGTTGTTGCACTTTTGTACTCCCCTTGGGATGCCTTGAACAGCTGCAGTGTGCCTGGAGCTAAGGGCTTCCTAGTTTCAAAAATCCTAGCCCTAGGCCTAAGCCTAACAGTAACCCTGGGAAGGTAAATCAGCCTGGTGTTAGGCTTCTTGCCAAGGAAAAAGCCGTGAAAGCAGCCATGTTGTGGCACTTTTGCACTCCCTTTTGGATGCCTTTCACAGCTCCAGTGTGCCTGGAACTCAGGGCTTCCTGATTTTAAAAATCCTAGCCCTAGGCCGAACCCCAACCCTAAGACGAGAAAGGCAAATCAGCCAGGAATTAGGCATGTCCCCAAGGAAAAAGCTGTGGAGGCAGGCATGTTGTGGTACTTTTGCGCTCTTCTTGGCTAGTCCTTCGCAGCTGCTGTGTTCTTGGAACTCAGGGCTTTCTGGTTAATAGAACCCTTACCCTAGGCGTAACTCAAACCTTAACCCTAGGAAGGAAAATCAGCCTATGGTTCGGGATGGTCTCATGGAAATATCAGTGGTGGCAGCCAAGTTGCGTCACTTTTGCGCTCCCCTTGGGATGCCTTTCGCAGCTGCAGTGTGCCTGGAGCCCAGGGCTTCCTGGTTTTAAAAGTCCTAGGCCTAAGCCTAACAGTAACCCTAGGAAGGTAAATCAGCCGGGTATTAGGGTTCTTCCTAAAGGAAAAGCCGTAAAAGCAGCCATGTTGTGGCACTTCTGCACTCCCTTTGGGATGCCTTTGGCAGATGAAGTAAGCCTGGAACTCAGGGCTTCCTGGTTAAAGAAATCCAAGCCCTAGGCTGAAGCCTAACCCTAACCCTAGGCAGATAAATCAGCCTAGGTATAGGGATGGTGCCAAGGAAAAAGCTGTGAAAGCTGCCATGTTGTTGCACTTTTGTACTCCCCTTGGGATGCCTTGAACAGCTGCAGTGTGCCTGGAGCTAAGGGCTTCCTAGTTTCAAAAATCCTAGCCCTAGGCCTAAGCCTAACAGTAACCCTGGGAAGGCAAATCAGCCTGGTGTTAGGCGTCTTGCCAAGGAAAAAGCCGTGAAAGCAGCCATGTTGTGGCACTTTTGCACTCCCTTTTGGATGCCTTTCACAGCTCCAGTGTGCCTGGAACTCAGGGCTTCCTGCTTTTAAAAATCCTAGCCCTAGGCTGAACCCCAACCCTAAGACGAGAAAGGCAAATCAGCCAGGAATTAGGCATGTCCCCAAGGAAAAAGCTGTGGAGGCAGGCAAGTTGTGGTACTTTTGCGCTCTTCTTGGCTAGTCCTTCGCAGCTGCTGTGTTCTTGGAACTCAGGGCTTTCTGGTTAATAGAACCCTTACCCTAGGCGTAACTCAAACCTTAACCCTAGGAAGGAAAATCAGCCTATGGTTCCGGATGGTCTCATGGAAATATCAGTGGTGGCAGCCAAGTTGCGTCACTTTTGCGCTCCCCTTGGGATGCCTTTTGCAGCTGCAGTGTGCCTGGAGCCCAGGGCTTCCTGGTTTTAAAAGTCCTAGGCCTAAGCCTAACAGTAACCCTAGGAAGGTAAATCAGCCGGGTATTAGGGTTCTTCCTAAGGGAAAAGCCGTGAAAGCAGCCATGTTGTGGCACTTCTGCACTCCCTTTGGGATGCCTTTGGCAGATGAAGTAAGCCTGGAACTCAGGGCTTCCTGGTTAAAAAAATTCAAGCCCTAGGCTGAACCCTAACCCTAACCCTAGGCAGATAAATCAGCCTAGGTATAGGGATGGTGCCAAGGAAAAAGCTGTGAAAGCTGTCATGTTGTTGCACTTTTGTACTCCCCTTGGGATGCCTTGAACAGCTGCAGTGTGCCTGGAGCTAAGGGCTTCCTAGTTTTAAAAATCCTAGCCTTAGGCCTAAGCCTAACAGTAACCCTGGGAAGGCAAATCAGCCTGGTGTTAGGCGTCTTGCCAAGGAAAAAGCCGTGAAAGCAGCCATGTTGTGGCACATTTGCACTCCCTTTTGGATGCCTTTCACAGCTCCAGTGTGCCTGGAACTCAGGGCTTCCTGCTTTTAAAAATCCTAGCCCTAGGCCGAACCCCAACCCTAAGACAAGAAAGGCAAATCAGCCAGGAATTAGGCATGTCCACAAGGAAAAAGCTGTGGAGGCAGGCATGTTGTGGTACTTTTGCGCTCTTCTTGGCTAGTCCTTCGCAGCTGCTGTGTTCTTGGAACTCAGGGCTTTCTGGTTAATAGACCCTTACCCTAGGCGTAACTCAAACCTTAACCCTAGGAAGGAAAATCAGCCTATGGTTCGGGATGGTCTCATGGAAATATCAGTGGTGGCAGCCAAGTTGCGTCACTTTTGCGCTCCCCTTGGGATGCCTTTTGCAGCTGCAGTGTGCCTGGAGCCCAGGGCTTCCTGGTTTTAAAAGTCCTAGGCCTAAGCCTAACAGTAACCCTAGGAAGGTAAATCAGCCGGGTATTAGGGTTCTTCCTAAGGGAAAAGCCGTGAAAGCAGCCATGTTGTGGCACTTCTGCACTCCCTTTGGGATGCCTTTGGCAGATGAAGTAAGCCTGGAACTCAGGGCTTCCTGGTTAAAGAAATCCAAGCCCTAGGCTGAACCCTAACCCTAACCCTAGGCAGATAAATCAGCCTAGGTATAGGGATGGTGCCAAGGAAAAAGCTGTGAAAGCTGCCATGTTGTTGCACTTTTGTACTCCCCTTGGGATGCCTTGAACAGCTGCAGTGTGCCTGGAGCCCAGGGCTTCCTAGTTTTAAAAATCCTAGCCCTAGGCCTAAGCCTAACAGTAACCCTGGGAAGGCAAATCAGCCTGGTGTTAGGCGTCTTGCCAAGGAAAAAGCCGTGAAAGCAGCCATGTTGTGGCACTTTTGCACTCCCTTTTGGATGTCTTTCGCAGCTCCAGTTTGCCTGGAACTCAGGGCTTCCTGATTTTAAAAATCCTAGCCCTAGGCTGAACAGCAACCCTAAGACGAGAAAGGCAAATCAGCCAGGAATTAGGCATGTCCCCAAGGAAAAAGCTGTGGAGGCAGGCATGTTGTGGTACTTTTGCGCTCTTCTTGGCTAGTCCTTCGCAGCTGCTGTGTTCTTGGAACTCAGGGCTTTCTGGTTAATAGACCCTTACCCTAGGCGTAACTCAAACCTTAACCCTAGGAAGGAAAATCAGCCTATGGTTCGGGATGGTCTCATGGAAATATCAGTGGTGGCAGCCAAGTTGCGTCACTTTTGCGCTCCCCTTGGGATGCCTTTCGCAGCTGCAGTGTGCCTGGAGCCCAGGGCTTCCTGGTTTTAAAAGTCCTAGGCCTAAGCCTAACAGTAACCCTAGGAAGGTAAATCAGCCGGGTATTAGGGTTCTTCCTAAGGGAAAAGCCGTGAAAGCAGCCATGTTGTGGCACTTCTGCACTCCCTTTGGGATGCCTTTGGCAGATGAAGTAAGCCTGGAACTCAGGGCTTCCTGGTAAAAAAAATTCAAGCCCTAGGCTGAACCCTAACCCTAACCCTAGGCAGATAAATCAGCCTAGGTATAGGGATGGTGCCAAGGAAAAAGCTGTGAAAGCTGCCATGTTGTTGCACTTTTCTACTCCCCTTGGGATGCCTTGAACAGCTGCAGTGTGCCTGGAGCTAAGGGCTTCCTAGTTTTAAAAATCCTAGCCCTAGGCCTAAGCCTAACAGTAACCCTGGGAAGGCAAATCAGCCTGGTGTTAGGCGTCTTGCCAAGGAAAAAGCCGTGAAAGCAGCCATGTTGTGGCACTTTTGCACTCCCTTTTGGATGCCTTTCACAGCTCCAGTGTGCCTGGAACTCAGGGCTTCCTGCTTTTAAAAATCCTAGCCCTAGGCCGAACCCCAACCCTAAGACGAGAAAGGCAAATCAGCCAGGAATTAGGCATGTCCACAAGGAAAAAGCTGTGGAGGCAGGCATGTTGTGGTACTTTTGCGCTCTTCTTGGCTAGTCCTTCACAGCTGCTGTGTTCTTGGAACTCAGGGCTTTCTGGTTAATAGAGCCCTTACCCTAGGCGTAACTCAAACCTTAACCCTAGGAAGGAAAATCAGCCTATGGTTCCGGATGGTCTCATGGAAATATCAGTGGTGGCAGCCAAGTTGCGTCACTTTTGCGCTCCCCTTGGGATGCCTTTCGCAGCTGCAGTGTGCCTGGAGCCCAGGGCTTCCTGGTTTTAAAAGTCCTAGGCCTAAGCCTAACAGTAACCCTAGGAAGGTAAATCAGCCGGGTATTAGGGTTCTTCCTAAGGGAAAAGCCGTGAAAGCAGCCATGTTGTGGCACTTCTGCACTCCCTTTGGGATGCCTTTGGCAGATGAAGTAAGCCTGGAACTCAGGGCTTCCTGGTTAAAGAAATCCAAGCCCTAGGCTGAACCCTAACCCTAACCCTAGGCAGATAAATCAGCCTAGGTATAGGGATGGTGCCAAGGAAAAAGCTGTGAAAGCTGCCATGTTGTTGCACTTTTGTACTCCCCTTGGGATGCCTTGAACAGCTGCAGTGTGCCTGGAGCTAAGGGCTTCCTAGTTTTAAAAATCCTAGCCCTAGGCCTAAGCCTAACAGTAACCCTGGGAAGGTAAATCAGCCTGGTGTTAGGCTTCTTGCCAAGGAAAAAGCCGTGAAAGCAGCCATGTTGTGGCACTTTTGCACTCCCTTTTGGATGCCTTTCACAGCTCCAGTGTGCCTGGAACTCAGGGCTTCCTGATTTTAAAAATCCTAGCCCTAGGCCGAACCCCAACCCTAAGACGAGAAAGGCAAATCAGCCAGGAATTAGGCATGTCCACAAGGAAAAAGCTGTGGAGGCAGGCATGTTGTGGTACTTTTGCGCTCTTCTTGGCTAGTCCTTCGCAGCTGCTGTGTTCTTGGAACTCAGGGCTTTCTGGTTAATAGAACCCTTACCCTAGGCGTAACTCAAACCTTAACCCTAGGAAGGAAAATCAGCCTATGGTTCGGGATGGTCTCATGGAAATATCAGTGGTGGCAGCCAAGTTGCGTCACTTTTGCGCTCCCCTTGGGATGCCTTTCGCAGCTGCAGTGTGCCTGGAGCCCAGGGCTTCCTGGTTTTAAAAGTCCTAGGCCTAAGCCTAACAGTAACCCTAGGAAGGTAAATCAGCCGGGTATTAGGGTTCTTCCTAAGGGAAAAGCCGTGAAAGCAGCCATGTTGTGGCACTTCTGCACTCCCTTTGGGATGCCTTTGGCAGATGAAGTAAGCCTGGAACTCAGGGCTTCCTGGTTAAAGAAATCCAAGCCCTAGGCTGAAGCCTAACCCTAACCCTAGGCAGATAAATCAGCCTAGGTATAGGGATGGTGCCAAGGAAAAAGCTGTGAAAGCTGCCATGTTGTTGCACTTTTGTACTCCCCTTGGGATGCCTTGAACAGCTGCAGTGTGCCTGGAGCCCAGGGCTTCCTAGTTTTAAAAATCCTAGCCCTAGGCCTAAGCCTAACAGTAACCCTGGGAAGGCAAATCAGCCTGGTGTTAGGCGTCTTGCCAAGGAAAAAGCCGTGAAAGCAGCCATGTTGTGGCACTTTTGCACTCCCTTTTGGATGCCTTTCACAGCTCCAGTGTGCCTGGAACTCAGGGCTTCCTGCTTTTAAAAATCCTAGCCCTAGGCCGAACCCCAACCCTAAGACGAGAAAGGCAAATCAGCCAGGAATTAGGCATGTCCACAAGGAAAAAGCTGTGGAGGCAGGCATGTTGTGGTGCTTTTGCGCTCTTCTTGGCTAGTCCTTCGCAGCTGCTGTGTTCTTGGAACTCAGGGCTTTCTGGTTAATAGACCCTTACCCTAGGCGTAACTCAAACCTTAACCCTAGGAAGGAAAATCAGCCTATGGTTCGGGATGGTCTCATGGAAATATCAGTGGTGGCAGCCAAGTTGCGTCACTTTTGCGCTCCCCTTGGGATGCCTTTTGCAGCTGCAGTGTGCCTGGAGCCCAGGGCTTCCTGGTTTTAAAAGTCCTAGGCCTAAGCCTAACAGTAACCCTAGGAAGGTAAATCAGCCGGGTATTAGGGTTCTTCCTAAGGGAAAAGCCGTGAAAGCAGCCATGTTGTGGCACTTCTGCACTCCCTTTGGGATGCCTTTGGCAGATGAAGTAAGCCTGGAACTCAGGGCTTCCTGGTTAAAGAATCCAAGCCCAAGGCTGAAGCCTAACCCTAACCCTAGGCAGATAAATCAGCCTAGGTATAGGGATGGTGCCAAGGAAAAAGCTGTGAAAGCTGCCATGTTGTTGCACTTTTGTACTCCCCTTGGGATGCCTTGAACAGCTGCAGTGTGCCTGGAGCCCAGGGCTTCCTAGTTTTAAAAATCCTAGCCCTAGGCCTAAGCCTAACAGTAACCCTGGGAAGGCAAATCAGCCTGGTGTTAGGCGTCTTGCCAAGGAAAAAGCCGTGAAAGCAGCCATGTTGTGGCACTTTTGCACTCCCTTTTGGATGCCTTTCGCAGCTCCAGTGTGCCTGGAACTCAGGGATTCCTGATTTTAAAAATCCTAGCCCTAGGCCGAACCCCAACCCTAAGACGAGAAAGGCAAATCAGCCAGGAATTAGGCATGTCCCCAAGGAAAAAGCTGTGGAGGCAGGCATGTTGTGGTACTTTTGCGCTCTTCTTGGCTAGTCCTTCGCAGCTGCTGTGTTCTTGGAACTCAGGGCTTTCTGGTTAATAGAACCCTTACCCTAGGCGTAACTCAAACCTTAACCCTAGGAAGGAAAATCAGCCTATGGTTCGGGATGGTCTCATGGAAATATCAGTGGTGGCAGCCAAGTTGCGTCACTTTTGCGCTCCCCTTGGGATGCCTTTTGCAGCTGCAGTGTGCCTGGAGCCCAGGGCTTCCTGGTTTTAAAAGTCCTAGGCCTAAGCCTAACAGTAACCCTAGGAAGGTAAATCAGCCGGGTATTAGGGTTCTTCCTAAGGGAAAAGCCGTGAAAGCAGCCATGTTGTGGCACTTCTGCACTCCCTTTGGGATGCCTTTGGCAGATGAAGTAAGCCTGGAACTCAGGGCTTCCTGGTTAAAGAAATCCAAGCCCTAGGCTGAACCCTAACCCTAACCCAAGGCAGATAAATCAGCCTAGGTATAGGGATGGTGCCAAGGAAAAAGCTGTGAAAGCTGCCATGTTGTTGCACTTTTGTACTCCCCTTGGGATGCCTTGAACAGCTGCAGTGTGCCTGGAGCTAAGGGCTTCCTAGTTTTAAAAATCCTAGCCCTAGGCCTAAGCCTAACAGTAACCCTGGGAAGGTAAATCAGCCTGGTGTTAGGCGTCTTGCCAAGGAAAAAGCCGTGAAAGCAGCCATGTTGTGGCACTTTTGCACTCCCTTTTGGATGCCTTTCACAGCTCCAGTGTGCCTGGAACTCAGGGCTTCCTGATTTTAAAAATCCTAGCCCTAGGCCGAACCCCAACCCTAAGACGAGAAAGGCAAATCAGCCAGGAATTAGGCATGTCCCCAAGGAAAAAGCTGTGGAGGCAGGCATGTTGTGGTACTTTTGCGCTCTTCTTGGCTAGTCCTTCGCAGCTGCTGTGTTCTTGGAACTCAGGGCTTTCTGGTTAATAGAGCCCTTACCCTAGGCGTAACTCAAACCTTAACCCTAGGAAGGAAAATCAGCCTATGGTTCGGGATGGTCTCATGGAAATATCAGTGGTGGCAGCCAAGTTGCGTCACTTTTGCGCTCCCCTTGGGATGCCTTTCGCAGCTGCAGTGTGCCTGGAGCCCAGGGCTTCCTGGTTTTAAAAGTCCTAGGCTTAAGCCTAACAGTAACCCTAGGAAGGTAAATCAGCCGGGTATTAGGGTTCTTCCTAAGGGAAAAGCCGTGAAAGCAGCCATGTTGTGGCACTTCTGCACTCCCTTTGGGATGCCTTTGGCAGATGAAGTAAGCCTGGAACTCAGGGCTTCCTGGTTAAAGAAATCCAAGCCCTAGGCTGAACCCTAACCCTAACCCTAGGCAGATAAATCAGCCTAGGTATAGGGATGGTGCCAAGGAAAAAGCTGTGAAAGCTGCCATGTTGTTGAACTTTTGTACTCCCCTTGGGATGCCTTGAACAGTTGCAGTGTGCCTGGAGCCCAGGGCTTCCTAGTTTTAAAAATCCTAGCCCTAGGCCTAAGCCTAACAGTAACCCTGGGAAGGCAAATCAGCCGGGTATTAGGGTTCTTCCTAAGGGAAAAGCCGTGAAAGCAGCCATGTTGTGGCACTTCTGCACTCCCTTTGGGATGCCTTTGGCAGATGAAGTAAGCCTGGAACTCAGGGCTTCCTGGTTAAAGAAATCCAAGCCCTAGGCTGAACCCTAACCCTAACCCTAGGCAGATAAATCAGCCTAGGTATAGGGATGGTGCCAAGGAAAAAGCTGTGAAAGCTGCCATGTTGTTGCACTTTTGTACTCCCTTTTGGATGCCTTTCACAGCTCCAGTGTGCCTGGAACTCAGGGCTTCCTGATTTTAAAAATCCTAGCCCTAGGCCGAACCCCAACCCTAAGACGAGAAAGGCAAATCAGCCAGGAATTAGGCATGTCCACAAGGAAAAAGCTGTGGAGGCAGGCATGTTGTGGTACTTTTGCGCTCTTCTTGGCTAGTCCTTCGCAGCTGCTGTGTTCTTGGAACTCAGGGCTTTCTGGTTAATAGACCCTTACCCTAGGCGTAACTCAAACCTTAACCCTAGGAAGGAAAATCAGCCTATGGTTCGGGATGGTCTCATGGAAATATCAGTGGTGGCAGCCAAGTTGCGTCACTTTTGCGCTCCCCTTGGGATGCCTTTTGCAGCTGCAGTGTGCCTGGAGCCCAGGGCTTCCTGGTTTTAAAAGTCCTAGGCCTAAGCCTAACAGTAACCCTAGGAAGGTAAATCAGCCGGGTATTAGGGTTCTTCCTAAGGGAAAAGCCGTGAAAGCAGCCATGTTGTGGCACTTCTGCACTCCCTTTGGGATGCCTTTGGCAGATGAAGTAAGCCTGGAACTCAGGGCTTCCTGGTTAAAGAAATCCAAGCCCTAGGCTGAAGCCTAACCCTAACCCTAGGCAGATAAATCAGCCTAGGTATAGGGATGGTGCCAAGGAAAAAGCTGTGAAAGCTGCCATGTTGTTGCACTTTTGTACTCCCCTTGGGATGCCTTGAACAGCTGCAGTGTGCCTGGAGCCCAGGGCTTCCTAGTTTTAAAAATCCTAGCCCTAGGCCTAAGCCTAACAGTAACCCTGGGAAGGCAAATCAGCCTGGTGTTAGGCGTCTTTCCAAGGAAAAAGCCGTGAAAGCAGCCATGTTGTGGCACTTTTGCACTCCCTTTTGGATGCCTTTCACAGCTCCAGTGTGCCTGGAACTCAGGGCTTCCTGCTTTTAAAAATCCTAGCCCTAGGCCGAACCCCAACCCTAAGACGAGAAAGGCAAATCAGCCAGGAATTAGGCATGTCCCCAAGGAAAAAGCTGTGGAGGCAGGCATGTTGTGGTACTTTTGCGCTCTTCTTGGGTAGTCCTTCGCAGCTGCTGTGTTCTTGGAACTCAGGGCTTTCTGGTTAATAGAACCCTTACCCTAGGCGTAACTCAAACCTTAACCCTAGGAAGGAAAATCAGCCTATGGTTCCGGATGGTCTCATGGAAATATCAGTGGTGGCAGCCAAGTTGCGTCACTTTTGCGCTCCCCTTGGGATGCCTTTTGCAGCTGCAGTGTGCCTGGAGCCCAGGGCTTCCTGGTTTTAAAAGTCCTAGGCCTAAGCCTAACAGTAACCCTAGGAAGGTAAATCAGCCGGGTATTAGGGTTCTTCCTAAGGGAAAAGCCGTGAAAGCAGCCATGTTGTGGCACTTCTGCACTCCCTTTGGGATGCCTTTGGCAGATGAAGTAAGCCTGGAACTCAGGGCTTCCTGGTTAAAGAAATCCAAGCCCTAGGCTGAACCCTAACCCTAACCCAAGGCAGATAAATCAGCCTAGGTATAGGGATGGTGCCAAGGAAAAAGCTGTGAAAGCTGCCATGTTGTTGCACTTTTGTACTCCCCTTGGGATGCCTTGAACAGCTGCAGTGTGCCTGGAGCTAAGGGCTTCCTAGTTTTAAAAATCCTAGCCCTAGGCCTAAGCCTAACAGTAACCCTGGGAAGGTAAATCAGCCTGGTGTTAGGCGTCTTGCCAAGGAAAAAGCCGTGAAAGCAGCCATGTTGTGGCACTTTTGCACTCCCTTTTGGATGCCTTTCACAGCTCCAGTGTGCCTGGAACTCAGGGCTTCCTGATTTTAAAAATCCTAGCCCTAGGCCGAACCCCAACCCTAAGACGAGAAAGGCAAATCAGCCAGGAATTAGGCATGTCCCCAAGGAAAAAGCTGTGGAGGCAGGCATGTTGTGGTACTTTTGCGCTCTTCTTGGCTAGTCCTTCGCAGCTGCTGTGTTCTTGGAACTCAGGGCTTTCTGGTTAATAGAGCCCTTACCCTAGGCGTAACTCAAACCTTAACCCTAGGAAGGAAAATCAGCCTATGGTTCGGGATGGTCTCATGGAAATATCAGTGGTGGCAGCCAAGTTGCGTCACTTTTGCGCTCCCCTTGGGATGCCTTTCGCAGCTGCAGTGTGCCTGGAGCCCAGGGCTTCCTGGTTTTAAAAGTCCTAGGCTTAAGCCTAACAGTAACCCTAGGAAGGTAAATCAGCCGGGTATTAGGGTTCTTCCTAAGGGAAAAGCCGTGAAAGCAGCCATGTTGTGGCACTTCTGCACTCCCTTTGGGATGCCTTTGGCAGATGAAGTAAGCCTGGAACTCAGGGCTTCCTGGTTAAAGAAATCCAAGCCCTAGGCTGAACCCTAACCCTAACCCTAGGCAGATAAATCAGCCTAGGTATAGGGATGGTGCCAAGGAAAAAGCTGTGAAAGCTGCCATGTTGTTGCACTTTTGTACTCCCCTTGGGATGCCTTGAACAGTTGCAGTGTGCCTGGAGCCCAGGGCTTCCTAGTTTTAAAAATCCTAGCCCTAGGCCTAAGCCTAACAGTAACCCTGGGAAGGCAAATCAGCCGGGTATTAGGGTTCTTCCTAAGGGAAAAGCCGTGAAAGCAGCCATGTTGTGGCACTTCTGCACTCCCTTTGGGATGCCTTTGGCAGATGAAGTAAGCCTGGAACTCAGGGCTTCCTGGTTAAAGAAATCCAAGCCCTAGGCTGAACCCTAACCCTAACCCTAGGCAGATAAATCAGCCTAGGTATAGGGATGGTGCCAAGGAAAAAGCTGTGAAAGCTGCCATGTTGTTGCACTTTTGTACTCCCTTTTGGATGCCTTTCACAGCTCCAGTGTGCCTGGAACTCAGGGCTTCCTGATTTTAAAAATCCTAGCCCTAGGCCGAACCCCAACCCTAAGACGAGAAAGGCAAATCAGCCAGGAATTAGGCATGTCCACAAGGAAAAAGCTGTGGAGGCAGGCATGTTGTGGTACTTTTGCGCTCTTCTTGGCTAGTCCTTCGCAGCTGCTGTGTTCTTGGAACTCAGGGCTTTCTGGTTAATAGACCCTTACCCTAGGCGTAACTCAAACCTTAACCCTAGGAAGGAAAATCAGCCTATGGTTCGGGATGGTCTCATGGAAATATCAGTGGTGGCAGCCAAGTTGCGTCACTTTTGCGCTCCCCTTGGGATGCCTTTTGCAGCTGCAGTGTGCCTGGAGCCCAGGGCTTCCTGGTTTTAAAAGTCCTAGGCCTAAGCCTAACAGTAACCCTAGGAAGGTAAATCAGCCGGGTATTAGGGTTCTTCCTAAGGGAAAAGCCGTGAAAGCAGCCATGTTGTGGCACTTCTGCACTCCCTTTGGGATGCCTTTGGCAGATGAAGTAAGCCTGGAACTCAGGGCTTCCTGGTTAAAGAAATCCAAGCCCTAGGCTGAAGCCTAACCCTAACCCTAGGCAGATAAATCAGCCTAGGTATAGGGATGGTGCCAAGGAAAAAGCTGTGAAAGCTGCCATGTTGTTGCACTTTTGTACTCCCCTTGGGATGCCTTGAACAGCTGCAGTGTGCCTGGAGCCCAGGGCTTCCTAGTTTTAAAAATCCTAGCCCTAGGCCTAAGCCTAACAGTAACCCTGGGAAGGCAAATCAGCCTGGTGTTAGGCGTCTTGCCAAGGAAAAAGCCGTGAAAGCAGCCATGTTGTGGCACTTTTGCACTCCCTTTTGGATGCCTTTCACAGCTCCAGTGTGCCTGGAACTCAGGGCTTCCTGCTTTTAAAAATCCTAGCCCTAGGCCGAACCCCAACCCTAAGACGAGAAAGGCAAATCAGCCAGGAATTAGGCATGTCCCCAAGGAAAAAGCTGTGGAGGCAGGCATGTTGTGGTACTTTTGCGCTCTTCTTGGGTAGTCCTTCGCAGCTGCTGTGTTCTTGGAACTCAGGGCTTTCTGGTTAATAGAACCCTTACCCTAGGCGTAACTCAAACCTTAACCCTAGGAAGGAAAATCAGCCTATGGTTCCGGATGGTCTCATGGAAATATCAGTGGTGGCAGCCAAGTTGCGTCACTTTTGCGCTCCCCTTGGGATGCCTTTTGCAGCTGCAGTGTGCCTGGAGCCCAGGGCTTCCTGGTTTTAAAAGTCCTAGGCCTAAGCCTAACAGTAACCCTAGGAAGGTAAATCAGCCGGGTATTAGGGTTCTTCCTAAGGGAAAAGCCGTGAAAGCAGCCATGTTGTGGCACTTCTGCACTCCCTTTGGGATGCCTTTGGCAGATGAAGTAAGCCTGGAACTCAGGGCTTCCTGGTTAAAGAAATCCAAGCCCTAGGCTGAACCCTAACCCTAACCCTAGGCAGATAAATCAGCCTAGGTATAGGGATGGTGCCAAGGAAAAAGCTGTGAAAGCTGCCATGTTGTTGCACTTTTGTACTCCCCTTGGGATGCCTTGAACAGCTGCAGTGTGCCTGGAGCTAAGGGCTTCCTAGTTTCAAAAATCCTAGCCCTAGGCCTAAGCCTAACAGTAACCCTGGGAAAGTAAATCAGCCTGATGTTAGGCGTCTTGCCAAGGTAAAAGCCGTGAAAGCAGCCATGTTGTGGCACTTTTGCACTCCCTTTTGGATGCCTTTCACAGCTCCAGTGTGCCTGGAACTCAGGGCTTCCTGCTTTTAAAAATCCTAGCCCTAGGCCGAACCCCAACCCTAAGACGAGAAAGGCAAATCAGCCAGGAATTAGGCATGTCCCCAAGGAAAAAGCTGTGGAGGCAGGCATGTTGTGGTACTTTTGCGCTCTTCTTGGCTAGTCCTTCGCAGCTGCTGTGTTCTTGGAACTCAGGGCTTTCTGGTTAATAGAAACCTTACCCTAGGCGTAACTCAAACCTTAACCCTAGGAAGGAAAATCAGCCTATGGTTCGGGATGGTCTCATGGAAATATCAGTGGTGGCAGCCAAGTTGCGTCACTTTTGCGCTCCCCTTGGGATGCCTTTCGCAGCTGCAGTGTGCCTGGAGCCCAGGGCTTCCTGGTTTTAAAAGTCCTAGGCCTAAGCCTAACAGTAACCCTAGGAAGGTAAATCAGCCGGGTATTAGGGTTCTTCCTAAGGGAAAAGCCGTGAAAGCAGCCATGTTGTGGCACTTCTGCACTCCCTTTGGGATGCCTTTGGCAGATGAAGTAAGCCTGGAACTCAGGGCTTCCTGGTTAAAGAAATCCAAGCCCTAGGCTGAAGCCTAACCCTAACCCTAGGCAGATAAATCAGCCTAGGTATAGGGATGGTGCCAAGGAAAAAGCTGTGAAAGCTGCCATGTTGTTGCACTTTTGTACTCCCCTTGGGATGCCTTGAACAGCTGCAGTGTGCCTGGAGCTAAGGGCTTCCTAGTTTTAAAAATCCTAGCCCTAGGCCTAAGCCTAACAGTAACCCTGGGAAAGTATGTCAGCCTGGTGTTAGGCTTCTTGCCAAGGAAAAAGCCGTGAAAGCAGCCATGTTGTGGCACTTTTGCACTCCCTTTTGGATGCCTTTCACAGCTCCAGTGTGCCTGGAACTCAGGGCTTCCTGCTTTTAAAAATCCTAGCCCTAGGCCGAACCCCAACCCTAAGACGAGAAAGGCAAATCAGCCAGGAATTAGGCATGTCCCCAAGGAAAAAGCTGTGGAGGCAGGCATGTTGTGCTACTTTTGCGCTCTTCTTGGCTAGTCCTTCGCAGCTGCTGTGTTCTTGGAACTCAGGGCTTTCTGGTTAATAGAGCCCTTACCCTAGGCGTAACTCAAACCTTAACCCTAGGAAGGAAAATCAGCCTATGGTTCGGGATGGTCTCATGGAAATATCAGTGGTGGCAGCCAAGTTGCGTCACTTTTGCGCTCCCCTTGGGATGCCTTTCGCAGCTGCAGTGTGCCTGGAGCCCAGGGCTTCCTGGTTTTAAAGGTCCTAGGCCTAAGCCTAACAGTAACCCTAGGAAGGTAAATCAGCCGGGTATTAGGGTTCTTCCTAAGGGAAAAGCCGTGAAAGCAGCCATGTTGTGGCACTTCTGCACTCCCTTTGGGATGCCTTTGGCAGATGAAGTAAGCCTGGAACTCAGGGCTTCCTGGTTAAAGAAATCACAGCCCTAGGCTGAACCCTAACCCTAACCCTAGGCAGATAAATCAGCCTAGGTATAGGCATGGTGCCAAGGAAAAAGCTGTGAAAACTGCCATGTTGTTGCACTTTTGTACTCCCCTTGGGATGCCTTGAACAGCTGCAGTGTGCCTGGAGCCCAGGGCTTCCTAGTTTCAAAAATCCTAGCCCTAGGCCTAAGCCTAACAGTAACCCTGGGAAGGCAAATCAGCCTGGTGTTAGGCGTCTTGCCAAGGAAAAAGCCGTGAAAGCAGCCATGTTGTGGCACTTTTGCACTCCCTTTTGGATGCCTTTCACAGCTCCAGTGTGCCTGGAACTCAGGGCTTCCTGCTTTTAAAAATCCTAGCCCTAGGCCGAACCCCAACCCTAAGACAAGAAAGGCAAATCAGCCAGGAATTAGGCATGTCCCCAAGGAAAAAGCTGTGGAGGCAGGCATGTTGTGGTACTTTTGCGCTCTTCTTGGCTAGTCCTTCGCAGCTGCTGTGTTCTTGGAACTCAGGGCTTTCTGGTTAATAGAACCCTTACCCTAGGCGTAACTCAAACCTTAACCCTAGGAAGGAAAATCAGCCTATGGTTCCGGATGATCTCATGGAATTATCAGTGGTGGCAGCCAAGTTGCGTCACTTTTGCGCTCCCCTTGGGATGCCTTTTGCAGCTGCAGTGTGCCTGGAGCCCAGGGCTTCCTGGTTTTAAAAGTCCTAGGCCTAAGCCTAACAGTAACCCTAGGAAGGTAAATCAGCCGGGTATTAGGGTTCTTCCTAAGGGAAAAGCCGTGAAAGCAGCCATGTTGTGGCACTTCTGCACTCCCTTTGGGATGCCTTTGGCAGATGAAGTAAGCCTGGAACTCAGGGCTTCCTGGTTAAAGAAATCCAAGCCCTAGGCTGAACCCTAACCCTAACCCTAGGCAGATAAATCAGCCTAGGTATAGGGATGGTGCCAAGGAAAAAGCTGTGAAAGCGGCCATGTTGTTGCACTTTTGTACTCCCCTTGGGATGCCTTGAACAGCTGCAGTGTGCCTGGAGCCCAGGGCTTCCTAGTTTTAAAAATCCTAGCCCTAGGCCTAAGCCTAACAGTAACCCTGGGAAAATATGTCAGCCTGGTGTTAGGCTTCTTGCCAAGGAAAAAGCCGTGAAAGCAGCCATGTTGTGGCACTTTTGCACTCCCTTTTGGATGCCTTTCACAGCTCCAGTGTGCCTGGAACTCAGGGCTTCCTGCTTTTAAAAATCCTAGCCCTAGGCCGAACCCCAACCCTAAGACGAGAAAGGCAAATCAGCCAGGAATTAGGCATGTCCCCAAGGAAAAAGCTGTGGAGGCAGGCATGTTGTGCTACTTTTGCGCTCTTCTTGGCTAGTCCTTCGCAGCTGCTGTGTTCTTGGAACTCAGGGCTTTCTGGTTAATAGAGCCCTTACCCTAGGCGTAACTCAAACCTTAACCCTAGGACGGAAAATCAGCCTATGGTTCAGGATGGTCTCATGGAAATATCAGTGGTGGCAGCCAAGTTGCGTCACTTTTGCGCTCCCCTTGGGATGCCTTTTGCAGCTGCAGTGTGCCTGGAGCCCAGGGCTTCCTGGTTTTAAAAGTCCTAGGCCTAAGCCTAACAGTAACCCTAGGAAGGTAAATCAGCCGGGTATTAGGGTTCTTCCTAAGGGAAAAGCCGTGAAAGCAGCCATGTTGTGGCACTTCTGCACTCCCTTTGGGATGCCTTTGGCAGATGAAGTAAGCCTGGAACTCAGGGCTTCCTGGTTAAAAAAATTCAAGCCCTAGGCTGAACCCTAACCCTAACCCTAGGCAGATAAATCAGCCTAGGTATAGGGATGGTGCCAAGGAAAAAGCTGTGAAAGCTGCCATGTTGTTGCACTTTTGTACTCCCCTTGGGATGCCTTGAACAGCTGCAGTGTGCCTGGAGCTAAGGGCTTCCTAGTTTCAAAAATCCTAGCCTTAGGCCTAAGCCTAACAGTAACCCTGGGAAAGTAAATCAGCCTGATGTTAGGCTTCTTGCCAAGGTAAAAGCCGTGAAAGCAGCCATGTTGTGGCACTTTTGCACTCCCTTTTGGATGCCTTTCACAGCTCCAGTGTGCCTGGAACTCAGGGCTTCCTGCTTTTAAAAATCCTAGCCCTAGGCCGAACCCCAACCCTAAGACGAGAAAGGCAAATCAGCCAGGAATTAGGCATGTCCCCAAGGAAAAAGCTGTGGAGGCAGGCATGTTGTGGTACTTTTGCACTCTTCTTGGCTAGTCCTTCGCAGCTGCTGTGTTCTTGGAACTCAGGGCTTTCTGGTTAATAGAGCCCTTACCCTAGGCGTAACTCAAACCTTAACCCTAGGAAGGAAAATCAACCTATGGTTCGGGATGGTCTCATGGAAATATCAGTGGTGGCAGCCAAGTTGCGTCACTTTTGCGCTCCCCTTGGGATGCCTTTTGCAGCTGCAGTGTGCCTGGAGCCCAGGGCTTCCTGGTTTTAAAAGTCCTAGGCCTAAGCCTAACAGTAACCCTAGGAAGGTAAATCAGCCGGGTATTAGGGTTCTTCCTAAGGGAAAAGCCGTGAAAGCAGCCATGTTGTGGCACTTCTGCACTCCCTTTGGGATGCCTTTGGCAGATGAAGTAAGCCTGGAACTCAGGGCTTCCTGGTTAAAGAAATCCAAGCCCTAGGCTGAACCCTAACCCTAACCCTAGGCAGATAAATCAGCCTAGGTATAGGGATGGTGCCAAGGAAAAAGCTGTGAAAGCTGCCATGTTGTTGCACTTTTGTACTCCCCTTGGGATGCCTTGAACAGCTGCAGTGTGCCTGGAGCCCAGGGCTTCCTAGTTTTAAAAATCCTAGCCCTAGGCCTAAGCCTAACAGTAACCCTGGGAACGTATGTCAGCCTGGTGTTAGGCTTCTTGCCAAGGAAAAAGCCGAGAAAGCAGCCATGTTGTGGCACTTTTGCACTCCCTTTTGGATGCCTTTCACAGCTCCAGTGTGCCTGGAACTCAGGGCTTCCTGCTTTTAAAAATCCTAGCCCTAGGCCGAACCCCAACCCTAAGACGAGAAAGGCAAATCAGCCAGGAATTAGGCATGTCCACAAGGAAAAAGCTGTGGAGGCAGGCATGTTGTGGTACTTTTGCGCTCTTCTTGGCTAGTCCTTCGCAGCTGCTGTGTTCTTGGAACTCAGGGCTTTCTGGTTAATAGAACCCTTACCCTAGGCGTAACTCAAACCTTAACCCTAGGAAGGAAAATCAACCTATGGTTCGGGATGGTCTCATGGAAATATCAGTGGTGGCAGCCAAGTTGCGTCACTTTTGCGCTCCCCTTGGGATGCCTTTTGCAGCTGCAGTGTGCCTGGAGCCCAGGGCTTCCTGGTTTTAAAAGTCCTAGGCCTAAGCCTAACAGTAACCCTAGGAAGGTAAATCAGCCGGGTATTAGGGTTCTTCCTAAGGGAAAAGCCGTGAAAGCAGCCATGTTGTGGCACTTCTGCACTCCCTTTGGGATGCCTTTGGCAGATGAAGTAAGCCTGGAACTCAGGGCTTCCTGGTTAAAAAAATTCAAGCCCTAGGCTGAACCCTAACCCTAACCCTAGGCAGATAAATCAGCCTAGGTATAGGGATGGTGCCAAGGAAAAAGCTGTGAAAGCTGCCATTTTGTTGCACTTTTGTACTCCCCTTGGGATGCCTTGAACAGCTGCAGTGTGCCTGGAGCTAAGGGCTTCCTAGTTTTAAAAATCCTAGCCCTAGGCCTAAGCCTAACAGTAACCCTGGGAAAGTAAATCAGCCTGGTGTTAGGCTTCTTTCCAAGGAAAAAGCCGTGAAAGCAGCCATGTTGTGGCACTTTTGCACTCCCTTTTGGATGCCTTTCACAGCTCCAGTGTGCCTGGAACTCAGGGCTTCCTGCTTTTAAAAATCCTAGCCCTAGGCCGAACCCCAACCCTAAGACGAGAAAGGCAAATCAGCCAGGAATTAGGCATGTCCCCAAGGAAAAAGCTGTGGAGGCAGGCATGTTGTGGTACTTTTGCGCTCTTCTTGGCTAGTCCTTCGCAGCTGCTGTGTTCTTGGAACTCAGGGCTTTCTGGTTAATAGAGCCCTTACCCTAGGCGTAACTCAAACCTTAACCCTAGGAAGGAAAATCAACCATTGGTTCGGGATGGTCTCATGGAAATATCAGTGGTGGCAGCCAAGTTGCGTCACTTTTGCGCTCCCCTTGGGATGCCTTTTGCAGCTGCAGTGTGCCTGGAGCCCAGGGCTTCCTGGTTTTAAAAGTCCTAGGCCTAAGCCTAACAGTAACCCTAGGAAGGTAAATCAGCCGGGTATTAGGGTTCTTCCTAAGGGAAAAGCCGTGAAAGCAGCCATGTTGTGGCACTTCTGCACTCCCTTTGGGATGCCTTTGGCAGATGAAGTAAGCCTGGAACTCAGGACTTCCTGGTTAAAGAAATCCAAGCCCTAGGCTGAACCCTAACCCTAACCCTAGGCAGATAAATCAGCCTAGGTATAGGGATGGTGCCAAGGATAAAGCTGTGAAAGCTGCCATGTTGTTGCACTTTTGTACTCCCCTTGGGATGCCTTGAACAGCTGCAGTGTGCCTGGAGCCCAGGGCTTCCTAGTTTTAAAAATCCTAGCCCTAGGCCTAAGCCTAACAGTAACCCTGGGAAAGTAAATCAGCCTGATGTTAGGCTTCTTGCCAAGGTAAAAGCCGTGAAAGCAGCCATGTTGTGGCACTTTTGCACTCCCTTTTGGATGCCTTTCACAGCTCCAGTGTGCCTGGAACTCAGGGCTTCCTGCTTTTAAAAATCCTAGCCCTAGGCCGAACCCCAACCCTAAGACGAGAAAGGCAAATCAGCCAGGAATTAGGCATGTCCCCAAGGAAAAAGCTGTGGAGGCAGGCATGTTGTGCTACTTTTGCGCTCTTCTTGGCTAGTCCTTCGCAGCTGCTGTGTTCTTGGAACTCAGGGCTTTCTGGTTAATAGAACCCTTACCCTAGGCGTAACTCAAACCTTAACCCTAGGAAGGAAAATCAGCCTATGGTTTGGGATGGTCTCATGGAAATATCAGTGGTGGCAGCCAAGTTGCGTCACTTTTGCGCTCCCCTTGGGATGCCTTTTGCAGCTGCAGTGTGCCTGGAGCCCAGGGCTTCCTGGTTTTAAAAGTCCTAGGCCTAAGCCTAACAGTAACCCTAGGAAGGTAAATCAGCCGGGTATTAGGGTTCTTCCTAAGGGAAAAGCCGTGAAAGCAGCCATGTTGTGGCACTTCTGCACTCCCTTTGGGATGCCTTTGGCAGATGAAGTAAGCCTGGAACTCAGGACTTCCTGGTTAAAAAAATCACAGCCCTAGGCTGAACCCTAACCCTAACCCTAGGCAGATAAATCAGCCTAGGTATAGGGATGGTGCCAAGGAAAAAGCTGTGAAAGCTGCCATGTTGTTGCACTTTTGTACTCCCCTTGGGATGCCTTGAACAGCTGCAGTGTGCCTGGAGCCCAGGGCTTCCTAGTTTTAAAAATCCTAGCCCTAGGCCTAAGCCTAACAGTAACCCTGGGAAAGTAAATCAGCCTGATGTTAGGCTTCTTGCCAAGGAAAAAGCCGTGAAAGCAGCCATGTTGTGGCACTTTTGCACTCCCTTTTGGATGCCTTTCACAGCTCCAGTGTGCCTGGAACTCAGGGCTTCCTGCTTTTAAAAATCCTAGCCCTAGGCCGAACCCCAACCCTAAGACGAGAAAGGCAAATCAGCCAGGAATTAGGCATGTCCCCAAGGAAAAAGCTGTCGAGGCAGGCATGTTGTGGTACTTTTGCGCTCTTCTTGGCTAGTCCTTCGCAGCTGCTGTGTTCTTGGAACTCAGGGCTTTCTGGTTAATAGACCCTTACCCTAGGCGTAACTCAAACCTTAAGCCTAGGAAGGAAAATCAGCCTATGGTTCGGGATGGTCTCATGGAAATATCAGTGGTGGCAGCCAAGTTGCGTCACTTTTGCGCTCCCCTTGGGATGCCTTTCGCAGCTGCAGTGTGCCTGGAGCCCAGGGCTTCCTGGTTTTAAAAGTCCTAGGCCTAAGCCTAACAGTAACCCTAGGAAGGTAAATCAGCCGGGTATTAGGGTTCTTCCTAAGGGAAAAGCCATGAAAGCAGCCATGTTGTGGCACTTCTGCACTCCCTTTGGGATGCCTTTGGCAGATGAAGTAAGCCTGGAACTCAGGGCTTCCTGGTTAAAGAAATCCAAGCCCTAGGCTGAACCCTAACCCTAACCCTAGGCAGATAAATCAGCCTAGGTATAGGGATGGTGCCAAGGAAAAAGCTGTGAAAGCTGCCATGTTGTTGCACTTTTGTACTCCCCTTGGGATGCCTTGAACAGCTGCAGTGTGCCTGGAGCTAAGGGCTTCCTAGTTTCAAAAATCCTAGCCCTAGGCCTAAGCCCAACAGTAATTCTGGGAAAGTAAATCAGCCTGATGTTAGGCTTCTTGCCAAGGAAAAAGCCGTGAAAGCAGCCATGTTGTGGCACTTTTGCACTCCCTTTTGGATGCCTTTCACAGCTGCAGTGTGCCTGGAACTCAGGGCTTCCTGCTTTTAAAAATCCTAGCCCTAGGCCGAACCCCAACCCTAAGACGAGAAAGGCAAATCAGCCAGGAATTAGGCATGTCCCCAAGGAAAAAGCTGTGGAGGCAGGCATGTTGTGGTACTTTTGCGCTCTTCTTGGCTAGTCCTTCGCAGCTGCTGTGTTCTTGGAACTCAGGGCTTTCTGGTTAATAGAGCCCTTACCCTAGGCGTAACTCAAACCTTAACCCTAGGAAGGAAAATCAGCCTATGGTTCGGGATGGTCTCATGGAAATATCAGTGGTGGCAGCCAAGTTGCGTCACTTTTGCGCTCCCCTTGGGATGCCTTTTGCAGCTGCAGTGTGCCTGGAGCCCAGGGCTTCCTGGTTTTAAAAGTCCTAGGCCTAAGCCTAACAGTAACCCTAGGAAGGTAAATCAGCCGGGTATTAGGGTTCTTCCTAAGGGAAAAGCCGTGAAAGCAGCCATGTTGTGGCACTTCTGCACTCCCTTTGGGATGCCTATGGCAGATGAAGTAAGCCTGGAACTCAGGGCTTCCTGGTTAAAAAAATTCAAGCCCTAGGCTGAACCCTAACCCTAACCCTAGGCAGATAAATCAGCCTAGGTATAGGGATGGTGCCAAGGAAAAAGCTGTGAAAGCTGCCATGTTGTTGCACTTTTGTACTCCCCTTGGGATGCCTTTCGCAGCTGCAGTGTGCCTGGAGCTAAGGGCTTCCTAGTTTTAAAAATCCTAGCCCTAGGCCTAAGCCTAACAGTAACCCTAGGAAGGTAAATCAGCCGGGTATTAGGGTTCTTCCTAAGGGAAAAGCCGTGAAAGCAGCCATGTTGTGGCACTTCTGCACTCCCTTTGGGATGCCTTTGGCAGATGAAGTAAGCCTGGAACTCAGGGCTTCCTGGTTAAAGAAATCCCAGCCATAGGCTGAACCCTAACCCTAACCCTAGGCAGATAAATCAGCCTAGGTATAGGGATGGTGCCAAGGAAAAAGCTGTGAAAGCTGCCATGTTGTTGCACTTTTGTACTCCCCTTGGGATGCCTTGAACAGCAGCAGTGTGCCTGGAGCCCAGGGCTTCCTAGTTTTAAAAATCCTAGCCCTAGGCCTAAGCCTAACAGTAACCCTGGGAAAGTATGTCAGCCTGGTGTTAGGCTTCTTGCCAAGGAAAAAGCCGTGAAAGCAGCCATGTTGTGGCACTTTTGCACTCCCTTTTGGATGCCTTTCACAGCTCCAGTGTGCCTGGAACTCAGGGCTTCCTGCTTTTAAAAATCCTAGCCCTAGGCCGAACCCCAACCCTAAGACGAGAAAGGCAAATCAGCCAGGAATTAGGCATGTCCCCAAGGAAAAAGCTGTGGAGGCAGGCATGTTGTGGTACTTTTGCGCTCTTCTTGGCTAGTCCTTCGCAGCTGCTGTGTTCTTGGAACTCAGGGCTTTCTGGTTAATAGAGCCCTTACCCTAGGCGTAACTCAAACCTTAACCCTAGGAAGGAAAATCAGCCTATGGTTCGGGATGGTCTCATGGAAATATCAGTGGTGGCAGCCAAGTTGCGTCACTTTTGCGCTCCCCTTGGGATGCCTTTTGCAGCTGCAGTGTGCCTGGAGCCCAGGGCTTCCTGGTTTTAAAAGTCCTAGGCCTAAGCCTAACAGTAACCCTAGGAAGGTAAATCAGCCGGGTATTAGGGTTCTTCCTAAGGGAAAAGCCGTGAAAGCAGCCATGTTGTGGCACTTCTGCACTCCCTTTGGGATGCCTTTGGCAGATGAAGTAAGCCTGGAACTCAGGGCTTCCTGGTTAAAAAAATTCAAGCCCTAGGCTGAAGCCTAACCCTAACCCTAGGCAGATAAATCAGCCTAGGTATAGGGATGGTGCCAAGGAAAAAGCTGTGAAAGCTGCCATGTTGTTGCACTTTTGTACTCCCCTTGGGATGCCTTGAACAGCTGCAGTGTGCCTGGAGCTAAGGGCTTCCTAGTTTCAAAAATCCTAGCCCTAGGCCTAAGCCTAACAGTAACCCTGGGAAAATATGTCAGCCTGGTGTTAGGCTTCTTGCCAAGGAAAAAGCCGTGAAAGCAGCCATGTTGTGGCACTTTTGCACTCCCTTTTGGATGCCTTTCACAGCTCCAGTGTGCCTGGAACTCAGGGCTTCCTGCTTTTAAAAATCCTAGCCCTAGGCCGAACCCCAACCCTAAGACGAGAAAGGCAAATCAGCCAGGAATTAGGCATGTCCCCAAGGAAAAAGCTGTGGAGGCAGGCATGTTGTGGTACTTTTGCGCTCTTCTTGGCTAGTCCTTCGCAGCTGCTGTGTTCTTGGAACTCAGGGCTTTCTGGTTAATAGACCCTTACCCTAGGCGTAACTCAAACCTTAACCCTAGGAAGGAAAATCAGCCTATGGTTCGGGATGGTCTCATGGAAATATCAGTGGTGGCAGCCAAGTTGCGTCACTTTTGCGCTCCCCTTGGGATGCCTTTTGCAGCTGCAGTGTGCCTGGAGCCCAGGGCTTCCTGGTTTTAAAAGTCCTAGGCCTAAGCCTAACAGTAACCCTAGGAAGGTAAATCAGCCGGGTATTAGGGTTCTTCCTAAGGGAAAAGCCGTGAAAGCAGCCATGTTGTGGCACTTCTGCACTCCCTTTGGGATGCCTTTGGCAGATGAAGTAAGCCTGGAACTCAGGGCTTCCTGGTTAAAGAAATCCAAGCCCTAGGCTGAACCCTAACCCTAACCCTAGGCAGATAAATCAGCCTAGGTATAGGGATGGTGCCAAGGAAAAAGCTGTGAAAGCTGCCATGTTGTTGCACTTTTGTACTCCCCTTGGGATGCCTTGAACAGCTGCAGTGTGCCTGGAGCTAAGGGCTTCCTAGTTTCAAAAATCCTAGCCCTAGGCCTAAGCCTAACAGTAACCCTGGGAAAGTAAATCAGCCTGATGTTAGGCTTCTTGCCAAGGAAAAAGCCGTGAAACAGCCATGTTGTGGCACTTTTGCACTCCCTTTTGGATGCCTTTCACAGCTCCAGTGTGCCTGGAACTCAGGGCTTCCTGATTTTAAAAATCCTAGCCCTAGGCCGAACCCCAACCCTAAGACGAGAAAGGCAAATCAGCCAGGAATTAGGCATGTCCCCAAGGAAAAAGCTGTGGAGGCAGGCATGTTGTGGTACTTTTGCGCTCTTGTTGGCTAGTCCTTCGCAGCTGCTGTGTTCTTGGAACTCAGGGCTTTCTGGTTAATAGACCCTTACCCTAGGCGTAACTCAAACCTTAACCCTAGGAAGGAAAATCAGCCTATGGTTTGGGATGGTCTCATGGAAATATCAGTGGTGGCAGCCAAGTTGCGTCACTTTTGCGCTCCCCTTGGGATGCCTTTTGCAGCTGCAGTGTGCCTGGAGCCCAGGGCTTCCTGGTTTTAAAAGTCCTAGGCCTAAGCCTAACAGTAACCCTAGGAAGGTAAATCAGCCGGGTATTAGGGTTCTTCCTAAGGGAAAAGCCGTGAAAGCAGCCATGTTGTGGCACTTCTGCACTCCCTTTGGGATGCCTTTGGCAGATGAAGTAAGCCTGGAACTCAGGGCTTCCTGGTTAAAGAAATCCAAGCCCTAGGCTGAACCCTAACCCTAACCCTAGGCAGATAAATCAGCCTAGGTATAGGGATGGTGCCAAGGAAAAAGCTGTGAAAGCTGCCATGTTGTTGCACTTTTGTACTCCCCTTGGGATGCCTTGAACAGCTGCAGTGTGCCTGGAGCCCAGGGCTTCCTAGTTTCAAAAATCCTAGCCCTAGGCCTAAGCCTAACAGTAACCCTGGGAAAGTAAATCAGCCTGATGTTAGGTTTCTTGCCAAGGAAAAAGCCGTGAAAGCAGCCATGTTGTGGCACTTTTGCACTCCCTTTTGGATGCCTTTCACAGCTCCAGTGTGCCTGGAACTCAGGGCTTCCTGCTTTTAAAAATCCTAGCCCTAGGCCGAACCCCAACCCTAAGACGAGAAAGGCAAATCAGCCAGGAATTAGGCATGTCCCCAAGGAAAAAGCTGTGGAGGCAGGCATGTTGTGGTACTTTTGCACTCTTCTTGGCTAGTCCTTCGCAGCTGCTGTGTTCTTGGAACTCAGGGCTTTCTGGTTAATAGAACCCTTACCCTAGGCGTAACTCAAACCTTAACCCTAGGAAGGAAAATCAACCATTGGTTCGGGATGGTCTCATGGAAATATCAGTGGTGGCAGCCAAGTTGCGTCACTTTTGCGCTCCCCTTGGGATGCCTTTTGCAGCTGCAGTGTGCCTGGAGCCCAGGGCTTCCTGGTTTTAAAAGTCCTAGGCCTAAGCCTAACAGTAACCCTAGGAAGGTAAATCAGCCGGGTATTAGGCTTCTTGCCAAGGAAAAAGCCGTGAAAGCAGCCATGTTGTGGCACTTCTGCACTCCCTTTGGGATGCCTTTGGCAGATGAAGTAAGCCTGGAACTCAGGGCTTCCTGGTTAAAAAAATTCAAGCCCTAGGCTGAACCCTAACCCTAACCCTAGGCAGATAAATCAGCCTAGGTATAGGGATGGTGCCAAGGAAAAAGCTGTGAAAGCTGCCATGTTGTTGCACTTTTGTACTCCCCTTGGGATGCCTTGAACAGCTGCAGTGTGCCTGGAGCCCAGGGCTTCCTAGTTTCAAAAATCCTAGCCCTAGGCCTAAGCCTAACAGTAACCCTGGGAAAGTAAATCAGCCTGATGTTAGGCTTCTTGCCAAGGAAAAAGCCGTGAAAGCAGCCATGTTGTGGCACTTCTGCACTCCCTTTGGGATGCCTTTGGCAGATGAAGTAAGCCTGGAACTCAGGGCTTCCTGGTTAAAGAAATCCAAGCCCTAGGCTGAACCCTAACCCTAACCCTAGGCAGATAAATCAGCCTAGGTATAGGGATGGTGCCAAGGAAAAAACTGTGAAAGCTGCCATGTTGTTGCACTTTTGTACTCCCCTTGGGATGCCTTGAACAGCTGCAGTGTGCCTGGAGCTAAGGGCTTCCTAGTTTCAAAAATCCTAGCCCTAGGCCTAAGCCTAACAGTAACCCTGGGAAAGTAAATCAGCCTGATGTTAGGCTTCTTGCCAAGGAAAAAGCCGTGAAAGCAGCCATGTTGTGGCACTTCTGCACTCCCTTTGGGATGCCTTTGGCAGATGAAGTAAGCCTGGAACTCAGGGCTTCCTGGTTAAAGAAATCCAAGCCCTAGGCTGAACCCTAACCCTAACCCTAGGCAGATAAATCAGCCTAGGTATAGGGATGGTGCCAAGGAAAAAGCTGTGAAAGCTGCCATGTTGCTGCACTTTTGTACTCCCCTTGGGATGCCTTGAACAGCTGCAGTGTGCCTGGAGCTAAGGGCTTCCTAGTTTCAAAAATCCTAGCCCTAGGCCTAAGCCTAACAGTAACCCTGGGAAAGTAAATCAGCCTGATGTTAGGTTTCTTGCCAAGGAAAAAGCCGTGAAAGCAGCCATGTTGTGGCACTTTTGCACTCCCTTTTGGATGCCTTTCACAGCTCCAGTGTGCCTGGAACTCAGGGCTTCCTGATTTTAAAAATCCTAGCCCTAGGCCGAACCCCAACCCTAAGACGAGAAAGGCAAATCAGCCAGGAATTAGGCATGTCCCCAAGGAAAAAGCTGTGGAGGCAGGCATGTTGTGGTACTTTTGCACTCTTCTTGGCTAGTCCTTCGCAGCTGCTGTGTTCTTGGAACTCAGGGCTTTCTGGTTAATAGAACCCTTACCCTAGGCGTAACTCAAACCTTAACCCTAGGAAGGAAAATCAGCCTATGGTTCGGGATGGTCTCATGGAAATATCAGTGGTGGCAGCCAAGTTGCGTCACTTTTGCGCTCCCCTTGGGATGCCTTTTGCAGCTGCAGTGTGCCTGGAGCCCAGGGCTTCCTGGTTTTAAAAGTCCTAGGCCTAAGCCTAACAGTAACCCTAGGAAGGTAAATCAGCCGGGTATTAGGGTTCTTCCTAAGGGAAAAGCCGTGAAAGCAGCCATGTTGTGGCACTTCTGCACTCCCTTTGGGATGCCTTTGGCAGATGAAGTAAGCCTGGAACTCAGGGCTTCCTGGTTAAAGAAATCCAAGCCCTAGGCTGAACCCTAACCCTAACCCTAGGCAGATAAATCAGCCTAGGTATAGGGATGGTGCCAAGGAAAAAGCTGTGAAAGCTGCCATGTTGTTGCACTTTTGTACTCCCCTTGGGATGCCTTGAACAGCTGCAGTGTGCCTGGAGCTAAGGGCTTCCTAATTTCAAAAATCCTAGCCCTAGGCCTAAGCCTAACAGTAACCCTGGGAAAGTAAATCAGCCTGATGTTAGGCTTCTTGCCAAGGAAAAAGCCGTGAAAGCAGCCATGTTGTGGCACTTCTGCACTCCCTTTGGGATGCCTTTGGCAGATGAAGTAAGCCTGGAACTCAGGGCTTCCTGGTTAAAGAAATCCAAGCCCTAGGCTGAACCCTAACCCTAACCCTAGGCAGATAAATCAGCCTAGGTATAGGGATGGTGCCAAGGAAAAAGCTGTGAAAGCTGCCATGTTGTTGCACTTTTGTACTCCCCTTGGGATGCCTTGAACAGCTGCAGTGTGCCTGGAGCTAAGGGCTTCCTAGTTTTAAAAATCCTAGCCCTAGGCCTAAGCCTAACAGTAACCCTGGGAAAGTATGTCAGCCTGATGTTAGGCTTCTTGCCAAGGAAAAAGCCGTGAAAGCAGCCATGTTGTGGCACTTTTGCACTCCCTTTTGGATGACTTTCACAGCTCCAGTGTGCCTGGAACTCAGGGCTTCCTGATTTTAAAAATCCTAGCCCTAGGCCGAACCCCAACCCTAAGACGAGAAAGGCAAATCAGCCAGGAATTAGGCATGTCCCCAAGGAAAAAGCTGTGGAGGCAGGCATGTTGTGGTACTTTTGCGCTCTTCTTGGCTAGTCCTTCGCAGCTGCTGTGTTCTTGGAACTCAGGGCTTTCTGGTTAATAGAACCCTTACCCTAGGCGTAACTCAAACCTTAACCCTAGGAAGGAAAATCAGCCTATGGTTCGGGATGGTCTCATGGAAATATCAGTGGTGGCAGCCAAGTTGCGTCACTTTTGCGCTCCCCTTGGGATGCCTTTTGCAGCTGCAGTGTGCCTGGAGGCCAGGGCTTCCTGGTTTTAAAGTCCTAGGCCTAAGCCTAACAGTAACCCTAGGAAGGTAAATCAGCCGGGTATTAGGGTTCTTCCTAAGGGAAAAGCCGTGAAAGCAGCCATGTTGTGGCACTTCTGCACTCCCTTTGGGATGCCTTTGGCAGATGAAGTAAGCCTGGAACTCAGGGCTTCCTGGTTAAAGAAATCCAAGCCCTAGGCTGAACCCTAACCCTAACCCTAGGCAGATAAATCAGCCTAGGTATAGGGATGGTGCCAAGGAAAAAGCTGTGAAAGCTGCCATGTTGTTGCACTTTTGTACTCCCCTTGGGATGCCTTGAACAGCTGCAGTGTGCCTGGAGCCCAGGGCTTCCTAGTTTCAAAAATCCTAGCCCTAGGCCTAAGCCTAACAGTAACCCTGGGAAAGTAAATCAGCCTGATGTTAGGTTTCTTGCCAAGGAAAAAGCCGTGAAAGCAGCCATGTTGTGGCACTTTTGCACTCCCTTTTGGATGCCTTTCACAGCTCCAGTGTGCCTGGAACTCAGGGATTCCTGATTTTAAAAATCCTAGCCCTAGGCCGAACCCCAACCCTATGACGAGAAAGGCAAATCAGCCAGGAATTAGGCATGTCCCCAAGGAAAAAGCTGTGGAGGCAGGCATGTTGTGGTACTTTTGCGCTCTTCTTGGCTAGTCCTTCGCAGCTGCTGTGTTCTTGGAACTCAGGGCTTTCTGGTTAATAGACCCTTACCCTAGGCGTAACTCAAACCTTTAACCCTAGGAAGGAAAATCAGCCTATGGTTCGGGATGGTCTCATGGAAATATCAGTGGTGGCAGCCAAGTTGCGTCACTTTTGCGCTCCCCTTGGGATGCCTTTTGCAGCTGCAGTGTGCCTGGAGGCCAGGGCTTCCTGGTTTTAAAAGTCCTAGGCCTAAGCCTAACAGTAACCCTAGGAAGGTAAATCAGCCGGGTATTAGGGTTCTTCCTAAGGGAAAAGCCGTGAAAGCAGCCATGTTGTGGCACTTCTGCACTCCCTTTGGGATGCCTTTGGCAGATGAAGTAAGCCTGGAACTCAGGGCTTCCTGGTTAAAGAAATCCAAGCCCTAGGCTGAACCCTAACCCTAACCCTAGGCAGATAAATCAGCCTAGGTATAGGGATGGTGCCAAGGAAAAAGCTGTGAAAGCTGCCATGTTGTTGCACTTTTGTACTCCCCTTGGGATGCCTTGAACAGCTGCAGTGTGCCTGGAGCCCAGGGCTTCCTAGTTTCAAAAATCCTAGCCCTAGGCCTAAGCCTAACAGTAACCCTGGGAAAGTATGTCAGCCTGATGTTAGGCTTCTTGCCAAGGAAAAAGCTGTGAAAGCAGCCATGTTGTGGCACTTTTGCACTCCCTTTTGGATGCCTTTCACAGCTCCAGTGTGCCTGGAACTCAGGGCTTCCTGCTTTTAAAAATCCTAGCCCTAGGCCGAACCCCAACCCTATGACGAGAAAGGCAAATCAGCCAGGAATTAGGCATGTCCCCAAGGAAAAAGCTGTGGAGGCAGGCATGTTGTGGTACTTTTGCGCTCTTCTTGGCTAGTCCTTCGCAGCTGCTGTGTTCTTGGAACTCAGGGCTTTCTGGTTAATAGACCCTTACCCTAGGCGTAACTCAAACCTTAACCCTAGGAAGGAAAATCAGCCTATGGTTCGGGATGGTCTCATGGAAATATCAGTGGTGGCAGCCAAGTTGCGTCACTTTTGCGCTCCCCTTGGGATGCCTTTCGCAGCTGCAGTGTGCCTGGAGCCCAGGGCTTCCTGGTTTTAAAAGTCCTAGGCCTAAGCCTAACAGTAACCCTAGGAAGGTAAATCAGCCGGGTATTAGGGTTCTTCCTAAGGGAAAAGCCGTGAAAGCAGCCATGTTGTGGCACTTCTGCACTCCCTTTGGGATGCCTTTGGCAGATGAAGTAAGCCTGGAACTCAGGGCTTCCTGGTTAAAGAAATCCAAGCCCTAGGCTGAACCCTAACCCTAACCCTAGGCAGATAAATCAGCCTAGTTATAGGGATGGTGCCAAGGAAAAAGCTGTGAAAGCTGCCATGTTGTTGCACTTTTGTACTCCCCTTGGGATGCCTTGAACAGCTGCAGTGTGCCTGGAGCCCAGGGCTTCCTAGTTTCAAAAATCCTAGCCCTAGGCCTAAGCCTAACAGTAACCCTGGGAAAGTATGTCAGCCTGATGTTAGGCTTCTTGCCAAGGAAAAAGCCGTGAAAGCAGCCATGTTGTGGCACTTTTGCACTCCCTTTTGGATGCCTTTCACAGCTCCAGTGTGCCTGGAACTCAGGGCTTCCTGATTTTAAAAATCCTAGCCCTAGGCCGAACCCCAACCCTATGACGAGAAAGGCAAATCAGCCAGGAATTAGGCATGTCCCCAAGGAAAAAGCTGTGGAGGCAGGCATGTTGTGGTACTTTTGCGCTCTTCTTGGCTAGTCCTTCGCAGCTGCTGTGTTCTTGGAACTCAGGGCTTTCTGGTTAATAGAACCCTTACCCTAGGCGTAACTCAAACCTTAACCCTAGGAAGGAAAATCAACCTATGGTTCGGGATGGTCTCATGGAAATATCAGTGGTGGCAGCCAAGTTGCGTCACTTTTGCGCTCCCCTTGGGATGCCTTTTGCAGCTGCAGTGTGCCTGGAGCCCAGGGCTTCCTGGTTTTAAAAGTCCTAGGCCTAAGCCTAACAGTAACCCTAGGAAGGTAAATCAGCCGGGTATTAGGCTTCTTGCCAAGGAAAAAGCCGTGAAAGCAGCCATGTTGTGGCACTTCTGCACTCCCTTTGGGATGCCTTTGGCAGATGAAGTAAGCCTGGAACTCAGGGCTTCCTGGTTAAAAAAATTCAAGCCCTAGGCTGAACCCTAACCCTAACCCTAGGCAGATAAATCAGCCTAGGTATAGGGATGGTGCCAAGGAAAAAGCTGTGAAAGCTGCCATGTTGTTGCACTTTTGTACTCCCCTTGGGATGCCTTGAACAGCTGCAGTGTGCCTGGAGCTAAGGGCTTCCTAGTTTCAAAAATCCTAGCCCTAGGCCTAAGCCTAACAGTAACCCTGGGAAAGTAAATCAGCCTGATGTTAGGCTTCTTGCCAAGGAAAAAGCCGTGAAAGCAGCCATGTTGTGGCACTTCTGCACTCCCTTTGGGATGCCTTTGGCAGATGAAGTAAGCCTGGAACTCAGGGCTTCCTGGTTAAAGAAATCCAAGCCCTAGGCTGAACCCTAACCCTAACCCTAGGCAGATAAATCAGCCTAGGTATAGGGATGGTGCCAAGGAAAAAGCTGTGAAAGCTGCCATGTTGTTGCACTTTTGTACTCCCCTTGGGATGCCTTGAACAGCTGCAGTGTGCCTGGAGCTAAGGGCTTCCTAGTTTCAAAAATCCTAGCCCTAGGCCTAAGCCTAACAGTAACCCTGGGAAAGTAAATCAGCCTGATGTTAGGCTTCTTGCCAAGGAAAAAGCCGTGAAAGCAGCCATGTTGTGGCACTTCTGCACTCCCTTTGGGATGCCTTTGGCAGATGAAGTAAGCCTGGAACTCAGGGCTTCCTGCTTTTAAAAATCCAAGCCCTAGGCTGAACCCTAACCCTAACCCTAGGCAGATAAATCAGCCTAGGTATAGGGATGGTGCCAAGGAAAAAGCTGTGAAAGCTGCCATGTTGTTGCACTTTTGTACTCCCCTTGGGATGCCTTGAACAGCTGCAGTGTGCCTGGAGCTAAGGGCTTCCTAATTTCAAAAATCCTAGCCCTAGGCCTAAGCCTAACAGTAACCCTGGGAAAGTAAATCAGCCTGATGTTAGGTTTCTTGCCAAGGAAAAAGCCGTGAAAGCAGCCATGTTGTGGCACTTTTGCACTCCCTTTTGGATGCCTTTCACAGCTCCAGTGTGCCTGGAACTCAGGGCTTCCTGATTTTAAAAATCCTAGCCCTAGGCCGAACCCCAACCCTAAGACGAGAAAGGCAAATCAGCCAGGAATTAGGCATGTCCCCAAGGAAAAAGCTGTGGAGGCAGGCATGTTGTGGTACTTTTGCACTCCTCTTGGCTAGTCCTTCGCAGCTGCTGTGTTCTTGGAACTCAGGGCTTTCTGGTTAATAGACCCTTACCCTAGGCGTAACTCAAACCTTAACCCTAGGAAGGAAAATCAGCCTATGGTTCGGGATGGTCTCATGGAAATATCAGTGGTGGCAGCCAAGTTGCGTCACTTTTGCGCTCCCCTTGGGATGCCTTTTGCAGCTGCAGTGTGCCTGGAGCCCAGGGCTTCCTGGTTTTAAAAGTCCTAGGCCTAAGCCTAACAGTAACCCTAGGAAGGTAAATCAGCCGGGTATTAGGGTTCTTCCTAAGGGAAAAGCCGTGAAAGCAGCCATGTTGTGGCACTTCTGCACTCCCTTTGGGATGCCTTTGGCAGATGAAGTAAGCCTGGAACTCAGGGCTTCCTGGTTAAAGAAATCCAAGCCCTAGGCTGAACCCTAACCCTAACCCTAGGCAGATAAATCAGCCTAGGTATAGGGATGGTGCCAAGGAAAAAGCTGTGAAAGCTGCCATGTTGTTGCACTTTTGTACTCCCCTTGGGATGCCTTGAACAGCTGCAGTGTGCCTGGAGCTAAGGTCTTCCTAATTTCAAAAATCCTAGCCCTAGGCCTAAGCCTAACAGTAACCCTGGGAAAGTAAATCAGCCTGATGTTAGGCTTCTTGCCAAGGAAAAAGCCGTGAAACAGCCATGTTGTGGCACTTTTGCACTCCCTTTTGGATGCCTTTCACAGCTCCAGTGTGCCTGGAACTCAGGGCTTCCTGCTTTTAAAAATCCTAGCCCTAGGCCGAACCCCAACCCTAAGACGAGAAAGGCAAATCAGCCAGGAATTAGGCATGTCCCCAAGGAAAAAGCTGTGGAGGCAGGCATGTTGTGGTACTTTTGCGCTCTTCTTGGCTAGTCCTTCGCAGCTGCTGTGTTCTTGGAACTCAGGGCTTTCTGGTTAATAGAACCCTTACCCTAGGCGTAACTCAAACCTTAAGCCTTGGAAGGAAAATCAGCCTATGGTTCGGGATGGTCTCATGGAAATATCAGTGGTGGCAGCCAAGTTGCGTCACTTTTGCGCTCCCCTTGGGATGCCTTTTGCAGCTGCAGTGTGCCTGGAGCCCAGGGCTTCCTGGTGTTAAAAGTCCTAGGCCTAAGCCTAACAGTAACCCTAGGAAGGTAAATCAGCCGGGTATTAGGGTTCTTCCTAAGGGAAAAGCCGTGAAAGCAGCCATGTTGTGGCACTTCTGCACTCCCTTTGGGATGCCTTTGGCAGATGAAGTAAGCCTCCAACTCAGGGCTTCCTGGTTAAAAAAATTCAAGCCCTAGGCTGAACCCTAACCCTAACCCTAGGCAGATAAATCAGCCTAGGTATAGGGATGGTGCCAAGGAAAAAGCTGTGAAAGCTGCCATGTTGTTGCACTTTTGTACTCCCCTTGGGATGCCTTGAACAGCTGCAGTGTGCCTGGAGCTAAGGGCTTCCTAGTTTCAAAAATCCTAGCCCTAGGCCTAAGCCTAACAGTAACCCTGGGAAAGTAAATCAGCCTGATGTTAGGCTTCTTGCCAAGGAAAAAGCCGTGAAAGCAGCCATGTTGTGGCACTTCTGCACTCCCTTTGGGATGCCTTTGGCAGATGAAGTAAGCCTGGAACTCAGGGCTTCCTGGTTAAAGAAATCCAAGCCCTAGGCTGAACCCTAACCCTAACCCTAGGCAGATAAATCAGCCTAGGTATAGGGATGGTGCCAAGGAAAAAGCTGTGAAAGCTGCCATGTTGTTGCACTTTTGTACTCCCCTTGGGATGCCTTGAACAGCTGCAGTGTGCCTGGAGCTAAGGGCTTCCTAGTTTCAAAAATCCTAGCCCTAGGCCTAAGCCTAACAGTAACCCTGGGAAAGTAAATCAGCCTGATGTTAGGCTTCTTGCCAAGGAAAAAGCCGTGAAAGCAGCCATGTTGTGGCACTTCTGCACTCCCTTTGGGATGCCTTTGGCAGATGAAGTAAGCCTGGAACTCAGGGCTTCCCTGGTTAAAGAAATCCAAGCCCTAGGCTGAACCCCTAACCCTAACCCTAGGCAGATAAATCAGCCTAGGTATAGGGATGGTGCCAAGGAAAAAGCTGTGAAAGCTGCCATGTTGTTGCACTTTTCTACTCCCCTTGGGATGCCTTGAACAGCTGCAGTGTGCCTGGAGCTAAGGGCTTCCTAGTTTCAAAACTCCCTAGCCCTAGGCCTAAGCCTAACAGTAACCCTGGGAAAGTAAATCAGCCTGATGTTAGGCTTCTTGCCAAGGAAAAAGCCGTGAAACAGCCATGTTGTGGCACTTTTGCACTCCCTTTTGGATGCCTTTCACAGCTCCAGTGTGCCTGGAACTCAGGGCTTCCTGCTTTTAAAAATCCTAGCCCTAGGCCGAACCCCAACCCTAAGACGAGAAAGGCAAATCAGCCAGGAATTAGGCATGTCCCCAAGGAAAAAGCTGTGGAGGCAGGCATGTTGTGGTACTTTTGCGCTCTTCTTGGCTAGTCCTTCGCAGCTGCTGTGTTCTTGGAACTCAGGGCTTTCTGGTTAATAGAACCCTTACCCTAGGCGTAACTCAAACCTTAACCCTAGGAAGGAAAATCAGCCTATGGTTCGGGATGGTCTCATGGAAATATCAGTGGTGGCAGCCAAGTTGTGTCACTTTTGCGCTCCCCTTGGGATGCCTTTTGCAGCTGCAGTGTGCCTGGAGCCCAGGGCTTCCTGGTTTTAAAAGTCCTAGGCCTAAGCCTAACAGTAACCCTAGGAAGGTAAATCAGCCGGGTATTAGGGTTCTTCCTAAGGGAAAAGCCATGAAAGCAGCCATGTTGTGGCACTTTTGCACTCCCTTTTGGATGCCTTTGGCAGATGAAGTAAGCCTGGAACTCAGGGCTTCCTGGTTAAAGAAATCCAAGCCCTAGGCTGAACCCTAACCCTAACCCTAGGCAGATAAATCAGCCTAGGTATAGGGATGGTGCCAAGGAAAAAGCTGTGAAAGCTGCCATGTTGTTGCACTTTTGTACTCCCCTTGGGATGCCTTGAACAGCTGCAGTGTGCCTGGAGCCCAGGGCTTCCTAGTTTCAAAAATCCTAGCCCTAGGCCTAAGCCTAACAGTAACCCTGGGAAAGTAAATCAGCCTGATGTTAGGTTTCTTGCCAAGGAAAAAGCCGTGAAAGCAGCCATGTTGTGGCACTTTTGCACTCCCTTTTGGATGCCTTTCACAGCTCCAGTGTGCCTGGAACTCAGGGCTTCCTGCTTTTAAAAATCCTAGCCCTAGGCCGAACCCCAACCCTAAGACGAGAAAGGCAAATCAGCCAGGAATTAGGCATGTCCCCAAGGAAAAAGCTGTGGAGGCAGGCATGTTGTGGTACTTTTGCGCTCTTCTTGGCTAGTCCTTCGCAGCTGCTGTGTTCTTGGAACTCAGGGCTTTCTGGTTAATAGAACCCTTACCCTAGGCGTAACTCAAACCTTAACCCTAGGAAGGAAAATCAGCCTATGGTTCGGGATGGTCTCATGGAAATATCAGTGGTGGCAGCCAAGTTGCGTCACTTTTGCGCTCCCCTTGGGATGCCTTTTGCAGCTGCAGTGTGCCTGGAGCCCAGGGCTTCCTGGTTTTAAAAGTCCTAGGCCTAAGCCTAACAGTAACCCTAGGAAGGTAAATCAGCCGGGTATTAGGGTTCTTCCTAAGGGAAAAGCCGTGAAAGCAGCCATGTTGTGGCACTTCTGCACTCCCTTTGGGATGCCTTTGGCAGATGAAGTAAGCCTGGAACTCAGGGCTTCCTGGTAAAAAAAATTCAAGCCCTAGGCTGAACCCTAACCCTAACCCTAGGCAGATAAATCAGCCTAGGTATTGGGATAATGCCAAGGAAAAAGCTGTGAAAGCTGCCATGTTGTTGCACTTTTGTACTCCCCTTGGGATGCCTTGAACAGCTGCAGTGTGCCTGGAGCTAAGGGCCTCCTAGTTTCAAAAACCCTAGCCCTAGGCCTAAGCCTAACAGTAACCCTGCGAAAGTAAATCAGCCTGATGTTAGGCTTCTTGCCAAGGAAAAAGCCGTGAAACAGCCATGTTGTGGCACTTTTGCACTCCCTTTTGGATGCCTTTCACAGCTGCAGTGTGCCTGGAACTCAGGGCTTCCTGCTTTTAAAAATCCTAGCCCTAGGCCGAACCGCAACCCTAAGACGAGAAAGGCAAATCAGCCAGGAATTAGGCATGTCCCCAAGGAAAAAGCTGTGGAGGCAGGCATGTTGTGGTACTTTTGCGCTCTTCTTGGCTAGTCCTTCGCAGCTGCTGTGTTCTTGGAACTCAGGGCTTTCTGGTTAATAGAACCCTTACCCTAGGCGTAACTCAAACCTTAACCCTAGGAAGGAAAATCAGCCTATGGTTCGGGATGGTCTCATGGAAATATCAGTGGTGGCAGCCAAGTTGCGTCACTTTTGCGCTCCCCTTGGGATGCCTTTTGCAGCTGCAGTGTGCCTGGAGCCCAGGGCTTCCTGGTTTTAAAAGTCCTAGGCCTAAGCCTAACAGTAACCCTAGGAAGGTAAATCAGCCGGGTATTAGGGTTCTTCCTAAGGGAAAAGCCGTGAAAGCAGCCATGTTGTGGCACTTCTGCACTCCCTTTGGGATGCCTTTGGCAGATGAAGTAAGCCTGGAACTCAGGGCTTCCTGGTTAAAAAAATTCAAGCCCTAGGCTGAACCCTAACCCTAACCCTAGGCAGATAAATCAGCCTAGGTATAGGGATGGTGCCAAGGAAAAAGCTGTGAAAGCTGCCATGCTGTTGCACTTTTGTACTCCCCTTGGGATGCCTTGAACAGCTGCAGTGTGCCTGGAGCTAAGGGCTTCCTAGTTTCAAAAATCCTAGCCCTAGGCCTAAGCCTAACAGTAACCCTGGGAAAGTAAATCAGCCTGATGTTAGGCTTCTTGCCAAGGAAAAAGCCGTGAAAGCAGCCATGTTGTGGCACTTCTGCACTCCCTTTGGGATGCCTTTGGCAGATGAAGTAAGCCTGGAACTCAGGGCTTCCTGGTTAAAGAAATCCAAGCCCTAGGCTGAACCCTAACCCTAACCCTAGGCAGATAAATCAGCCTAGGTATAGGGATGGTGCCAAGGAAAAAGCTGTGAAAGCTGCCATGTTGTTGCACTTTTGTACTCCCCTTGGGATGCCTTGAACAGCTGCAGTGTGCCTGGAGCTAAGGGCCTCCTAGTTTCAAAAACCCTAGCCCTAGGCCTAAGCCTAACAGTAACCCTGGGAAAGTAAATCAGCCTGATGTTAGGCTTCTTGCCAAGGAAAAAGCCGTGAAAGCAGCCATGTTGTGGCACTTTTGCACTCCCTTTTGGATGCCTTTCACAGCTCCAGTGTGCCTGGAACTCAGGGCTTCCTGCTTTTAAAAATCCTAGCCCTAGGCCGAACCCCAACCCTAAGACGAGAAAGGCAAATCAGCCAGGAATTAGGCATGTCCCCAAGGAAAAAGCTGTGGAGGCAGGCATGTTGTGGTACTTTTGCGCTCTTCTTGGCTAGTCCTTCGCAGCTGCTGTGTTCTTGGAACTCAGGGCTTTCTGGTTAATAGAACCCTTACCCTAGGCGTAACTCAAACCTTAAGCCTAGGAAGGAAAATCAGCCTATGGTTCGGGATGGTCTCATGGAAATATCAGTGGTGGCAGCCAAGTTGCGTCACTTTTGCGCTCCCCTTGGGATGCCTTTTGCAGCTGCAGTGTGCCTGGAGCCCAGGGCTTCCTGGTTTTAAAAGTCCTAGGCCTAAGCCTAACAGTAACCCTAGGAAGGTAAATCAGCCGGGTATTAGGGTTCTTCCTAAGGGAAAAGCCGTGAAAGCAGCCATGTTGTGGCACTTCTGCACTCCCTTTGGGATGCCTTTGGCAGATGAAGTAAGCCTGGAACTCAGGGCTTCCTGGTTAAAAAAATTCAAGCCCTAGGCTGAACCCTAACCCTAACCCTAGGCAGATAAATCAGCCTAGGTATAGGGATGGTGCCAAGGAAAAAGCTGTGAAAGCTGCCATGCTGTTGCACTTTTGTACTCCCCTTGGGATGCCTTGAACAGCTGCAGTGTGCCTGGAGCTAAGGGCTTCCTAGTTTCAAAAATCCTAGCCCTAGGCCTAAGCCTAACAGTAACCCTGGGAAAGTAAATCAGCCTGATGTTAGGCTTCTTGCCAAGGAAAAAGCCGTGAAAGCAGCCATGTTGTGGCACTTCTGCACTCCCTTTGGGATGCCTTTGGCAGATGAAGTAAGCCTGGAACTCAGGGCTTCCTGGTTAAAGAAATCCAAGCCCTAGGCTGAACCCTAACCCTAACCCTAGGCAGATAAATCAGCCTAGGTATAGGGATGGTGCCAAGGAAAAAGCTGTGAAAGCTGCCATGTTGTTGCACTTTTGTAATCCCCTTGGGATGCCTTGAACAGCTGCAGTGTGCCTGGAGCCCAGGGCTTCCTAGTTTCAAAAATCCTAGCCCTAGGCCTAAGCCTAACAGTAACCCTGGGAAAGTAAATCAGCCTGATGTTAGGTTTCTTGCCAAGGAAAAAGCCGTGAAAGCAGCCATGTTGTGGCACTTTTGCACTCCCTTTTGGATGCCTTTCACAGCTCCAGTGTGCCTGGAACTCAGGGCTTCCTGCTTTTAAAAATCCTAGCCCTAGGCCGAACCGCAACCCTAAGACGAGAAAGGCAAATCAGCCAGGAATTAGGCATGTCCCCAAGGAAAAAGCTGTGGAGGCAGGCATGTTGTGGTACTTTTGCGCTCTTCTTGGCTAGTCCTTCGCAGCTGCTGTGTTCTTGGAACTCAGGGCTTTCTGGTTAATAGACCCTTACCCTAGGCGTAACTCAAACCTTAACCCTAGGAAGGAAAATCAGCCTATGGTTCGGGATGGTCTCATGGAAATATCAGTGGTGGCAGCCAAGTTGCGTCACTTTTGCGCTCCCCTTGGGATGCCTTTTGCAGCTGCAGTGTGCCTGGAGCCCAGGGCTTCCTGGTTTTAAAAGTCCTAGGCCTAAGCCTAACAGTAACCCTAGGAAGGTAAATCAGCCGGGTATTAGGGTTCTTCCTAAGGGAAAAGCCGTGAAAGCAGCCATGTTGTGGCACTTCTGCACTCCCTTTGGGATGCCTTTGGCAGATGAAGTAAGCCTGGAACTCAGGGCTTCCTGGTTAAAGAAATCCAAGCCCTAGGCTGAACCCTAACCCTAACCCTAGGCAGATAAATCAGCCTAGGTATAGGGATGGTGCCAAGGAAAAAGCTGTGAAAGCTGCCATGTTGTTGCACTTTTGTACTCCCCTTGGGATGCCTTGAACAGCTGCAGTGTGCCTGGAGCCCAGGGCTTCCTAGTTTCAAAAATCCTAGCCCTAGGCCTAAGCCTAACAGTAACCCTGGGAAAGTATGTCAGCCTGGTGTTAGGCTTCTTGCCAAGGAAAAAGCCGTGAAACAGACATGTTGTGGCACTTTTGCACTCCCTTTTGGATGCCTTTCACAGCTCCAGTGTGCCTGGAACTCAGGGCTTCCTGATTTTAAAAATCCTAGCCCTAGGCCGAACCCCAACCCTATGACGAGAAAGGCAAATCAGCCAGGAATTAGGCATGTCCCCAAGGAAAAAGCTGTGGAGGCAGGCATGTTGTGGTACTTTTGCGCTCTTCTTGGCTAGTCCTTCGCAGCTGCTGTGTTCTTGGAACTCAGGGCTTTCTGGTTAATAGACCCTTACCCTAGGCGTAACTCAAACCTTAACCCTAGGAAGGAAAATCAACCTATGGTTCGGGATGGTCTCATGGAAATATCAGTGGTGGCAGCCAAGTTGCGTCACTTTTGCGCTCCCCTTGGGATGCCTTTCGCAGCTGCAGTGTGCCTGGAGCCCAGGGCTTCCTGGTTTTAGAAGTCCTAGGCCTAAGCCTAACAGTAACCCTAGGAAGGTAAATCAGCCGGGTATTAGGGTTCTTCCTAAGGGAAAAGCCGTGAAAGCAGCCATGTTGTGGCACTTCTGCACTCCCTTTGGGATGCC
Source organism: Ammospiza nelsoni (assembly GCF_027579445.1). NCBI lineage: Eukaryota > Metazoa > Chordata > Aves > Passeriformes > Passerellidae > Ammospiza > Ammospiza nelsoni. The sequence goes on along the minus strand of NW_026683197.1, from coordinate 501,758 downwards.
TTTGGCAGATGAAGTAAGCCTGGAACTCAGGGCTTCCTGGTTAAAAAAATTCAAGCCCTAGGCTGAACCCTAACCCTAACCCTAGGCAGATAAATCAGCCTAGGTATAGGGATGGTGCCAAGGAAAAAGCTGTGAAAGCTGCCATGTTGTTGCACTTTTGTACTCCCCTTGGGATGCCTTGAACAGCTGCAGTGTGCCTGGAGCTAAGGGCTTCCTAGTTTCAAAAATCCTAGCCCTAGGCCTAAGCCTAACAGTAACCCTGGGAAAGTAAATCAGCCTGATGTTAGGCTTCTTGCCAAGCAAAAAGCCGTGAAAGCAGCCATGTTGTGGCACTTCTGCACTCCCTTTGGGATGCCTTTGGCAGATGAAGTAAGCCTGGAACTCAGGGCTTCCTGGTTAAAGAAATCCAAGCCCTAGGCTGAACCCTAACCCTAACCCTAGGCAGATAAATCAGCCTAGGTATAGGGATGGTGCCAAGGAAAAAGCTGTGAAAGCTGCCATGTTGTTGCACTTTTGTACTCCCCTTGGGATGCCTTGAACAGCTGCAGTGTGCCTGGAGGTAAGGGCTTCCTAGTTTCAAAAATCCTAGCCCTAGGCCTAAGCCTAACAGTAACCCTGGGAAAGTAAATCAGCCTGATGTTAGGCTTCTTGCCAAGCAAAAAGCCGTGAAAGCAGCCATGTTGTGGCACTTCTGCACTCCCTTTGGGATGCCTTTGGCAGATGAAGTAAGCCTGGAACTCAGGGCTTCCTGGTTAAAGAAATCCAAGCCCTAGGCTGAACCCTAACCCTAACCCTAGGCAGATAAATCAGCCTAGGTATAGGGATGGTGCCAAGGAAAAAGCTGTGAAAGCTGCCATGTTGTGGCACTTTTGCACTCCCTTTTGGATGCCTTTCACAGCTCCAGTGTGCCTGGAACTCAGGGCTTCCTGCTTTTAAAAATCCTAGCCCTAGGCCTAAGCCTAACAGTAACCCTGGGAAGGTAAGTCAGCCTGATGTTAGGCGTCTTGCCAAGGAAAAAGCCGTGAAAGCAGCCATGTTGTGGCACTTTTGCACTCCCTTTTGGATGCCTTTCACAGCTCCAGTGTGCCTGGAACTCAGGGCTTCCTGCTTTTAAAAATCCTAGCCCTAGGCCGAACCGCAACCCTAAGACGAGAAAGGCAAATCAGCCAGGAATTAGGCATGTCCCCAAGGAAAAAGCTGTGGAGGCAGGCATGTTGTGGTACTTTTGCGCTCTTCTTGGCTAGTCCTTCGCAGCTGCTGTGTTCTTGGAACTCAGGGCTTTCTGGTTAATAGAACCCTTACCCTAGGCGTAACTCAAACCTTAAGCCTAGGAAGGAAAATCAACCTATGATTCGGGATGGTCTCATGGAAATATCAGTGGTGGCAGCCAAGTTGCGTCACTTTTGCGCTCCCCTTGGGATGCCTTTTGCAGCTGCAGTGTGCCTGGAGCCCAGGGCTTCCTGGTTTTAAAAGTCCTAGGCCTAAGCCTAACAGTAACCCTAGGAAGGTAAATCAGCCGGGTATTAGGGTTCTTCCTAAGGGAAAAGCCGTGAAAGCAGCCATGTTGTGGCACTTCTGCACTCCCTTTGGGATGCCTTTGGCAGATGAAGTAAGCCTGGAACTCAGGGCTTCCTGGTTAAAAAAATTCAAGCCCTAGGCTGAACCCTAACCCTAACCCTAGGCAGATAAATCAGCCTAGGTATAGGGATGGTGCCAAGGAAAAAGCTGTGAAAGCTGCCATGTTGTTGCACTTTTGTACTCCCCTTGGGATGCCTTGAACAGCTGCAGTGTGCCTGGAGCTAAGGGCTTCCTAGTTTCAAAAATCCTAGCCCTAGGCCTAAGCCTAACAGTAACCCTGGGAAAGTAAATCAGCCTGATGTTAGGCTTCTTGCCAAGCAAAAAGCCGTGAAAGCAGCCATGTTGTGGCACTTCTGCACTCCCTTTGGGATGCCTTTGGCAGATGAAGTAAGCCTGGAACTCAGGGCTTCCTGGTTAACGAAATCCAAGCCCTAGGCTGAACCCTAACCCTAACCCTAGGCAGATAAATCAGCCTAGGTATAGGGATGGTGCCAAGGAAAAAGCTGTGAAAGCTGCCATGTTGTTGCACTTTTGTACTCCCCTTGGGATGCCTTGAACAGCTGCAGTGTGCCTGGAGCTAAGGGCTTCCTAGTTTCAAAAATCCTAGCCCTAGGCCTAAGCCTAACAGTAACCCTGGGAAAGTAAATCAGCCTGATGTTAGGCTTCTTGCCAAGGAAAAAGCCGTGAAAGCAGCCATGTTGTGGCACTTCTGCACTCCCTTTGGGATGCCTTTGGCAGATGAAGTAAGCCTGGAACTCAGGGCTTCCTGGTTAAAGAAATCCAAGCCCTAGGCTGAACCCTAACCCTAACCCTAGGCAGATAAATCAGCCTAGGTATAGGGATGGTGCCAAGGAAAAAGCTGTTAAAGCTGCCATGTTGTTGCACTTTTGTACTCCCCTTGGGATGCCTTGAACAGCTGCAGTGTGCCTGGAGCTAAGGGCTTCCTAGTTTCAAAAATCCTAGCCCTAGGCCTAAGCCTAACAGTAACCCTGGGAAAGTAAGTCAGCCTGATGTTAGGCTTCTTGCCAAGGAAAAAGCCGTGAAACAGCCATGTTGTGGCACTTTTGCACTCCCTTTTGGATGCCTTTCACAGCTTCAGTGTGCCTGGAACTCAGGGCTTCCTGCTTTTAAAAATCCTAGCCCTAGGCCGAACCCCAACCCTAAGACGAGAAAGGCAAATCAGCCAGGAATTAGGCATGTCCCCAAGGAAAAAGCTGTGGAGGCAGGCATGTTGTGGTACTTTTGCGCTCTTCTTGGCTAGTCCTTCGCAGCTGCTGTGTTCTTGGAACTCAGGGCTTTCTGGTTAATAGAACCCTTACCCTAGGCGTAACTCAAACCTTAACCCTAGGAAGGAAAATCAGCCTATGGTTCGGGATGGTCTCATGGAAATATCAGTGGTGGCAGCCAAGTTGCGTCACTTTTGCGCTCCCCTTGGGATGCCTTTTGCAGCTGCAGTGTGCCTGGAGCCCAGGGCTTCCTGGTTTTAAAAGTCCTAGGCCTAAGCCTAACAGTAACCCTAGGAAGGTAAATCAGCCGGGTATTAGGGTTCTTCCTAAGGGAAAAGCCGTGAAAGCAGCCATGTTGTGGCACTTCTGCACTCCCTTTGGGATGCCTTTGGCAGATGAAGTAAGCCTGGAACTCAGGGCTTCCTGGTTAAAGAAATCCAAGCCCTAGGCTGAACCCTAACCCTAACCCTAGGCAGATAAATCAGCCTAGGTATAGGGATGGTGCCAAGGAAAAAGCTGTGAAAGCTGCCATGTTGTTGCACTTTTGTAATCCCCTTGGGATGCCTTGAACAGCTGCAGTGTGCCTGGAGCCCAGGGCTTCCTAGTTTCAAAAATCCTAGCCCTAGGCCTAAGCCTAACAGTAACCCTGGGAAAGTAAATCAGCCTGATGTTAGGTTTCTTGCCAAGGAAAAAGCCGTGAAAGCAGCCATGTTGTGGCACTTTTGCACTCCCTTTTGGATGCCTTTCACAGCTCCAGTGTGCCTGGAACTCAGGGCTTCCTGCTTTTAAAAATCCTAGCCCTAGGCCGAACCGCAACCCTAAGACGAGAAAGGCAAATCAGCCAGGAATTAGGCATGTCCCCAAGGAAAAAGCTGTGGAGGCAGGCATGTTGTGGTACTTTTGCGCTCTTCTTGGCTAGTCCTTCGCAGCTGCTGTGTTCTTGGAACTCAGGGCTTTCTGGTTAATAGACCCTTACCCTAGGCGTAACTCAAACCTTAACCCTAGGAAGGAAAATCAGCCTATGGTTCGGGATGGTCTCATGGAAATATCAGTGGTGGCAGCCAAGTTGCGTCACTTTTGCGCTCCCCTTGGGATGCCTTTTGCAGCTGCAGTGTGCCTGGAGCCCAGGGCTTCCTGGTTTTAAAAGTCCTAGGCCTAAGCCTAACAGTAACCCTAGGAAGGTAAATCAGCCGGGTATTAGGGTTCTTCCTAAGGGAAAAGCCGTGAAAGCAGCCATGTTGTGGCACTTCTGCACTCCCTTTGGGATGCCTTTGGCAGATGAAGTAAGCCTGGAACTCAGGGCTTCCTGGTTAAAGAAATCCAAGCCCTAGGCTGAACCCTAACCCTAACCCTAGGCAGATAAATCAGCCTAGGTATAGGGATGGTGCCAAGGAAAAAGCTGTGAAAGCTGCCATGTTGTTGCACTTTTGTACTCCCCTTGGGATGCCTTGAACAGCTGCAGTGTGCCTGGAGCCCAGGGCTTCCTAGTTTCAAAAATCCTAGCCCTAGGCCTAAGCCTAACAGTAACCCTGGGAAAGTATGTCAGCCTGGTGTTAGGCTTCTTGCCAAGGAAAAAGCCGTGAAACAGACATGTTGTGGAACTTTTGCACTCCCTTTTGGATGCCTTTCACAGCTCCAGTGTGCCTGGAACTCAGGGCTTCCTGATTTTAAAAATCCTAGCCCTAGGCCGAACCCCAACCCTATGACGAGAAAGGCAAATCAGCCAGGAATTAGGCATGTCCCCAAGGAAAAAGCTGTGGAGGCAGGCATGTTGTGGTACTTTTGCGCTCTTCTTGGCTAGTCCTTCGCAGCTGCTGTGTTCTTGGAACTCAGGGCTTTCTGGTTAATAGACCCTTACCCTAGGCGTAACTCAAACCTTAACCCTAGGAAGGAAAATCAACCTATGGTTCGGGATGGTCTCATGGAAATATCAGTGGTGGCAGCCAAGTTGCGTCACTTTTGCGCTCCCCTTGGGATGCCTTTCGCAGCTGCAGTGTGCCTGGAGCCCAGGGCTTCCTGGTTTTAGAAGTCCTAGGCCTAAGCCTAACAGTAACCCTAGGAAGGTAAATCAGCCGGGTATTAGGGTTCTTCCTAAGGGAAAAGCCGTGAAAGCAGCCATGTTGTGGCACTTCTGCACTCCCTTTGGGATGCCTTTGGCAGATGAAGTAAGCCTGGAACTCAGGGCTTCCTGGTTAAAGAAATCCAAGCCCTAGGCTGAACCCTAACCCTAACCCTAGGCAGATAAATCAGCCTAGGTATAGGGATGGTGCCAAGGAAAAAGCTGTGAAAGCTGCCATGTTGTTGCACTTTTGTACTCCCCTTGGGATGCCTTGAACAGCTGCAGTGTGCCTGGAGCTAAGGGCTTCCTAGTTTCAAAAATCCTAGCCCTAGGCCTAAGCCTAACAGTAACCCTGGGAAAGTAAATCAGCCTGATGTTAGGCTTCTTGCCAAGCAAAAAGCCGTGAAAGCAGCCATGTTGTGGCACTTCTGCACTCCCTTTGGGATGCCTTTGGCAGATGAAGTAAGCCTGGAACTCAGGGCTTCCTGGTTAAAGAAATCCAAGCCCTAGGCTGAACCCTAACCCTAACCCTAGGCAGATAAATCAGCCTAGGTATAGGGATGGTGCCAAGGAAAAAGCTGTTAAAGCTGCCATGTTGTTGCACTTTTGTACTCCCCTTGGGATGCCTTGAACAGCTGCAGTGTGCCTGGAGCCCAGGGCTTCCTAGTTTCAAAAATCCTAGCCCTAGGCCTAAGCCTAACAGTAACCCTGGGAAAGTAAATCAGCCTGATGTTAGGTTTCTTGCCAAGGAAAAAGCCGTGAAAGCAGCCATGTTGTGGCACTTTTGCACTCCCTTTTGGATGCCTTTCACAGCTCCAGTGTGCCTGGAACTCAGGGCTTCCTGCTTTTAAAAATCCTAGCCCTAGGCCGAACCGCAACCCTAAGACGAGAAAGGCAAATCAGCCAGGAATTAGGCATGTCCCCAAGGAAAAAGCTGTGGAGGCAGGCATGTTGTGGTACTTTTGCGCTCTTCTTGGCTAGTCCTTCGCAGCTGCTGTGTTCTTGGAACTCAGGGCTTTCTGGTTAATAGACCCTTACCCTAGGCGTAACTCAAACCTTAACCCTAGGAAGGAAAATCAGCCTATGGTTCGGGATGGTCTCATGGAAATATCAGTGGTGGCAGCCAAGTTGCGTCACTTTTGCGCTCCCCTTGGGATGCCTTTTGCAGCTGCAGTGTGCCTGGAGCCCAGGGCTTCCTGGTTTTAAAAGTCCTAGGCCTAAGCCTAACAGTAACCCTAGGAAGGTAAATCAGCCGGGTATTAGGGTTCTTCCTAAGGGAAAAGCCGTGAAAGCAGCCATGTTGTGGCACTTCTGCACTCCCTTTGGGATGCCTTTGGCAGATGAAGTAAGCCTGGAACTCAGGGCTTCCTGGTTAAAGAAATCCAAGCCCTAGGCTGAACCCTAACCCTAACCCTAGGCAGATAAATCAGCCTAGGTATAGGGATGGTGCCAAGGAAAAAGCTGTGAAAGCTGCCATGTTGTTGCACTTTTGTACTCCCCTTGGGATGCCTTGAACAGCTGCAGTGTGCCTGGAGCCCAGGGCTTCCTAGTTTCAAAAATCCTAGCCCTAGGCCTAAGCCTAACAGTAACCCTGGGAAAGTATGTCAGCCTGGTGTTAGGCTTCTTGCCAAGGAAAAAGCCGTGAAACAGACATGTTGTGGCACTTTTGCACTCCCTTTTGGATGCCTTTCACAGCTCCAGTGTGCCTGGAACTCAGGGCTTCCTGATTTTAAAAATCCTAGCCCTAGGCCGAACCCCAACCCTATGACGAGAAAGGCAAATCAGCCAGGAATTAGGCATGTCCCCAAGGAAAAAGCTGTGGAGGCAGGCATGTTGTGGTACTTTTGCGCTCTTCTTGGCTAGTCCTTCGCAGCTGCTGTGTTCTTGGAACTCAGGGCTTTCTGGTTAATAGACCCTTACCCTAGGCGTAACTCAAACCTTAACCCTAGGAAGGAAAATCAACCTATGGTTCGGGATGGTCTCATGGAAATATCAGTGGTGGCAGCCAAGTTGCGTCACTTTTGCGCTCCCCTTGGGATGCCTTTTGCAGCTGCAGTGTGCCTGGAGCCCAGGGCTTCCTGGTTTTAGAAGTCCTAGGCCTAAGCCTAACAGTAACCCTAGGAAGGTAAATCAGCCGGGTATTAGGGTTCTTCCTAAGGGAAAAGCCGTGAAAGCAGCCATGTTGTGGCACTTCTGCACTCCCTTTGGGATGCCTTTGGCAGATGAAGTAAGCCTGGAACTCAGGGCTTCCTGGTTAAAGAAATCCAAGCCCTAGGCTGAACCCTAACCCTAACCCTAGGCAGATAAATCAGCCTAGGTATAGGGATGGTGCCAAGGAAAAAGCTGTGAAAGCTGCCATGTTGTTGCACTTTTGTACTCCCCTTGGGATGCCTTGAACAGCTGCAGTGTGCCTGGAGCTAAGGGCTTCCTAGTTTCAAAAATCCTAGCCCTAGGCCTAAGCCTAACAGTAACCCTGGGAAAGTAAATCAGCCTGATGTTAGGCTTCTTGCCAAGCAAAAAGCCGTGAAAGCAGCCATGTTGTGGCACTTCTGCACTCCCTTTGGGATGCCTTTGGCAGATGAAGTAAGCCTGGAACTCAGGGCTTCCTGGTTAAAGAAATCCAAGCCCTAGGCTGAACCCTAACCCTAACCCTAGGCAGATAAATCAGCCTAGGTATAGGGATGGTGCCAAGGAAAAAGCTGTGAAAGCTGCCATGTTGTTGCACTTTTGTACTCCCCTTGGGATGCCTTGAACAGCTGCAGTGTGCCTGGAGCTAAGGGCTTCCTAGTTTCAAAAATCCTAGCCCTAGGCCTAAGCCTAACAGTAACCCTGGGAAAGTATGTCAGCCTGGTGTTAGGCTTCTTGCCAAGGAAAAAGCCGTGAAACAGCCATGTTGTGGCACTTTTGCACTCCCTTTTGGATGCCTTTCACAGCTCCAGTGTGCCTGGAACTCAGGGCTTCCTGCTTTTAAAAATCCTAGCCCTAGGCCGAACCGCAACCCTAAGACGAGAAAGGCAAATCAGCCAGGAATTAGGCATGTCCCCAAGGAAAAAGCTGTGGAGGCAGGCATGTTGTGGTACTTTTGCGCTCTTCTTGGCTAGTCCTTCGCAGCTGCTGTGTTCTTGGAACTCAGGGCTTTCTGGTTAATAGAACCCTTACCCTAGGCGTAACTCAAACCTTAACCCTAGGAAGGAAAATCAGCCTATGGTTCGGTATGGTCTCATGGAAATATCAGTGGTGGCAGCCAAGTTGCGTCACTTTTGCGCTCCCCTTGGGATGCCTTTTGCAGCTGCAGTGTGCCTGGAGCCCAGGGCTTCCTGGTTTTAAAAGTCCTAGGCCTAAGCCTAACAGTAACCCTAGGAAGGTAAATCAGCCGGGTATTAGGGTTCTTCCTAAGGGAAAAGCCGTGAAAGCAGCCATGTTGTGGCACTTCTGCACTCCCTTTGGGATGCCTTTGGCAGATGAAGTAAGCCTGGAACTCAGGGCTTCCTGGTAAAAAAAATTCAAGCCCTAGGCTGAACCCTAACCCTAACCCTAGGCAGATAAATCAGCCTAGGTATAGGGATGGTGCCAAGGAAAAAGCTGTGAAAGCTGCCATGTTGTTGCACTTTTGTACTCCCCTTGGGATGCCTTGAACAGCTGCAGTGTGCCTGGAGCTAAGGGCCTCCTAGTTTCAAAAACCCTAGCCCTAGGCCTAAGCCTAACAGTAACCCTGGGAAAGTAAATCAGCCTGATGTTAGGCTTCTTGCCAAGCAAAAAGCCGTGAAAGCAGCCATGTTGTGGCACTTCTGCACTCCCTTTGGGATGCCTTTGGCAGATGAAGTAAGCCTGGAACTCAGGGCTTCCTGGTTAAAGAAATCCAAGCCCTAGGCTGAACCCTAACCCTAACCCTAGGCAGATAAATCAGCCTAGGTATAGGGATGGTGCCAAGGAAAAAGCTGTGAAAGCTGCCATGTTGTTGCACTTTTGTACTCCCCTTGGGATGCCTTGAACAGCTGCAGTGTGCCTGGAGCCCAGGGCTTCCTAGTTTCAAAAATCCTAGCCCTAGGCCTAAGCCTAACAGTAACCCTGGGAAAGTAAATCAGCCTGATGTTAGGTTTCTTGCCAAGCAAAAAGCCGTGAAAGCAGCCATGTTGTGGCACTTCTGCACTCCCTTTGGGATGCCTTTGGCAGATGAAGTAAGCCTGGAACTCAGGGCTTCCTGGTTAAAGAAATCCAAGCCCTAGGCTGAACCCTAACCCTAACCCTAGGCAGATAAATCAGCCTAGGTATAGGGATGGTGCCAAGGAAAAAGCTGTGAAAGCTGCCATGTTGTGGCACTTTTGCACTCCCTTTTGGATGCCTTTCACAGCTCCAGTGTGCCTGGAACTCAGGGCTTCCTGCTTTTAAAAATCCTAGCCCTAGGCCTAAGCCTAACAGTAACCCTGGGAAGGTAAGTCAGCCAGGTGTTAGGCGTCTTGCCAAGGAAAAAGCCGTGAAAGCAGCCATGTTGTGGCACTTTTGCACTCCCTTTTGGATGCCTTTCACAGCTGCAGTGTGCCTGGAACTCAGGGCTTCCTGCTTTTAAAAATCCTAGCCCTAGGCCGAACCCCAACCCTAAGACGAGAAAGGCAAATCAGCCAGGAATTAGGCATGTCCCCAAGGAAAAAGCTGTGGAGGCAGGCATGTTGTGGTACTTTTGCGCTCTTCTTGGCTAGTCCTTCGCAGCTGCTGTGTTCTTGGAACTCAGGGCTTTCTGGTTAATAGAACCCTTACCCTAGGCGTAACTCAAACCTTAAGCCTAGGAAGGAAAATCAACCTATGGTTCGGGATGGTCTCATGGAAATATCAGTGGTGGCAGCCAAGTTGCGTCACTTTTGCGCTCCCCTTGGGATGCCTTTTGCAGCTGCAGTGTGCCTGGAGCCCAGGGCTTCCTGGTTTTAAAAGTCCTAGGCCTAAGCCTAACAGTAACCCTAGGAAGGTAAATCAGCCGGGTATTAGGGTTCTTCCTAAGGGAAAAGCCGTGAAAGCAGCCATGTTGTGGCACTTCTGCACTCCCTTTGGGATGCCTTTGGCAGATGAAGTAAGCCTGGAACTCAGGGCTTCCTGGTTAAAAAAATTCAAGCCCTAGGCTGAACCCTAACCCTAACCCTAGGCAGATAAATCAGCCTAGGTATAGGGATGGTGCCAAGGAAAAAGCTGTGAAAGCTGCCATGTTGTTGCACTTTTGTACTCCCCTTGGGATGCCTTGAACAGCTGCAGTGTGCCTGGAGCTAAGGGCTTCCTAGTTTCAAAAATCCTAGCCCTAGGCCTAAGCCTAACAGTAACCCTGGGAAAGTAAATCAGCCTGATGTTAGGCTTCTTGCCAAGCAAAAAGCCGTGAAAGCAGCCATGTTGTGGCACTTCTGCACTCCCTTTGGGATGCCTTTGGCAGATGAAGTAAGCCTGGAACTCAGGGCTTCCTGGTTAAAGAAATCCAAGCCCTAGGCTGAACCCTAACCCTAACCCTAGGCAGATAAATCAGCCTAGGTATAGGGATGGTGCCAAGGAAAAAGCTGTGAAAGCTGCCATGTTGTTGCACTTTTGTACTCCCCTTGGGATGCCTTGAACAGCTGCAGTGTGCCTGGAGCTAAGGGCTTCCTAGTTTCAAAAATCCTAGCCCTAGGCCTAAGCCTAACAGTAACCCTGGGAAAGTATGTCAGCCTGGTGTTAGGCTTCTTGCCAAGGAAAAAGCCGTGAAACAGCCATGTTGTGGCACTTTTGCACTCCCTTTTGGATGCCTTTCACAGCTCCAGTGTGCCTGGAACTCAGGGCTTCCTGCTTTTAAAAATCCTAGCCCTAGGCCGAACCCCAACCCTAAGACGAGAAAGGCAAATCAGCCAGGAATTAGGCATGTCCCCAAGGAAAAAGCTGTGGAGGCAGGCATGTTGTGGTACTTTTGCGCTCTTCTTGGCTAGTCCTTCGCAGCTGCTGTGTTCTTGGAACTCAGGGCTTTCTGGTTAATAGAACCCTTACCCTAGGCGTAACTCAAACCTTAACCCTAGGAAGGAAAATCAGCCTATGGTTCGGTATGGTCTCATGGAAATATCAGTGGTGGCAGCCAAGTTGCGTCACTTTTGCGCTCCCCTTGGGATGCCTTTTGCAGCTGCAGTGTGCCTGGAGCCCAGGGCTTCCTGGTTTTAAAAGTCCTAGGCCTAAGCCTAACAGTAACCCTAGGAAGGTAAATCAGCCGGGTATTAGGGTTCTTCCTAAGGGAAAAGCCGTGAAAGCAGCCATGGTGTGGCACTTCTGCACTCCCTTTGGGATGCCTTTGGCAGATGAAGTAAGCCTGGAACTCAGGGCTTCCTGGTAAAAAAAATTCAAGCCCTAGGCTGAACCCTAACCCTAACCCTAGGCAGATAAATCAGCCTAGGTATAGGGATGGTGCCAAGGAAAAAGCTGTGAAAGCTGCCATGTTGTTGCACTTTTGTACTCCCCTTGGGATGCCTTGAACAGCTGCAGTGTGCCTGGAGCTAAGGGCCTCCTAGTTTCAAAAACCCTAGCCCTAGGCCTAAGCCTAACAGTAACCCTGGGAAAGTAAATCAGCCTGATGTTAGGCTTCTTTCCAAGGAAAAAGCCGTGAAAGCAGCCATGTTGTGGCACTTTTGCACTCCCTTTTGGATGCCTTTCACAGCTCCAGTGTGCCTGGAACTCAGGGCTTCCTGCTTTTAAAAATCCTAGCCCTAGGCCGAACCCCAACCCTAAGACGAGAAAGGCAAATCAGCCAGGAATTAGGCATGTCCCCAAGGAAAAAGCTGTGGAGGCAGGCATGTTGTGGTACTTTTGCGCTCTTCTTGGCTAGTCCTTCGCAGCTGCTGTGTTCTTGGAACTCAGGGCTTTCTGGTTAATAGAACCCTTACCCTAGGCGTAACTCAAACCTTAACCCTAGGAAGGAAAATCAGCCTATGGTTCGGGATGGTCTCATGGAAATATCAGTGGTGGCAGCCAAGTTGCGTCACTTTTGCGCTCCCCTTGGGATGCCTTTTGCAGCTGCAGTGTGCCTGGAGCCCAGGGCTTCCTGGTTTTAAAAGTCCTAGGCCTAAGCCTAACAGTAACCCTAGGAAGGTAAATCAGCCGGGTATTAGGGTTCTTCCTAAGGGAAAAGCCGTGAAAGCAGCCATGTTGTGGCACTTCTGCACTCCCTTTGGGATGCCTTTGGCAGATGAAGTAAGCCTGGAACTCAGGGCTTCCTGGTTAAAAAAATTCAAGCCCTAGGCTGAACCCTAACCCTAACCCTAGGCAGATAAATCAGCCTAGGTATAGGGATGGTGCCAAGGAAAAAGCTGTGAAAGCTGCCATGCTGTTGCACTTTTGTACTCCCCTTGGGATGCCTTGAACAGCTGCAGTGTGCCTGGAGCTAAGGGCTTCCTAGTTTCAAAAATCCTAGCCCTAGGCCTAAGCCTAACAGTAACCCTGGGAAAGTAAATCAGCCTGATGTTAGGCTTCTTGCCAAGGAAAAAGCCGTGAAAGCAGCCATGTTGTGGCACTTCTGCACTCCCTTTGGGATGCCTTTGGCAGATGAAGTAAGCCTGGAACTCAGGGCTTCCTGGTTAAAGAAATCCAAGCCCTAGGCTGAACCCTAACCCTAACCCTAGGCAGATAAATCAACCTAGGTATAGGGATGGTGCCAAGGAAAAAGCTGTGAAAGCTGCCATGTTGTTGCACTTTTGTACTCCCCTTGGGATGCCTTGAACAGCTGCAGTGTGCCTGGAGCTAAGGGCTTCCTAGTTTCAAAAATCCTAGCCCTAGGCCTAAGCCTAACAGTAACCCTGGGAAAGTAAGTCAGCCTGATGTTAGGCTTCTTGCCAAGGAAAAAGCCGTGAAACAGCCATGTTGTGGCACTTTTGCACTCCCTTTTGGATGCCTTTCACAGCTTCAGTGTGCCTGGAACTCAGGGCTTCCTGCTTTTAAAAATCCTAGCCCTAGGCCGAACCCCAACCCTAAGACGAGAAAGGCAAATCAGCCAGGAATTAGGCATGTCCCCAAGGAAAAAGCTGTGGAGGCAGGCATGTTGTGGTACTTTTGCGCTCTTCTTGGCTAGTCCTTCGCAGCTGCTGTGTTCTTGGAACTCAGGGCTTTCTGGTTAATAGAACCCTTACCCTAGGCGTAACTCAAACCTTAACCCTAGGAAGGAAAATCAGCCTATGGTTCGGGATGGTCTCATGGAAATATCAGTGGTGGCAGCCAAGTTGCGTCACTTTTGCGCTCCCCTTGGGATGCCTTTTGCAGCTGCAGTGTGCCTGGAGCCCAGGGCTTCCTGGTTTTAAAAGTCCTAGGCCTAAGCCTAACAGTAACCCTAGGAAGGTAAATCAGCCGGGTATTAGGGTTCTTCCTAAGGGAAAAGCCGTGAAAGCAGCCATGTTGTGGCACTTCTGCACTCCCTTTGGGATGCCTTTGGCAGATGAAGTAAGCCTGGAACTCAGGGCTTCCTGGTTAAAGAAATCCAAGCCCTAGGCTGAACCCTAACCCTAACCCTAGGCAGATAAATCAGCCTAGGTATAGGGATGGTGCCAAGGAAAAAGCTGTGAAAGCTGCCATGTTGTTGCACTTTTGTACTCCCCTTGGGATGCCTTGAACAGCTGCAGTGTGCCTGGAGCCCAGGGCTTCCTAGTTTCAAAAATCCTAGCCCTAGGCCTAAGCCTAACAGTAACCCTGGGAAAGTATGTCAGCCTGGTGTTAGGCTTCTTGCCAAGGAAAAAGCCGTGAAACAGCCATGTTGTGGCACTTTTGCACTCCCTTTTGGATGCCTTTCACAGCTCCAGTGTGCCTGGAACTCAGGGCTTCCTGATTTTAAAAATCCTAGCCCTAGGCCGAACCCCAACCCTATGACGAGAAAGGCAAATCAGCCAGGAATTAGGCATGTCCCCAAGGAAAAAGCTGTGGAGGCAGGCATGTTGTGGTACTTTTGCGCTCTTCTTGGCTAGTCCTTCGCAGCTGCTGTGTTCTTGGAACTCAGGGCTTTCTGGTTAATAGACCCTTACCCTAGGCGTAACTCAAACCTTAACCCTAGGAAGGAAAATCAACCTATGGTTCGGGATGGTCTCATGGAAATATCAGTGGTGGCAGCCAAGTTGCGTCACTTTTGCGCTCCCCTTGGGATGCCTTTTGCAGCTGCAGTGTGCCTGGAGCCCAGGGCTTCCTGGTTTTAAAAGTCCTAGGCCTAAGCCTAACAGTAACCCTAGGAAGGTAAATCAGCCGGGTATTAGGGTTCTTCCTAAGGGAAAAGCCGTGAAAGCAGCCATGTTGTGGCACTTCTGCACTCCCTTTGGGATGCCTTTGGCAGATGAAGTAAGCCTGGAACTCAGGGCTTCCTGGTAAAAAAAATTCAAGCCCTAGGCTGAACCCTAACCCTAACCCTAGGCAGATAAATCAGCCTAGGTATAGGGATGGTGCCAAGGAAAAAGCTGTGAAAGCTGCCATGTTGTTGCACTTTTGTACTCCCCTTGGGATGCCTTGAACAGCTGCAGTGTGCCTGGAGCCCAGGGCCTCCTAGTTTCAAAAACCCTAGCCCTAGGCCTAAGCCTAACAGTAACCCTGGGAAAGTAAATCAGCCTGATGTTAGGCTTCTTGCCAAGGAAAAAGCCGTGAAAGCAGCCATGTTGTGGCACTTTTGCACTCCCTTTTGGATGCCTTTCACAGCTCCAGTGTGCCTGGAACTCAGGGCTTCCTGCTTTTAAAAATCCTAGCCCTAGGCCGAACCCCAACCCTAAGACGAGAAAGGCAAATCAGCCAGGAATTAGGCATGTCCCCAAGGAAAAAGCTGTGGAGGCAGGCATGTTGTGGTACTTTTGCGCTCTTCTTGGCTAGTCCTTCGCAGCTGCTGTGTTCTTGGAACTCAGGGCTTTCTGGTTAATAGAACCCTTACCCTAGGCGTAACTCAAACCTTAACCCTAGGAAGGAAAATCAGCCTATGGTTCGGGATGGTCTCATGGAAATATCAGTGGTGGCAGCCAAGTTGCGTCACTTTTGCGCTCCCCTTGGGATGCCTTTTGCAGCTGCAGTGTGCCTGGAGCCCAGGGCTTCCTGGTTTTAAAAGTCCTAGGCCTAAGCCTAACAGTAACCCTAGGAAGGTAAATCAGCCGGGTATTAGGGTTCTTCCTAAGGGAAAAGCCGTGAAAGCAGCCATGTTGTGGCACTTCTGCACTCCCTTTGGGATGCCTTTGGCAGATGAAGTAAGCCTGGAACTCAGGGCTTCCTGGTTAAAAAAATTCAAGCCCTAGGCTGAACCCTAACCCTAACCCTAGGCAGATAAATCAGCCTAGGTATAGGGATGGTGCCAAGGAAAAAGCTGTGAAAGCTGCCATGCTGTTGCACTTTTGTACTCCCCTTGGGATGCCTTGAACAGCTGCAGTGTGCCTGGAGCTAAGGGCTTCCTAGTTTCAAAAATCCTAGCCCTAGGCCTAAGCCTAACAGTAACCCTGGGAAAGTAAATCAGCCTGATGTTAGGCTTCTTGCCAAGGAAAAAGCCGTGAAAGCAGCCATGTTGTGGCACTTCTGCACTCCCTTTGGGATGCCTTTGGCAGATGAAGTAAGCCTGGAACTCAGGGCTTCCTGGTTAAAGAAATCCAAGCCCTAGGCTGAACCCTAACCCTAACCCTAGGCAGATAAATCAGCCTAGGTATAGGGATGGTGCCAAGGAAAAAGCTGTGAAAGCTGCCATGTTGTTGCACTTTTGTACTCCCCTTGGGATGCCTTGAACAGCTGCAGTGTGCCTGGAGCCCAGGGCTTCCTAGTTTCAAAAATCCTAGCCCTAGGCCTAAGCCTAACAGTAACCCTGGGAAAGTAAATCAGCCTGATGTTAGGTTTCTTGCCAAGGAAAAAGCCGTGAAAGCAGCCATGTTGTGGCACTTTTGCACTCCCTTTTGGATGCCTTTCACAGCTCCAGTGTGCCTGGAACTCAGGGCTTCCTGCTTTTAAAAATCCTAGCCCTAGGCCGAACCGCAACCCTAAGACGAGAAAGGCAAATCAGCCAGGAATTAGGCATGTCCCCAAGGAAAAAGCTGTGGAGGCAGGCATGTTGTGGTACTTTTGCGCTCTTCTTGGCTAGTCCTTCGCAGCTGCTGTGTTCTTGGAACTCAGGGCTTTCTGGTTAATAGACCCTTACCCTAGGCGTAACTCAAACCTTAAGCCTAGGAAGGAAAATCAGCCTATGGTTCGGGATGGTCTCATGGAAATATCAGTGGTGGCAGCCAAGTTGCGTCACTTTTGCGCTCCCCTTGGGATGCCTTTTGCAGCTGCAGTGTGCCTGGAGCCCAGGGCTTCCTGGTTCTAAAAGTCCTAGGCCTAAGCCTAACAGTAACCCTAGGAAGGTAAATCAGCCGGGTATTAGGGTTCTTCCTAAGGGAAAAGCCGTGAAAGCAGCCATGTTGTGGCACTTCTGCACTCCCTTTGGGATGCCTTTGGCAGATGAAGTAAGCCTGGAACTCAGGGCTTCCTGGTTAAAGAAATCCAAGCCCTAGGCTGAACCCTAACCCTAACCCTAGGCAGATAAATCAGCCTAGGTATAGGGATGGTGCCAAGGAAAAAGCTGTGAAAGCTGCCATGTTGTTGCACTTTTGTACTCCCCTTGGGATGCCTTGAACAGCTGCAGTGTGCCTGGAGCCCAGGGCTTCCTAGTTTCAAAAATCCTAGCCCTAGGCCTAAGCCTAACAGTAACCCTGGGAAAGTATGTCAGCCTGGTGTTAGGCTTCTTGCCAAGGAAAAAGCCGTGAAACAGACATGTTGTGGCACTTTTGCACTCCCTTTTGGATGCCTTTCACAGCTCCAGTGTGCCTGGAACTCAGGGCTTCCTGATTTTAAAAATCCTAGCCCTAGGCCGAACCCCAACCCTATGACGAGAAAGGCAAATCAGCCAGGAATTAGGCATGTCCCCAAGGAAAAAGCTGTGGAGGCAGGCATGTTGTGGTACTTTTGCGCTCTTCTTGGCTAGTCCTTCGCAGCTGCTGTGTTCTTGGAACTCAGGGCTTTCTGGTTAATAGACCCTTACCCTAGGCGTAACTCAAACCTTAACCCTAGGAAGGAAAATCAACCTATGGTTCGGGATGGTCTCATGGAAATATCAGTGGTGGCAGCCAAGTTGCGTCACTTTTGCGCTCCCCTTGGGATGCCTTTCGCAGCTGCAGTGTGCCTGGAGCCCAGGGCTTCCTGGTTTTAAAAGTCCTAGGCCTAAGCCTAACAGTAACCCTAGGAAGGTAAATCAGCCGGGTATTAGGGTTCTTCCTAAGGGAAAAGCCGTGAAAGCAGCCATGTTGTGGCACTTCTGCACTCCCTTTGGGATGCCTTTGGCAGATGAAGTAAGCCTGGAACTCAGGGCTTCCTGGTTAAAAAAATTCAAGCCCTAGGCTGAACCCTAACCCTAACCCTAGGCAGATAAATCAGCCTAGGTATAGGGATGGTGCCAAGGAAAAAGCTGTGAAAGCTGCCATGTTGTTGCACTTTTGTACTCCCCTTGGGATGCCTTGAACAGCTGCAGTGTGCCTGGAGCTAAGGGCTTCCTAGTTTCAAAAATCCTAGCCCTAGGCCTAAGCCTAACAGTAACCCTGGGAAAGTAAATCAGCCGGATGTTAGGCTTCTTGCCAAGCAAAAAGCCGTGAAAGCAGCCATGTTGTGGCACTTCTGGACTCCCTTTGGGATGCCTTTGGCAGATGAAGTAAGCCTGGAACTCAGGGCTTCCTGGTAAAAAAAATTCAAGCCCTAGGCTGAACCCTAACCCTAACCCTAGGCAGATAAATCAGCCTAGGTATAGGGATGGTGCCAAGGAAAAAGCTGTGAAAGCTGCCATGTTGTTGCACTTTTGTACTCCCCTTGGGATGCCTTGAACAGCTGCAGTGTGCCTGGAGCTAAGGGCTTCCTAGTTTCAAAAATCCTAGCCCTAGGCCTAAGCCTAACAGTAACCCTGGGAAAGTAAATCAGCCTGATGTTAGGCTTCTTGCCAAGGAAAAAGCCGTGAAAGCAGCCATGTTGTGGCACTTCTGCACTCCCTTTGGGATGCCTTTGGCAGATGAAGTAAGCCTGGAACTCAGGGCTTCCTGGTTAAAGAAATCCAAGCCCTAGGCTGAACCCTAACCCTAACCCTAGGCAGATAAATCAGCCTAGGTATAGGGATGGTGCCAAGGAAAAAGCTGTGAAAGCTGCCATGTTGTTGCACTTTTGTACTCCCCTTGGGATGCCTTGAACAGCTGCAGTGTGCCTGGAGCTAAGGGCTTCCTAGTTTCAAAAATCCTAGCCCTAGGCCTAAGCCTAACAGTAACCCTGGGAAAGTATGTCAGCCTGGTGTTAGGCTTCTTGCCAAGGAAAAAGCCGTGAAACAGCCATGTTGTGGCACTTTTGCACTCCCTTTTGGATGCCTTTCACAGCTGCAGTGTGCCTGGAACTCAGGGCTTCCTGCTTTTAAAAATCCTAGCCCTAGGCCGAACCGCAACCCTAAGACGAGAAAGGCAAATCAGCCAGGAATTAGGCATGTCCCCAAGGAAAAAGCTGTGGAGGCAGGCATGTTGTGCTACTTTTGCGCTCTTCTTGGCTAGTCCTTCGCAGCTGCTGTGTTCTTGGAACTCAGGGCTTTCTGGTTAATAGAACCCTTACCCTAGGCGTAACTCAAACCTTAACCCTAGGAAGGAAAATCAGCCTATGGTTCGGGATGGTCTCATGGAAATATCAGTGGTGGCAGCCAAGTTGCGTCACTTTTGCGCTCCCCTTGGGATGCCTTTTGCAGCTGCAGTGTGCCTGGAGCCCAGGGCTTCCTGGTTTTAAAAGTCCTAGGCCTAAGCCTAACAGTAACCCTAGGAAGGTAAATCAGCCGGGTATTAGGGTTCTTCCTAAGGGAAAAGCCGTGAAAGCAGCCATGTTGTGGCACTTCTGCACTCCCTTTGGGATGCCTTTGGCAGATGAAGTAAGCCTGGAACTCAGGGCTTCCTGGTAAAAAAAATTCAAGCCCTAGGCTGAACCCTAACCCTAACCCTAGGCAGATAAATCAGCCTAGGTATAGGGATGGTGCCAAGGAAAAAGCTGTGAAAGCTGCCATGTTGTTGCACTTTTGTACTCCCCTTGGGATGCCTTGAACAGCTGCAGTGTGCCTGGAGCCCAGGGCTTCCTAGTTTCAAAAATCCTAGCCCTAGGCCTAAGCCTAACAGTAACCCTGGGAAAGTAAGTCAGCCTGGTGTTAGGCTTCTTGCCAAGGAAAAAGCCGTGAAACAGCCATGTTGTGGCACTTTTGCACTCCCTTTTGGATGCCTTTCACAGCTCCAGTGTGCCTGGAACTCAGGGCTTCCTGATTTTAAAAATCCTAGCCCTAGGCCGAACCGCAACCCTATGACGAGAAAGGCAAATCAGCCAGGAATTAGGCATGTCCCCAAGGAAAAAGCTGTGGAGGCAGGCATGTTGTGGTACTTTTGCGCTCTTCTTGGGTAGTCCTTCGCAGCTGCTGTGTTCTTGGAACTCAGGGCTTTCTGGTTAATAGACCCTTACCCTAGGCGTAACTCAAACCTTAACACTAGGAAGGAAAATCAGCCTATGGTTCGGGATGGTCTCATGGAAATATCAGTGGTGGCAGCCAAGTTGCGTCACTTTTGCGCTCCCCTTGGGATGCCTTTCGCAGCTGCAGTGTGCCTGGAGCCCAGGGCTTCCTGGTTTTAAAAGTCCTAGGCCTAAGCCTAACAGTAACCCTAGGAAGGTAAATCAGCCGGGTATTAGGGTTCTTCCTAAGGGAAAAGCCGTGAAAGCAGCCATGTTGTGGCACTTCTGCACTCCCTTTGGGATGCCTTTGGCAGATGAAGTAAGCCTGGAACTCAGGGCTTCCTGGTTAAAGAAATCCAAGCCCTAGGCTGAACCCTAACCCTAACCCTAGGCAGATAAATCAGCCTAGGTATAGGGATGGTGCCAAGGAAAAAGCTGTGAAAGCTGCCATGTTGTTGCACTTTTGTACTCCCCTTGGGATGCCTTGAACAGCTGCAGTGTGCCTGGAGCTAAGGGCTTCCTAGTTTTAAAAATCCTAGCCCTAGGCCTAAGCCTAATAGTAACCCTGGGAAGGTAAGTCAGCCTGGTGTTAGGCGTCTTGCCAAGGAAAAAGCCGTGAAAGCAGCCATGTTGTGGCACTTTTGCACTCCCTTTTGGATGCCTTTCACAGCTCCAGTGTGCCTGGAACTCAGGGCTTCCTGATTTTAAAAATCCTAGCCCTAGGCCGAACCCCAACCCTATGACGAGAAAGGCAAATCAGCCAGGAATTAGGCATGTCCCCAAGGAAAAAGCTGTGGAGGCAGGCATGTTGTGGTACTTTTGCGCTCTTCTTGGCTAGTCCTTCGCAGCTGCTGTGTTCTTGGAACTCAGGGCTTTCTGGTTAATAGAACCCTTACCCTAGGCGTAACTCAAACCTTAACCCTAGGAAGGAAAATCAACCTATGGTTCGGGATGGTCTCATGGAAATATCAGTGGTGGCAGCCAAGTTGCGTCACTTTTGCGCTCCCCTTGGGATGCCTTTCGCAGCTGCAGTGTGCCTGGAGCCCAGGGCTTCCTGGTTTTAAAAGTCCTAGGCCTAAGCCTAACAGTAACCCTAGGAAGGTAAATCAGCCGGGTATTAGGGTACTTCCTAAGGGAAAAGCCGTGAAAGCAGCCATGTTGTGGCACTTCTGCACTCCCTTTGGGATGCCTTTGGCAGATGAAGTAAGCCTGGAACTCAGGGCTTTTTGGTTAAAAAAATTCAAGCCCTAGGCTGAACCCTAACCCTAACCCTAGGCAGATAAATCAGCCTAGGTATAGGGATGGTGCCAAGGAAAAAGCTGTGAAAGCTGCCATGTTGTTGCACTTTTGTACTCCCCTTGGGATGCCTTGAACAGCTGCAGTGTGCCTGGAGCTAAGGGCTTCCTAGTTTCAAAAATCCTAGCCCTAGGCCTAAGCCTAACAGTAACCCTGGGAAAGTAAATCAGCCTGATGTTAGGCTTCTTGCCAAGGAAAAAGCCGTGAAAGCAGCCATGTTGTGGCACTTCTGCACTCCCTTTGGGATGCCTTTGGCAGATGAAGTAAGCCTGGAACTCAGGGCTTCCTGGTTAAAGAAATCCAAGCCCTAGGCTGAACCCTAACCCTAACCCTAGGCAGATAAATCAGCCTAGGTATAGGGATGGTGCCAAGGAAAAAGCTGTGAAAGCTGCCATGTTGTTGCACTTTTGTACTCCCCTTGGGATGCCTTGAACAGCTGCAGTGTGCCTGGAGCTAAGGGCCTCCTAGTTTCAAAAATCCTAGCCCTAGGCCTAAGCCTAACAGTAACCCTGGGAAAGTAAATCAGCCTGATGTTAGGCTTCTTGCCAAGGAAAAAGCCGTGAAAGCAGCCATGTTGTGGCACTTTTGCACTCCCTTTTGGATGCCTTTCACAGCTCTAGTGTGCCTGGAACTCAGGGCTTCCTGCTTTTAAAAATCCTAGCCCTAGGCCGAACCGCAACCCTAAGACGAGAAAGGCAAATCAGCCAGGAATTAGGCATGTCCCCAAGGAAAAAGCTGTGGAGGCAGGCATGTTGTGGTACTTTTGCGCTCTTCTTGGCTAGTCCTTCGCAGCTGCTGTGTTCTTGGAACTCAGGGCTTTCTGGTTAATAGACCCTTACCCTAGGCGTAACTCAAACCTTAACCCTAGGAAGGAAAATCAGCCTATGGTTCGGGATGGTCTCATGGAAATATCAGTGGTGGCAGCCAAGTTGCGTCACTTTTGCGCTCCCCTTGGGATGCCTTTTGCAGCTGCAGTGTGCCTGGAGCCCAGGGCTTCCTGGTTTTAAAAGTCCTAGGCCTAAGCCTAACAGTAACCCTAGGAAGGTAAATCAGCCGGGTATTAGGGTTCTTCCTAAGGGAAAAGCCGTTAAAGCAGCCATGTTGTGGCACTTCTGCACTCCCTTTGGGATGCCTTTGGCAGATGAAGTAAGCCTGGAACTCAGGGCTTCCTGGTTAAAGAAATCCAAGCCCTAGGCTGAACCCTAACCCTAACCCTAGGCAGATAAATCAGCCTAGGTATAGGGATGGTGCCAAGGAAAAAGCTGTGAAAGCTGCCATGTTGTTGCACTTTTGTACTCCCCTTGGGATGCCTTGAACAGCTGCAGTGTGCCTGGAGCCCAGGGCTTCCTAGTTTCAAAAATCCTAGCCCTAGGCCTAAGCCTAACAGTAACCCTGGGAAAGTATGTCAGCCTGGTGTTAGGCTTCTTGCCAAGGAAAAAGCCGTGAAACAGCCATGTTGTGGCACTTTTGCACTCCCTTTTGGATGCCTTTCACAGCTCCAGTGTGCCTGGAACTCAGGGCTTCCTGATTTTAAAAATCCTAGCCCTAGGCCGAACCGCAACCCTATGACGAGAAAGGCAAATCAGCCAGGAATTAGGCATGTCCCCAAGGAAAAAGCTGTGGAGGCAGGCATGTTGTGGTACTTTTGCGCTCTTCTTGGGTAGTCCTTCGCAGCTGCTGTGTTCTTGGAACTCAGGGCTTTCTGGTTAATAGACCCTTACCCTAGGCGTAACTCAAACCTTAACACTAGGAAGGAAAATCAGCCTATGGTTCGGGATGGTCTCATGGAAATATCAGTGGTGGCAGCCAAGTTGCGTCACTTTTGCGCTCCCCTTGGGATGCCTTTCGCAGCTGCAGTGTGCCTGGAGCCCAGGGCTTCCTGGTTTTAAAAGTCCTAGGCCTAAGCCTAACAGTAACCCTAGGAAGGTAAATCAGCCGGGTATTAGGGTTCTTCCTAAGGGAAAAGCCGTGAAAGCAGCCATGTTGTGGCACTTCTGCACTCCCTTTGGGATGCCTTTGGCAGATGAAGTAAGCCTGGAACTCAGGGCTTCCTGGTTAAAGAAATCCAAGCCCTAGGCTGAACCCTAACCCTAACCCTAGGCAGATAAATCAGCCTAGGTATAGGGATGGTGCCAAGGAAAAAGCTGTGAAAGCTGCCATGTTGTTGCACTTTTGTACTCCCCTTGGGATGCCTTGAACAGCTGCAGTGTGCCTGGAGCTAAGGGCTTCCTAGTTTCAAAAATCCTAGCCCTAGGCCTAAGCCTAACAGTAACCCTGGGAAAGTAAATCAGCCTGATGTTAGGCTTCTTGCCAAGGAAAAAGCCGTGAAAGCAGCCATGTTGTGGCACTTCTGCACTCCCTTTGGGATGCCTTTGGCTGATGAAGTAAGCCTGGAACTCAGGGCTTCCTGGTTAAAGAAATCCAAGCCCTAGGCTGAACCCTAACCCTAACCCTAGGCAGATAAATCAGCCTAGGTATAGGGATGGTGCCAAGGAAAAAGCTGTGAAAGCTGCCATGTTGTTGCACTTTTGTACTCCCCTTGGGATGCCTTGAACAGCTGCAGTGTGCCTGGAGCTAAGGGCTTCCTAGTTTCAAAAATCCTAGCCCTAGGCCTAAGCCTAACAGTAACCCTGGGAAAGTAAATCAGCCTGATGTTAGGCTTCTTGCCAAGGAAAAAGCCGTGAAAGCAGCCATGTTGTGGCACTTCTGCACTCCCTTTGGGATGCCTTTGGCAGATGAAGTAAGCCTGGAACTCAGGGCTTCCTGGTTAAAGAAATCCAAGCCCTAGGCTGAACCCTAACCCTAACCCTAGGCAGATAAATCAGCCTAGGTATAGGGATGGTGCCAAGGAAAAAGCTGTGAAAGCTGCCATGTTGTTGCACTTTTGTACTCCCCTTGGGATGCCTTGAACAGCTGCAGTGTGCCTGGAGCTAAGGGCTTCCTAGTTTCAAAACTCCTAGCCCTAGGCCTAAGCCTAACAGTAACCCTGGGAAAGTAAATCAGCCTGATGTTAGGCTTCTTGCCAAGGAAAAAGCCGTGAAACAGCCATGTTGTGGCACTTTTGCACTCCCTTTTGGATGCCTTTCACAGCTCCAGTGTGCCTGGAACTCAGGGCTTCCTGATTTTAAATATCCTAGCCCTAGGCCGAACCCCAACCCTAAGACGAGAAAGGCAAATCAGCCAGGAATTAGGCATGTCCCCAAGGAAAAAGCTGTGGAGGCAGGCATGTTGTGGTACTTTTGCGCTCTTCTTGGCTAGTCCTTCGCAGCTGCTGTGTTCTTGGAACTCAGGGCTTTCTGGTTAATAGAACCCTTACCCTAGGCGTAACTCAAACCTTAACCCTAGGAAGGAAAATCAGCCTATGGTTCGGGATGGTCTCATGGAAATATCAGTGGTGGCAGCCAAGTTGCGTCACTTTTGCGCTCCCCCTTGGGATGCCTTTTGCAGCTGCAGTGTGCCTGGAGCCCAGGGCTTCCTGGTTTTAAAAGTCCTAGGCCTAAGCCTAACAGTAACCCTAGGAAGGTAAATCAGCCGGGTATTAGGGTTCTTCCTAAGGGAAAAGCCGTGAAAGCAGCCATGTTGTGGCACTTCTGCACTCCCTTTGGGATGCCTTTGGCAGATGAAGTAAGCCTGGAACTCAGGGCTTCCTGGTTAAAGAAATCCAAGCCCTAGGCTGAACCCTAACCCTAACCCTAGGCAGATAAATCAGCCTAGGTATAGGGATGGTGCCAAGGAAAAAGCTGTGAAAGCTGCCATGTTGTTGCACTTTTGTACTCCCCTTGGGATGCCTTGAACAGCTGCAGTGTGCCTGGAGCCCAGGGCTTCCTAGTTTCAAAAATCCTAGCCCTAGGCCTAAGCCTAACAGTAACCCTGGGAAAGTATGTCAGCCTGGTGTTAGGCTTCTTGCCAAGGAAAAAGCCGTGAAAGCAGCCATGTTGTGGCACTTTTGCACTCCCTTTTGGATGCCTTTCACAGCTCCAGTGTGCCTGGAACTCAGGGCTTCCTGCTTTTAAAAATTCTAGCCCTAGGCCGAACCCCAACCCTAAGACGAGAAAGGCAAATCAGCCAGGAATTAGGCATGTCCCCAAGGAAAAAGCTGTGGAGGCAGGCATGTTGTGGTACTTTTGCGCTCTTCTTGGCTAGTCCTTCGCAGCTGCTGTGTTCTTGGAACTCAGGGCTTTCTGGTTAATAGAACCCTTACCCTAGGCGTAACTCAAACCTTAACCCTAGGAAGGAAAATCAGCCTATGGTTCGGGATGGTCTCATGGAAATATCAGTGGTGGCAGCCAAGTTGCGTCACTTTTGCGCTCCCCTTGGGATGCCTTTTGCAGCTGCAGTGTGCCTGGAGCCCAGGGCTTCCTGGTTTTAAAAGTCCTAGGCCTAAGCCTAACAGTAACCCTAGGAAGGTAAATCAGCCGGGTATTAGGGTTCTTCCTAAGGGAAAAGCCGTGAAAGCAGCCATGTTGTGGCACTTCTGCACTCCCTTTGGGATGCCTTTGGCAGATGAAGTAAGCCTGGAACTCAGGGCTTCCTGGTAAAAAAAATTCAAGCCCTAGGCTGAACCCTAACCCTAACCCTAGGCAGATAAATCAGCCTAGGTATAGGGATGGTGCCAAGGAAAAAGCTGTGAAAGCTGCCATGTTGTTGCACTTTTGTACTCCCCTTGGGATGCCTTGAACAGCTGCAGTGTGCCTGGAGCCCAGGGCTTCCTAGTTTCAAAAATCCTAGCCCTAGGCCTAAGCCTAACAGTAACCCTGGGAAAGTAAATCAGCCTGATGTTAGGCTTCTTGCCAAGGAAAAAGCCGTGAAAGCAGCCATGTTGTGGCACTTTTGCACTCCCTTTTGGATGCCTTTCACAGCTCCAGTGTGCCTGGAACTCAGGGCTTCCTGCTTTTAAAAATCCTAGCCCTAGGCCGAACCCCAACCCTAAGACGAGAAAGGCAAATCAGCCAGGAATTAGGCATGTCCCCAAGGAAAAAGCTGTGGAGGCAGGCATGTTGTGGTACTTTTGCGCTCTTCTTGGCTAGTCCTTCGCAGCTGCTGTGTTCTTGGAACTCAGGGCTTTCTGGTTAATAGAACCCTTACCCTAGGCGTAACTCAAACCTTAAGCCTAGGAAGGAAAATCAGCCTATGGTTCGGGATGGTCTCATGGAAATATCAGTGGTGGCAGCCAAGTTGCGTCACTTTTGCGCTCCCCTTGGGATGCCTTTTGCAGCTGCAGTGTGCCTGGAGCCCAGGGCTTCCTGGTTTTAAAAGTCCTAGGCCTAAGCCTAACAGTAACCCTAGGAAGGTAAATCAGCCGGGTATTAGGGTTCTTCCTAAGGGAAAAGCCGTGAAAGCAGCCATGTTGTGGCACTTCTGCACTCCCTTTGGGATGCCTTTGGCAGATGAAGTAAGCCTGGAACTCAGGGCTTCCTGGTTAAAGAAATCCAAGCCCTAGGCTGAACCCTAACCCTAACCCTAGGCAGATAAATCAGCCTAGGTATAGGGATGGTGCCAAGGAAAAAGCTGTGAAAGCTGCCATGTTGTTGCACTTTTGTACTCCCCTTGGGATGCCTTGAACAGCTGCAGTGTGCCTGGAGCCCAGGGCTTCCTAGTTTCAAAAATCCTAGCCCTAGGCCTAAGCCTAACAGTAACCCTGGGAAAGTAAATCAGCCTGATGTTAGGCTTCTTGCCAAGGAAAAAGCCGTGAAAGCAGCCATGTTGTGGCACTTTTGCACTCCCTTTGGGATGCCTTTGGCAGATGAAGTAAGCCTGGAACTCAGGGCTTCCTGGTTAAAGAAATCCAAGCCCTAGGCTGAACCCTAACCCTAACCCTAGGCAGATAAATCAGCCTAGGTATAGGGATGGTGCCAAGGAAAAAGCTGTGAAAGCTGCCATGTTGTTCCACTTTTGTACTCCCCTTGGGATGCCTTGAACAGCTGCAGTGTGCCTGGAGCTAAGGGCTTCCTAGTTTCAAAAATCCTAGCCCTAGGCCTAAGCCTAACAGTAACCCTGGGAAAGTAAATCAGCCTGATGTTAGGCTTCCTGCCAAGGAAAAAGCCGTGAAAGCAGCCATGTTGTGGCACTTTTGCACTCCCTTTTGGATGCCTTTCACAGCTCCAGTGTGCCTGGAACTCAGGGCTTCCTGCTTTTAAAAATCCTAGCCCTAGGCCGAACCCCAACCCTAATACGAGAAAGGCAAATCAGCCAGGAATTAGGCATGTCCCCAAGGAAAAAGCTGTGGAGGCAGGCATGTTGTGGTACTTTTGCGCTCTTCTTGGCTAGTCCTTCGCAGCTGCTGTGTTCTTGGAACTCAGGGCTTTCT
This sequence comes from Ammospiza nelsoni, assembly GCF_027579445.1. Lineage (NCBI taxonomy): Eukaryota > Metazoa > Chordata > Aves > Passeriformes > Passerellidae > Ammospiza > Ammospiza nelsoni. The sequence continues at coordinate 474,823 of NW_026683197.1, read as the reverse complement.
GGTTAATAGAACCCTTACCCTAGGCGTAACTCAAACCTTAACCCTAGGAAGGGAAATCAGCCTATGGTTCGGGATGGTCTCATGGAAATATCAGTGGTGGCAGCCAAGTTGCGTCACTTTTGCGCTCCCCTTGGGATGCCTTTTGCAGCTGCAGTGTGCCTGGAGCCCAGGGCTTCCTGGTTTTAAAAGTCCTAGGCCTAAGCCTAACAGTAACCCTGGGAAAGTAAATCAGCCTGATGTTAGGCTTCTTGCCAAGGAAAAAGCCGTGAAAGCAGCCATGTTGTGGCACTTCTGCACTCCCTTTGGGATGCCTTTGGCAGATGAAGTAAGCCTGGAACTCAGGGCTTCCTGGTTAAAAAAATTCAAGCCCTAGGCTGAACCCTAACCCTAACCCTAGGCAGATAAATCAGCCTAGGTATAGGGATGGTGCCAAGGAAAAAGCTGTGAAAGCTGCCATGTTGTTGCACTTTTGTACTCCCCTTGGGATGCCTTGAACAGCTGCAGTGTGCCTGGAGCTAAGGGCTTCCTAGTTTCAAAAATCCTAGCCCTAGGCCTAAGCCTAACAGTAACCCTGGGAAAGTAAATCAGCCTGATGTTAGGCTTCTTGCCAAGGAAAAAGCCGTGAAAGCAGCCATGTTGTGGCACTTCTGCACTCCCTTTGGGATGCCTTTGGCAGATGAAGTAAGCCTGGAACTCAGGGCTTCCTGGTTAAAGAAATCCAAGCCCTAGGCTGAACCCTAACCCTAACCCTAGGCAGATAAATCAGCCTAGGTATAGGGATGGTGCCAAGGAAAAAGCTGTGAAAGCTGCCATGTTGTTGCACTTTTGTACTCCCCTTGGGATGCCTTGAACAGCTGCAGTGTGCCTGGAGCTAAGGGCTTCCTAGTTTCAAAAATCCTAGCCCTAGGCCTAAGCCTAACAGTAACCCTGGGAAAGTAAATCAGCCTGATGTTAGGCTTCTTGCCAAGGAAAAAGCCGTGAAAACAGCCATGTTGTGGCACTTTTGCACTCCCTTTTGGATGCCTTTCACAGCTCCAGTGTGCCTGGAACTCAGGGCTTCCTGCTTTTAAAAATCCTAGCCCTAGGCCGAACCCCAACCCTAAGACGAGAAAGGCAAATCAGCCAGGAATTAGGCATGTCCCCAAGGAAAAAGCTGTGGAGGCAGGCATGTTGTGGTACTTTTGCGCTCTTCTTGGCTAGTCCTTCGCAGCTGCTGTGTTCTTGGAACTCAGGGCTTTCTGGTTAATAGAACCCTTACCCTAGGCGTAACTCAAACCTTAACCCTAGGAAGGAAAATCAGCCTATGGTTCGGGATGGTCTCATGGAAATATCAGTGGTGGCAGCCAAGTTGCGTCACTTTTGCGCTCCCCTTGGGATGCCTTTTGCAGCTGCAGTGTGCCTGGAGCCCAGGGCTTCCTGGTTTTAAAAGTCCTAGGCCTAAGCCTAACAGTAACCCTAGGAAGGTAAATCAGCCGGGTATTAGGGTTCTTCCTAAGGGAAAAGCCGTGAAAGCAGCCATGTTGTGGCACTTCTGCACTCCCTTTGGGATGCCTTTGGCAGATGAAGTAAGCCTGGAACTCAGGGCTTCCTGGTTAAAGAAATCCAAGCCCTAGGCTGAACCCTAACCCTAACCCTAGGCAGATAAATCAGCCTAGGTATAGGGATGGTGCCAAGGAAAAAGCTGTGAAAGCTGCCATGTTGTTGCACTTTTGTACTCCCCTTGCGATGCCTTGAACAGCTGCAGTGTGCCTGGAGCCCAGGGCTTCCTAGTTTCAAAAATCCTAGCCCTAGGCCTAAGCCTAACAGTAACCCTGGGAAAGTATGTCAGCCTGGTGTTAGGCTTCTTGCCAAGGAAAAAGCCGTGAAAGCAGCCATGTTGTGGCACTTTTGCACTCCCTTTTGGATGCCTTTCACAGCTCCAGTGTGCCTGGAACTCAGGGCTTCCTGCTTTTAAAAATCCTAGCCCTAGGCCGAACCCCAACCCTAAGACGAGAAAGGCAAATCAGCCAGGAATTAGGCATGTCCCCAAGGAAAAAGCTGTGGAGGCAGGCATGTTGTGGTACTTTTGCGCTCTTCTTGGCTAGTCCTTCGCAGCTGCTGTGTTCTTGGAACTCAGGGCTTTCTGGTTAATAGACCCTTACCCTAGGCGTAACTCAAACCTTAACCCTAGGAAGGAAAATCAGCCTATGGTTCGGGATGGTCTCATGGAAATATCAGTGGTGGCAGCCAAGTTGCGTCACTTTTGCGCTCCCCTTGGGATGCCTTTCGCAGCTGCAGTGTGCCTGGAGCCCAGGGCTTCCTGGTTTTAAAAGTCCTAGGCCTAAGCCTAACAGTAACCCTAGGAAGGTAAATCAGCCGGGTATTAGGGTACTTCCTAAGGGAAAAGCCGTGAAAGCAGCCATGTTGTGGCACTTCTGCACTCCCTTTGGGATGCCTTTGGCAGATGAAGTAAGCCTGGAACTCAGGGCTTCCTGGTTAAAGAAATTCAAGCCCTAGGCTGAACCCTAACCCTAACCCTAGGCAGATAAATCAGCCTAGGTATAGGGATGGTGCCAAGGAAAAAGCTGTGAAAGCTGCCATGTTGTTGCACTTTTGTACTCCCCTTGGGATGCCTTGAACAGCTGCAGTGTGCCTGGAGCTAAGGGCTTCCTAGTTTTAAAAATCCTAGCCCTAGGCCTAAGCCTAATAGTAACCCTGGGAAGGTAAGTCAGCCAGGTGTTAGGCGTCTTGCCAAGGAAAATGCCGTGAAACAGCCATGTTGTGGCACTTTTGCACTCCCTTTTGGATGCCTTTCACAGCTCCAGTGTGCCTGGAACTCAGGGCTTCCTGCTTTTGAAAATCCTAGCCCTAGGCCGAACCCCAACCCTAAGACGAGAAAGGCAAATCAGCCAGGAATTAGGCATGTCCCCAAGGAAAAAGCTGTGGAGGCAGGCATGTTGTGGTACTTTTGCGCTCTTCTTGGCTAGTCCTTCGCAGCTGCTGTGTTCTTGGAACTCAGGGCTTTCTGGTTAATAGAACATTTACCCTAGGCGTAACTCAAACCTTAACCCTAGGAAGGAAAATCAGCCTATGGTTCGGGATGGTCTCATGGAAATATCAGTGGTGGCAGCCAAGTTGCGTCACTTTTGCGCTCCCCTTGGGATGCCTTTTGCAGCTGCAGTGTGCCTGGAGCCCAGGGCTTCCTGGTTTTAAAAGTCCTAGGCCTAAGCCTAACAGTAACCCTAGGAAGGTAAATCAGCCGGGTATTAGGGTTCTTCCTAAGGGAAAAGCCGTGAAAGCAGCCATGTTGTGGCACTTCTGCACTCCCTTTGGGATGCCTTTGGCAGATGAAGTAAGCCTGGAACTCAGGGCTTCCTGGTAAAAAAAATTCAAGCCCTAGGCTGAACCCTAACCCTAACCCTAGGCAGATAAATCAGCCTAGGTATAGGGATGGTGCCAAGGAAAAAGCTGTGAAAGCTGCCATGTTGTTGCACTTTTGTACTCCCCTTGGGATGCCTTGAACAGCTGCAGTGTGCCTGGAGCTAAGGGCTTCCTAGTTTCAAAAATCCTAGCCCTAGGCCTAAGCCTAACAGTAACCCTGGGAAAGTATGTCAGCCTGGTGTTAGGCGTCTTGCCAAGGAAAAAGCCGTGAAAGCAGCCATGTTGTGGCACTTTTGCACTCCCTTTTGGATGCCTTTCACAGCTCCAGTGTGCCTGGAACTCAGGGCTTCCTGCTTTTAAAAATCCTAGCCCTAGGCCGAACCCCAACCCTAAGACGAGAAAGGCAAATCAGCCAGGAATTAGGCATGTCCCCAAGGAAAAAGCTGTGGAGGCAGGCATGTTGTGGTACTTTTGCGCTCTTCTTGGGTAGTCCTTCGCAGCTGCTGTGTTCTTGGAACTCAGGGCTTTCTGGTTAATAGACCCTTACCCTAGGCGTAACTCAAACCTTAACCCTAGGAAGGAAAATCAGCCTATGGTTCGGGATGGTCTCATGGAAATATCAGTGGTGGCAGCCAAGTTGCGTCACTTTTGCGCTCCCCTTGGGATGCCTTTCGCAGCTGCAGTGTGCCTGGAGCCCAGGGCTTCCTGGTTTTAAAAGTCCTAGGCCTAAGCCTAACAGTAACCCTAGGAAGGTAAATCAGCCGGGTATTAGGGTTCTTCCTAAGGGAAAAGCCGTGAAAGCAGCCATGTTGTGGCACTTCTGCACTCCCTTTGGGATGCCTTTGGCAGATGAAGTAAGCCTGGAACTCAGGGCTTCCTGGTAAAAAAAATTCAAGCCCTAGGCTGAACCCTAACCCTAACCCTAGGCAGATAAATCAGCCTAGGTATAGGGATGGTGCCAAGGAAAAAGCTGTGAAAGCTGCCATGTTGTTGCACTTTTGTACTCCCCTTGGGATGCCTTGAACAGCTGCAGTGTGCCTGGAGCTAAGGGCTTCCTAGTTTTAAAAATCCTAGCCCTAGGCCTAAGCCTAATAGTAACCCTGGGAAGGTAAGTCAGCCTGGTGATAGGCGTCTTGCCAAGGAAAAAGCCGTGAAACAGCCATGTTGTGGCACTTTTGCACTCCCTTTTGGATGCCTTTCACAGCTCCAGTGTGCCTGGAACTCAGGGCTTCCTGCTTTTAAAAATCCTAGCCCTAGGCCGAACCCCAACCCTAAGACGAGAAAGGCAAATCAGCCAGGAATTAGGCATGTCCCCAAGGAAAAAGCTGTGGAGGCAGGCATGTTGTGCTACTTTTGCGCTCTTCTTGGCTAGTCCTTCGCAGCTGCTGTGTTCTTGGAACTCAGGGCTTTCTGGTTAATAGAACCCTTACCCTAGGCGTAACTCAAACCTTAACCCTAGGAAGGAAAATCAACCTATGGTTCGGGATGGTCTCATGGAAATATCAGTGGTGGCAGCCAAGTTGCGTCACTTTTGCGCTCCCCTTGGGATGCCTTTCGCAGCTGCAGTGTGCCTGGAGGCCAGGGCTTCCTGGTTTTAAAAGTCCTAGGCCTAAGCCTAACAGTAACCCTAGGAAGGTAAATCAGCCGGGTATTAGGGTTCTTCCTAAGGGAAAAGCCGTGAAAGCAGCCATGTTGTGGCACTTCTGCACTCCCTTTGGGATGCCTTTGGCAGATGAAGTAAGCCTGGAACTCAGGGCTTCCTGGTTAAAGAAATTCAAGCCCTAGGCTGAACCCTAACCCTAACCCTAGGCAGATAAATCAGCCTAGGTATAGGGATGGTGCCAAGGAAAAAGCTGTGAAAGCTGCCATGTTGTTGCACTTTTGTACTCCCCTTGGGATGCCTTGAACAGCTGCAGTGTGCCTGGAGCTAAGGGCTTCCTAGTTTCAAAAATCCTAGCCCTAGGCCTAAGCCTAACAGTAACCCTGGGAAAGTAAATCAGCCTGATGTTAGGCTTCTTGCCAAGGAAAAAGCCGTGAAAGCAGCCATGTTGTGGCACTTCTGCACTCCCTTTGGGATGCCTTTGGCAGATGAAGTAAGCCTGGAACTCAGGGCTTCCTGGTTAAAGAAATCCAAGCCCTAGGCTGAACCCTAACCCTAACCCTAGGCAGATAAATCAGCCTAGGTATAGGGATGGTGCCAAGGAAAAAGCTGTGAAAGCTGCCATGTTGTTGCACTTTTGTACTCCCCTTGGGATGCCTTGAACAGCTGCAGTGTGCCTGGAGCTAAGGGCTTCCTAGTTTCAAAAATCCTAGCCCTAGGCCTAAGCCTAACAGTAACCCTGGGAAAGTAAATCAGCCTGATGTTAGGCTTCTTGCCAAGGAAAAAGCCGTGAAAACAGCCATGTTGTGGCACTTTTGCACTCCCTTTTGGATGCCTTTCACAGCTCCAGTGTGCCTGGAACTCAGGGCTTCCTGCTTTTAAAAATCCTAGCCCTAGGCCGAACCCCAACCCTAAGACGAGAAAGGCAAATCAGCCAGGAATTAGGCATGTCCCCAAGGAAAAAGCTGTGGAGGCAGGCATGTTGTGGTACTTTTGCGCTCTTCTTGGCTAGTCCTTCGCAGCTGCTGTGTTCTTGGAACTCAGGGCTTTCTGGTTAATAGAACCCTTACCCTAGGCGTAACTCAAACCTTAACCCTAGGAAGGAAAATCAGCCTATGGTTCGGGATGGTCTCATGGAAATATCAGTGGTGGCAGCCAAGTTGCGTCACTTTTGCGCTCCCCTTGGGATGCCTTTTGCAGCTGCAGTGTGCCTGGAGCCCAGGGCTTCCTGGTTTTAAAAGTCCTAGGCCTAAGCCTAACAGTAACCCTAGGAAGGTAAATCAGCCGGGTATTAGGGTTCTTCCTAAGGGAAAAGCCGTGAAAGCAGCCATGTTGTGGCACTTCTGCACTCCCTTTGGGATGCCTTTGGCAGATGAAGTAAGCCTGGAACTCAGGGCTTCCTGGTTAAAGAAATCCAAGCCCTAGGCTGAACCCTAACCCTAACCCTAGGCAGATAAATCAGCCTAGGTATAGGGATGGTGCCAAGGAAAAAGCTGTGAAAGCTGCCATGTTGTTGCACTTTTGTACTCCCCTTGGGATGCCTTGAACAGCTGCAGTGTGCCTGGAGCCCAGGGCTTCCTAGTTTCAAAAATCCTAGCCCTAGGCCTAAGCCTAACAGTAACCCTGGGAAAGTATGTCAGCCTGGTGTTAGGCTTCTTGCCAAGGAAAAAGCCGTGAAAGCAGCCATGTTGTGGCACTTTTGCACTCCCTTTTGGATGCCTTTCACAGCTCCAGTGTGCCTGGAACTCAGGGCTTCCTGCTTTTAAAAATCCTAGCCCTAGGCCGAACCCCAACCCTAAGACGAGAAAGGCAAATCAGCCAGGAATTAGGCATGTCCACAAGGAAAAAGCTGTGGAGGCAGGCATGTTGTGGTACTTTTGCGCTCTTCTTGGCTAGTCCTTCGCAGCTGCTGTGTTCTTGGAACTCAGGGCTTTCTGGTTAATAGACCCTTACCCTAGGCGTAACTCAAACCTTAACCCTAGGAAGGAAAATCAGCCTATGGTTCGGGATGGTCTCATGGAAATATCAGTGGTGGCAGCCAAGTTGCGTCACTTTTGCGCTCCCCTTGGGATGCCTTTCGCAGCTGCAGTGTGCCTGGAGCCCAGGGCTTCCTGGTTTTAAAAGTCCTAGGCCTAAGCCTAACAGTAACCCTAGGAAGGTAAATCAGCCGGGTATTAGGGTTCTTCCTAAGGGAAAAGCCGTGAAAGCAGCCATGTTGTGGCACTTCTGCACTCCCTTTGGGATGCCTTTGGCAGATGAAGTAAGCCTGGAACTCAGGGCTTCCTGGTTAAAGAAATTCAAGCCCTAGGCTGAACCCTAACCCTAACCCTAGGCAGATAAATCAGCCTAGGTATAGGGATGGTGCCAAGGAAAAAGCTGTGAAAGCTGCCATGTTGTTGCACTTTTGTACTCCCCTTGGGATGCCTTGAACAGCTGCAGTGTGCCTGGAGCTAAGGGCTTCCTAGTTTTAAAAATCCTAGCCCTAGGCCTAAGCCTAATAGTAACCCTGGGAAGGTAAGTCAGCCAGGTGTTAGGCGTCTTGCCAAGGAAAATGCCGTTAAACAGCCATGTTGTGGCACTTTTGCACTCCCTTTTGGATGCCTTTCACAGCTCCAGTGTGCCTGGAACTCAGGGCTTCCTGCTTTTGAAAATCCTAGCCCTAGGCCGAACCCCAACCCTAAGACGAGAAAGGCAAATCAGCCAGGAATTAGGCATGTCCCCAAGGAAAAAGCTGTGGAGGCAGGCATGTTGTGCTACTTTTGCGCTCTTCTTGGGTAGTCCTTCGCAGCTGCTGTGTTCTTGGAACTCAGGGCTTTCTGGTTAATAGAACCCTTACCCTAGGCGTAACTCAAACCTTAACCCTAGGAAGGAAAATCAGCCTATGGTTCGGGATGGTCTCATGGAAATATCAGTGGTGGCAGCCAAGTTGCGTCACTTTTGCGCTCCCCTTGGGATGCCTTTCGCAGCTGCAGTGTGCCTGGAGGCCAGGGCTTCCTGGTTTTAAAAGTCCTAGGCCTAAGCCTAACAGTAACCCTAGGAAGGTAAATCAGCCGGGTATTAGGGTTCTTCCTAAGGGAAAAGCCGTGAAAGCAGCCATGTTGTGGCACTTCTGCACTCCCTTTGGGATGCCTTTGGCAGATGAAGTAAGCCTGGAACTCAGGGCTTCCTGGTTAAAAAAATTCAAGCCCTAGGCTGAACCCTAACCCTAACCCTAGGCAGATAAATCAGCCTAGGTATAGGGATGGTGCCAAGGAAAAAGCTGTGAAAGCTGCCATGTTGTTGCACTTTTGTACTCCCCTTGGGATGCCTTGAACAGCTGCAGTGTGCCTGGAGCTAAGGGCTTCCTAGTTTCAAAAATCCTAGCCCTAGGCCTAAGCCTAACAGTAACCCTGGGAAAGTAAATCAGCCGGGTATTAGGGTTCTTCCTAAGGGAAAAGCCGTGAAAGCAGCCATGTTGTGGCACTTCTGCACTCCCTTTGGGATGCCTTTGGCAGATGAAGTAAGCCTGGAACTCAGGGTTTCCTGGTTAAAGAAATCCAAGCCCTAGGCTGAACCCTAACCCTAACCCTAGGCAGATAAATCAGCCTAGGTATAGGGATGGTGCCAAGGAAAAAGCTGTGAAAGCTGCCATGTTGTTGCACTTTTGTACTCCCCTTGGGATGCCTTGAACAGCTGCAGTGTGCCTGGAGCTAAGGGCTTCCTAGTTTCAAAAATCCTAGCCCTAGGCCTAAGCCTAACAGTAACCCTGGGAAAGTAAATCAGCCTGATGTTAGGCTTCTTGCCAAGGAAAAAGCCGTGAAAGCAGCCATGTTGTGGCACTTTTGCACTCCCTTTTGGATGCCTTTCACAGCTCCAGTGTGCCTGGAACTCAGGGCTTCCTGCTTTTAAAAATCCTAGCCCTAGGCCGAACCCCAACCCTAAGACGAGAAAGGCAAATCAGCCAGGAATTAGGCATGTCCCCAAGGAAAAAGCTGTGGAGGCAGGCATGTTGTGGTACTTTTGCGCTCTTCTTGGCTAGTCCTTCGCAGCTGCTGTGTTCTTGGAACTCAGGGCTTTCTGGTTAATAGAACCCTTACCCTAGGCGTAACTCAAACCTTAACCCTAGGAAGGAAAATCAGCCTATGGTTCGGGATGGTCTCATGGAAATATCAGTGGTGGGAGCCAAGTTGCGTCACTTTTGCGCTCCCCTTGGGATGCCTTTTGCAGCTGCAGTGTGCCTGGAGCCCAGGGCTTCCTGGTTTTAAAAGTCCTAGGCCTAAGCCTAACAGTAACCCTAGGAAGGTAAATCAGCCGGGTATTAGGGTTCTTCCTAAGGGAAAAGCCGTGAAAGCAGCCATGTTGTGGCACTTCTGCACTCCCTTTGGGATGCCTTTGGCAGATGAAGTAAGCCTGGAACTCAGGGCTTCCTGGTTAAAGAAATCCAAGCCCTAGGCTGAACCCTAACCCTAACCCTAGGCAGATAAATCAGCCTAGGTATAGGGATGGTGCCAAGGAAAAAGCTGTGAAAGCTGCCATGTTGTTGCACTTTTGTACTCCCCTTGGGATGCCTTGAACAGCTGCAGTGTGCCTGGAGCTAAGGGCTTCCTAGTTTCAAAAATCCTAGCCCTAGGCCTAAGCCTAACAGTAACCCTGGGAAAGTAAATCAGCCTGATGTTAGGTTTCTTGCCAAGGAAAAAGCCGTGAAAGCAGCCATGTTGTGGCACTTTTGCACTCCCTTTTGGATGCCTTTCACAGCTCCAGTGTGCCTGGAACTCAGGGCTTCCTGATTTTAAAAATCCTAGCCCTAGGCCGAACCCCAACCCTAAGACGAGAAAGGCAAATCAGCCAGGAATTAGGCATGTCCCCAAGGAAAAAGCTGTGGAGGCAGGCATGTTGTGGTACTTTTGCGCTCTTCTTGGCTAGTCCTTCGCAGCTGCTGTGTTCTTGGAACTCAGGGCTTTCTGGTTAATAGACCCTTACCCTAGGCGTAACTCAAACCTTAACCCTAGGAAGGAAAATCAGCCTATGGTTCGGGATGGTCTCATGGAAATATCAGTGGTGGCAGCCAAGTTGCGTCACTTTTGCGCTCCCCTTGGGATGCCTTTTGCAGCTGCAGTGTGCCTGGAGCCCAGGGCTTCCTGGTTTTAAAAGTCCTAGGCCTAAGCCTAACAGTAACCCTAGGAAGGTAAATCAGCCGGGTATTAGGGTTCTTCCTAAGGGAAAAGCCGTGAAAGCAGCCATGTTGTGGCACTTCTGCACTCCCTTTGGGATGCCTTTGGCAGATGAAGTAAGCCTGGAACTCAGGGCTTCCTGGTAAAAAAAATTCAAGCCCTAGGCTGAACCCTAACCCTAACCCTAGGCAGATAAATCAGCCTAGGTATAGGGATGGTGCCAAGGAAAAAGCTGTGAAAGCTGCCATGTTGTTGCACTTTTGTACTCCCCTTGGGATGCCTTGAACAGCTGCAGTGTGCCTGGAGCCCAGGGCTTCCTAGTTTCAAAAATCCTAGCCCTAGGCCTAAGCCTAACAGTAACCCTGGGAAAGTATGTCAGCCTGGTGTTAGGCTTCTTGCCAAGGAAAAAGCCGTGAAAGCAGCCATGTTGTGGCACTTTTGCACTCCCTTTTGGATGCCTTTCACAGCTCCAGTGTGCCTGGAACTCAGGGCTTCCTGATTTTAAAAATCCTAGCCCTAGGCCGAACCCCAACCCTAAGACGAGAAAGGCAAATCAGCCAGGAATTAGGCATGTCCCCAAGGAAAAAGCTGTGGAGGCAGGCATGTTGTGGTACTTTTGCGCTCTTCTTGGCTAGTCCTTCGCAGCTGCTGTGTTCTTGGAACTCAGGGCTTTCTGGTTAATAGACCCTTACCCTAGGCGTAACTCAAACCTTAACCCTAGGAAGGAAAATCAGCCTATGGTTCGGGATGGTCTCATGGAAATATCAGTGGTGGCAGCCAAGTTGCGTCACTTTTGCGCTCCCCTTGGGATGCCTTTTGCAGCTGCAGTGTGCCTGGAGCCCAGGGCTTCCTGGTTTTAAAAGTCCTAGGCCTAAGCCTAACAGTAACCCTAGGAAGGTAAATCAGCCGGGTATTAGGGTTCTTCCTAAGGGAAAAGCCGTGAAAGCAGCCATGTTGTGGCACTTCTGCACTCCCTTTGGGATGCCTTTGGCAGATGAAGTAAGCCTGGAACTCAGGGCTTCCTGGTAAAAAAAATTCAAGCCCTAGGCTGAACCCTAACCCTAACCCTAGGCAGATAAATCAGCCTAGGTATAGGGATGGTGCCAAGGAAAAAGCTGTGAAAGCTGCCATGTTGTTGCACTTTTGTACTCCCCTTGGGATGCCTTGAACAGCTGCAGTGTGCCTGGAGCTAAGGGCCTCCTAGTTTCAAAAATCCTAGCCCTAGGCCTAAGCCTAACAGTAACCCTGGGAAAGTAAATCAGCCTGATGTTAGGCTTCTTGCCAAGGAAAAAGCCGTGAAAGCAGCCATGTTGTTGCACTTTTGCACTCCCTTTTGGATGCCTTTCACAGCTCCAGTGTGCCTGGAACTCAGGGCTTCCTGCTTTTAAAAATCCTAGCCCTAGGCCGAACCGCAACCCTAAGACGAGAAAGGCAAATCAGCCAGGAATTAGGCATGTCCCCAAGGAAAAAGCTGTGGAGGCAGGCATGTTGTGGTACTTTTGCGCTCTTCTTGGCTAGTCCTTCGCAGCTGCTGTGTTCTTGGAACTCAGGGCTTTCTGGTTAATAGAACCCTTACCCTAGGCGTAACTCAAACCTTAACCCTAGGAAGGAAAATCAGCCTATGTTTCGGGATGGTCTCATGGAAATATCAGTGGTGGCAGCCAAGTTGCGTCACTTTTGCGCTCCCCTTGGGATGCCTTTTGCAGCTGCAGTGTGCCTGGAGCCCAGGGCTTCCTGGTTTTAAAAGTCCTAGGCCTAAGCCTAACAGTAACCCTAGGAAGGTAAATCAGCTGGGTATTAGGGTTCTTCCTAAGGGAAAAGCCGTGAAAGCAGCCATGTTGTGGCACTTCTGCACTCCCTTTGGGATGCCTTTGGCAGATGAAGTAAGCCTGGAACTCAGGGCTTCCTGGTTAAAAAAATTCAAGCCCTAGGCTGAACCCTAACCCTAACCCTAGGCAGATAAATCAGCCTAGGTATAGGGATGGTGCCAAGGAAAAAGCTGTGAAAGCTGCCATGTTGTTGCACTTTTGTACTCCCCTTGGGATGCCTTGAACAGCTGCAGTGTGCCTGGAGCTAAGGGCTTCCTAGTTTCAAAACTCCTAGCCCTAGACCTAAGCCTAACAGTAACCCTGGGAAAGTATGTCAGCCTGATGTTAGGCTTCTTGCCAAGGAAAAAGCCGTGAAAGCAGCCATGTTGTGGCACTTTTGCACTCTGTTTTGGATGCCTTTCACAGCTCCAGTGTGCCTGGAACTCAGGGCTTCCTGCTTTTAAAAATCCTAGCCCTAGGCCGAACCGCAACCCTAAGACGAGAAAGGCAAATCAGCCAGGAATTAGGCATGTCCCCAAGGAAAAAGCTGTGGAGGCAGGCATGTTGTGGTACTTTTGCGCTCTTCTTGGCTAGTCCTTCGCAGCTGCTGTGTTCTTGGAACTCAGGGCTTTCTGGTTAATAGAACCCTTACCCTAGGCGTAACTCAAACCTTAACCCTAGGAAGGAAAATCAGCCTATGGTTCGGGATGGTCTCATGGAAATATCAGTGGTGGCAGCCAAGTTGCGTCACTTTTGCGCTCCCCTTGGGATGCCTTTTGCAGCTGCAGTGTGCCTGGAGCCCAGGGCTTCCTGGTTTTAAAAGTCCTAGGCCTAAGCCTAACAGTAACCCTAGGAAGGTAAATCAGCCGGGTATTAGGGTTCTTCCTAAGGGAAAAGCCGTGAAAGCAGCCATGTTGTGGCACTTCTGCACTCCCTTTGGGATGCCTTTGGCAGATGAAGTAAGCCTGGAACTCAGGGCTTCCTGGTTAAAGAAATCCAAGCCCTAGGCTGTACCCTAACCCTAACCCTAGGCAGATAAATCAGCCTAGGTATAGGGATGGTGCCAAGGAAAAAGCTGTGAAAGCTGCCATGTTGTTGCACTTTTGTACTCCCCTTGGGATGCCTTGAACAGCTGCAGTGTGCCTGGAGCTAAGGGCCTCCTAGTTTCAAAAATCCTAGCCCTAGGCCTAAGCCTAACAGTAACCCTGGGAAAGTAAATCAGCCTGGTGTTAGGTTTCTTGCCAAGGAAAAAGCCGTGAAAGCAGCCATGTTGTGGCACTTTTGCACTCCCTTTTGGATGCCTTTCACAGCTCCAGTGTGCCTGGAACTCAGGGCTTCCTGCTTTTAAAAATCCTAGCCCTAGGCCGAACCCCAACCCTAAGACGAGAAAGGCAAATCAGCCAGGAATTAGGCATGTCCCCAAGGAAAAAGCTGTGGAGGCAGGCATGTTGTGGTACTTTTGCGCTCTTCTTGGCTAGTCCTTCGCAGCTGCTGTGTTCTTGGAACTCAGGGCTTTCTGGTTAATAGACCCTTACCCTAGGCGTAACTCAAACCTTAACCCTAGGAAGGAAAATCAGCCTATGGTTCGGGATGGTCTCATGGAAATATCAGTGGTGGCAGCCAAGTTGCGTCACTTTTGCGCTCCCCTTGGGATGCCTTTTGCAGCTGCAGTGTGCCTGGAGCCCAGGGCTTCCTGGTTTTAAAAGTCCTAGGCCTAAGCCTAACAGTAACCCTAGGAAGGTAAATCAGCCGGGTATTAGGGTTCTTCCTAAGGGAAAAGCCGTGAAAGCAGCCATGTTGTGGCACTTCTGCACTCCCTTTGGGATGCCTTTGGCAGATGAAGTAAGCCTGGAACTCAGGGCTTCCTGGTTAAAGAAATCCAAGCCCTAGGCTGAACCCTAACCCTAACCCTAGGCAGATAAATCAGCCTAGGTATAGGGATGGTGCCAAGGAAAAAGCTGTGAAAGCTGCCATGTTGTTGCACTTTTGTACTCCCCTTGGGATGCCTTGAACAGCTGCAGTGTGCCTGGAGCTAAGGGCTTCCTAGTTTCAAAAATCCTAGCCCTAGGCCTAAGCCTAACAGTAACCCTGGGAAAGTAAATCAGCCTGATGTTAGGCTTCTTGCCAAGGAAAAAGCCGTGAAAGCAGCCATGTTGTGGCACTTCTGCACTCCCTTTGGGATGCCTTTGGCAGATGAAGTAAGCCTGGAACTCAGGGCTTCCTGGTTAAAGAAATCCAAGCCCTAGGCTGAACCCTAACCCTAACCCTAGGCAGATAAATCAGCCTAGGTATAGGGATGGTGCCAAGGAAAAAGCTGTGAAAGCTGCCATGTTGTTGCACTTTTGTACTCCCCTTGGGATGCCTTGAACAGCTGCAGTGTGCCTGGAGCTAAGGGCTTCCTAGTTTCAAAAATCCTAGCCCTAGGCCTAAGCCTAACAGTAACCCTGGGAAAGTAAATCAGCCTGATGTTAGGCTTCTTGCCAAGGAAAAAGCCGTGAAACAGCCATGTTGTGGCACTTTTGCACTCCCTTTTGGATGCCTTTCACAGCTCCAGTGTGCCTGGAACTCAGGGCTTCCTGCTTTTAAAAATCCTAGCCCTAGGCCGAACCCCAACCCTAAGACGAGAAAGGCAAATCAGCCAGGAATTAGGCATGTCCCCAAGGAAAAAGCTGTGGAGGCAGGCATGTTGTGGTACTTTTGCGCTCTTCTTGGCTAGTCCTTCGCAGCTGCTGTGTTCTTGGAACTCAGGGCTTTCTGGTTAATAGAACTCTTACCCTAGGCGTAACTCAAACCTTAACCCTAGGAAGGAAAATCAGCCTATGGTTCGGGATGGTCTCATGGAAATATCAGTGGTGGCAGCCAAGTTGCGTCACTTTTGCGCTCCCCTTGGGATGCCTTTTGCAGCTGCAGTGTGCCTGGAGCCCAGGGCTTCCTGGTTTTAAAAGTCCTAGGCCTAAGCCTAACAGTAACCCTAGGAAGGTAAATCAGCCGGGTATTAGGGTTCTTCCTAAGGGAAAAGCCGTGAAAGCAGCCATGTTGTGGCACTTCTGCACTCCCTTTGGGATGCCTTTGGCAGATGAAGTAAGCCTGGAACTCAGGGCTTCCTGGTTAAAGAAATCCAAGCCCTAGGCTGAACCCTAACCCTAACCCTAGGCAGATAAATCAGCCTAGGTATAGGGATGGTGCCAAGGAAAAAGCTGTGAAAGCTGCCATGTTGTTGCACTTTTGTACTCCCCTTGGGATGCCTTGAACAGCTGCAGTGTGCCTGGAGCCCAGGGCTTCCTAGTTTCAAAACTCCTAGCCCTAGGCCTAAGCCTAACAGTAACCCTGGGAAAGTAAATCAGCCTGATGTTAGGCTTCTTGCCAAGGAAAAAGCCGTGAAAGCAGCCATGTTGTGGCACTTTTGCACTCCCTTTTGGATGCCTTTCACAGCTCCAGTGTGCCTGGAACTCAGGGCTTCCTGCTTTTAAAAATCCTAGCCCTAGGCCGAACCCCAACCCTAAGACGAGAAAGGCAAATCAGCCAGGAATTAGGCATGTCCCCAAGGAAAAAGCTGTGGAGGCAGGCATGTTGTGGTACTTTTGCGCTCTTCTTGGCTAGTCCTTCGCAGCTGCTGTGTTCTTGGAACTCAGGGCTTTCTGGTTAATAGAACCCTTACCCTAGGCGTAACTCAAACCTTAACCCTAGGAAGGAAAATCAACCTATGGTTCGGGATGGTCTCATGGAAATATCAGTGGTGGCAGCCAAGTTGCGTCACTTTTGCGCTCCCCTTGGGATGCCTTTTGCAGCTGCAGTGTGCCTGGAGCCCAGGGCTTCCTGGTTTTAAAAGTCCTAGGCCTAAGCCTAACAGTAACCCTAGGAAGGTAAATCAGCCGGGTATTAGGGTTCTTCCTAAGGGAAAAGCCGTGAAAGCAGCCATGTTGTGGCACTTCTGCACTCCCTTTGGGATGCCTTTGGCAGATGAAGTAAGCCTGGAACTCAGGGCTTCCT
Source organism: Ammospiza nelsoni (assembly GCF_027579445.1). Taxonomy (NCBI): domain Eukaryota; kingdom Metazoa; phylum Chordata; class Aves; order Passeriformes; family Passerellidae; genus Ammospiza; species Ammospiza nelsoni. The sequence goes on along the minus strand of NW_026683197.1, from coordinate 458,915 downwards.
GGTTAAAGAAATCCAAGCCCTAGGCTGAACCCTAACCCTAACCCTAGGCAGATAAATCAGCCTAGGTATAGGGATGGTGCCAAGGAAAAAGCTGTGAAAGCTGCCATGTTGTTGCACTTTTGTACTCCCCTTGGGATGCCTTGAACAGCTGCAGTGTGCCTGGAGCTAAGGGCTTCCTAGTTTCAAAAATCCTAGCCCTAGGCCTAAGCCTAACAGTAACCCTGGGAAAGTAAATCAGCCTGATGTTAGGCTTCTTGCCAAGGAAAAAGCCGTGAAAGCAGCCATGTTGTGGCACTTTTGCACTCCCTTTGGGATGCCTTTGGCAGATGAAGTAAGCCTGGAACTCAGGGCTTCCTGGTTAAAGAAATCCAAGCCCTAGGCTGAACCCTAACCCTAACCCTTATCAGATAAATCAGCCTAGGTATAGGGATGGTGCCAAGGAAAAAGCTGTGAAAGCTGCCATGTTGTTGCACTTTTGTACTCCCCTTGGGATGCCTTGAACAGCTGCAGTGTGCCTGGAGCCCAGGGCTTCCTAATTTCAAAAATCCTAGCCCTAGGCCTAAGCCTAACAGTAACCCTGGGAAAGTAAATCAGCCTGATGTTAGGCTTCTTGCCAAGGAAAAAGCCGTGAAAGCAGCTATGTTGTGGCGCTTTTGCACTCCCTTTTGGATGCCTTTCACAGCTCCAGTGTGCCTGGAACTCAGGGCTTCCTGCTTTTAAAAATCCTAGCCCTAGACCGAACCGCAACCCTAAGACGAGAAAGGCAAATCAGCCAGGAATTAGGCATGTCCCCAAGGAAAAAGCTGTGGAGGCAGGCATGTTGTGGTACTTTTGCGCTCTTCTTGGCTAGTCCTTCGCAGCTGCTGTGTTCTTGGAACTCAGGGCTTTCTGGTTAATAGAACCCTTACCCTAGGCGTAACTCAAACCTTAACCCTAGGAAGGAAAATCAGCCTATGGTTCGGGATGGTCTCATGGAAATATCAGTGGTGGCAGCCAAGTTGCGTCACTTTTGCGCTCCCCTTGGGATGCCTTTTGCAGCTGCAGTGTGCCTGGAGCCCAGGGCTTCCTGGTTTTAAAAGTCCTAGGCCTAAGCCTAACAGTAACCCTAGGAAGGTAAATCAGCCGGGTATTAGGGTTCTTCCTAAGGGAAAAGCCGTGAAAGCAGCCATGTTGTGGCACTTCTGCACTCCCTTTGCGATGCCTTTGGCAGATGAAGTAAGCCTGGAACTCAGGGCTTCCTGGTTAAAGAAATTCAAGCCCTAGGCTGAACCCTAACCCTAACCCTAGGCAGATAAATCAGCCTAGGTATAGGGATGGTGCCAAGGAAAAAGCTGTGAAAGCTGCCATGTTGTTGCACTTTTGTACTCCCCTTGGGATGCCTTGAACAGCTGCAGTGTGCCTGGAGCCCAGGGCTTCCTAGTTTCAAAACTCCTAGCCCTAGGCCTAAGCCTAACAGTAACCCTGGGAAAGTAAATCAGCCTGATGTTAGGCTTCTTGCCAAGGAAAAAGCCGTGAAAGCAGCCATGTTGTGGCACTTTTGCACTCCCTTTTGGATGCCTTTCACAGCTCCAGTGTGCCTGGAACTCAGGGCTTCCTGCTTTTAAAAATCCTAGCCCTAGGCCGAACCCCAACCCTAAGACGAGAAAGGCAAATCAGCCAGGAATTAGGCATGTCCCCAAGGAAAAAGCTGTGGAGGCAGGCATGTTGTGGTACTTTTGCGCTCTTCTTGGCTAGTCCTTCGCAGCTGCTGTGTTCTTGGAACTCAGGGCTTTCTGGTTAATAGAACCCTTACCCTAGGCGTAACTCAAACCTTAACCCTAGGAAGGAAAATCAGCCTATGGTTCGGGATGGTCTCATGGAAATATCAGTGGTGGCAGCCAAGTTGCGTCACTTTTGCGCTCCCCTTGGGATGCCTTTTGCAGCTGCAGTGTGCCTGGAGCCCAGGGCTTCCTGGTTTTAAAAGTCCTAGGCCTAAGCCTAACAGTAACCCTAGGAAGGTAAATCAGCCGGGTATTAGGGTTCTTCCTAAGGGAAAAGCCGTGAAAGCAGCCATGTTGTGGCACTTCTGCACTCCCTTTGGGATGCCTTTGGCAGATGAAGTAAGCCTGGAACTCAGGGCTTCCTGGTTAAAGAAATCCAAGCCCTAGGCTGAACCCTAACCCTAACCCTAGGCAGATAAATCAGCCTAGGTATAGGGATGGTGCCAAGGAAAAAGCTGTGAAAGCTGCCATGTTGTTGCACTTTTGTACTCCCCTTGGGATGCCTTGAACAGCTGCAGTGTGCCTGGAGCTAAGGGCTTCCTAGTTTCAAAAATCCTAGCCCTAGGCCTAAGCCTAACAGTAACCCTGGGAAAGTAAATCAGCCTGATGTTAGGCTTCTTGCCAAGGAAAAAGCCGTGAAAGCAGCCATGTTGTGGCACTTCTGCACTCCCTTTGGGATGCCTTTGGCAGATGAAGTAAGCCTGGAACTCAGGGCTTCCTGGTTAAAGAAATCCAAGCCCTAGGCTGAACCCTAACCCTAACCCTAGGCAGATAAATCAGCCTAGGTATAGGGATGGTGCCAAGGAAAAAGCTGTGAAAGCTGCCATGTTGTTGCACTTTTGTACTCCCCTTGGGATGCCTTGAACAGCTGCAGTGTGCCTGGAGCCCAGGGCTTCCTAATTTCAAAAATCCTAGCCCTAGGCCTAAGCCTAACAGTAACCCTGGGAAAGTAAATCAGCCTGATGTTAGGCTTCTTGCCAAGGAAAAAGCCGTGAAAGCAGCTATGTTGTGGCGCTTTTGCACTCCCTTTTGGATGCCTTTCACAGCTCCAGTGTGCCTGGAACTCAGGGCTTCCTGCTTTTAAAAATCCTAGCCCTAGACCGAACCGCAACCCTAAGACGAGAAAGGCAAATCAGCCAGGAATTAGGCATGTCCCCAAGGAAAAAGCTGTGGAGGCAGGCATGTTGTGGTACTTTTGCGCTCTTCTTGGCTAGTCCTTCGCAGCTGCTGTGTTCTTGGAACTCAGGGCTTTCTGGTTAATAGAACCCTTACCCTAGGCGTAACTCAAACCTTAACCCTAGGAAGGAAAATCAGCCTATGGTTCGGGATGGTCTCATGGAAATATCAGTGGTGGCAGCCAAGTTGCGTCACTTTTGCGCTCCCCTTGGGATGCCTTTTGCAGCTGCAGTGTGCCTGGAGCCCAGGGCTTCCTGGTTTTAAAAGTCCTAGGCCTAAGCCTAACAGTAACCCTAGGAAGGTAAATCAGCCGGGTATTAGGGTTCTTCCTAAGGGAAAAGCCGTGAAAGCAGCCATGTTGTGGCACTTCTGCACTCCCTTTGCGATGCCTTTGGCAGATGAAGTAAGCCTGGAACTCAGGGCTTCCTGGTTAAAGAAATTCAAGCCCTAGGCTGAACCCTAACCCTAACCCTAGGCAGATAAATCAGCCTAGGTATAGGGATGGTGCCAAGGAAAAAGCTGTGAAAGCTGCCATGTTGTTGCACTTTTGTACTCCCCTTGGGATGCCTTGAACAGCTGCAGTGTGCCTGGAGCTAAGGGCCTCCTAGTTTCAAAAATCCTAGCCCTAGGCCTAAGCCTAACAGTAACCCTGGGAAAGTAAATCAGCCTGATGTTAGGCTTCTTGCCAAGGAAAAAGCCGTGAAAGCAGCCATGTTGTGGCACTTTTGCACTCCCTTTTGGATGCCTTTCACAGCTCCAGTGTGCCTGGAACTCAGGGCTTCCTGCTTTTAAAAATCCTAGCCCTAGGCCGAACCGCAACCCTAAGACGAGAAAGGCAAATCAGCCAGGAATTAGGCATGTCCCCAAGGAAAAAGCTGTGGAGGCAGGCATGTTGTGGTACTTTTGCGCTCTTCTTGGCTAGTCCTTCGCAGCTGCTGTGTTCTTGGAACTCAGGGCTTTCTGGTTAATAGAACCCTTACCCTAGGCGTAACTCAAACCTTAACCCTAGGAAGGAAAATCAACCTATGGTTCGGGATGGTCTCATGGAAATATCAGTGGTGGCAGCCAAGTTGCGTCACTTTTGCGCTCCCCTTGGGATGCCTTTCGCAGCTGCAGTGTGCCTGGAGCCCAGGGCTTCCTGGTTTTAAAAGTCCTAGGCCTAAGCCTAACAGTAACCCTAGGAAGGTAAATCAGCCGGGTATTAGGGTTCTTCCTAAGGGAAAAGCCGTGAAAGCAGCCATGTTGTGGCACTTCTGCACTCCCTTTGGGATGCCTTTGGCAGATGAAGTAAGCCTGGAACTCAGGGCTTCCTGGTTAAAAAAATTCAAGCCCTAGGCTGAACCCTAACCCTAACCCTAGGCAGATAAATCAGCCTAGGTATAGGGATGGTGCCAAGGAAAAAGCTGTGAAAGCTGCCATGTTGTTGCACTTTTGTACTCCCCTTGGGATGCCTTGAACAGCTGCAGTGTGCCTGGAGCTAAGGGCTTCCTAGTTTCAAAAATCCTAGCCCTAGGCCTAAGCCTAACAGTAACCCTGGGAAAGTAAATCAGCCTGATGTTAGGCTTCTTGCCAAGGAAAAAGCCGTGAAAGCAGCCATGTTGTGGCACTTCTGCACTCCCTTTGGGATGCCTTTGGCAGATGAAGTAAGCCTGGAACTCAGGGCTTCCTGGTTAAAGAAATCCAAGCCCTAGGCTGAACCCTAACCCTAACCCTAGGCAGATAAATCAGCCTAGGTATAGGGATGGTGCCAAGGAAAAAGCTGTGAAAGCTGCCATGTTGTTGCACTTTTGTACTCCCCTTGGGATGCCTTGAACAGCTGCAGTGTGCCTGGAGCTAAGGGCTTCCTAGTTTCAAAACTCCTAGCCCTAGGCCTAAGCCTAACAGTAACCCTGGGAAAGTAAATCAGCCTGATGTTAGGCTTCTTGCCAAGGAAAAAGCCGTGAAAGCAGCCATGTTGTGGCACTTCTGCACTCCCTTTGGGATGCCTTTGGCAGATGAAGTAAGCCTGGAACTCAGGGCTTCCTGGTTAAAGAAATCCAAGCCCTAGGCTGAACCCTAACCCTAACCCTAGGCAGATAAATCAGCCTAGGTATAGGGATGGTGCCAAGGAAAAAGCTGTGAAAGCTGCCATGTTGCTGCACTTTTGTACTCCCCTTGGGATGCCTTGAACAGCTGCAGTGTGCCTGGAGCTAAGGGCTTCCTAGTTTCAAAACTCCTAGCCCTAGGCCTAAGCCTAACAGTAACCCTGGGAAAGTAAATCAGCCTGATGTTAGGCTTCTTGCCAAGGAAAAAGCCGTGAAACAGCCATGTTGTGGCACTTTTGCACTCCCTTTTGGATGCCTTTCACAGCTCCAGTGTGCCTGGAACTCAGGGCTTCCTGCTTTTGAAAATCCAAGCCCTAGGCCGAACCGCAACCCTAAGACGAGAAAGGCAAATCAGCCAGGAATTAGGCATGTCCCCAAGGAAAAAGCTGTGGAGGCAGGCATGTTGTGGTACTTTTGCGCTCTTCTTGGCTTGTCCTTCGCAGCTGCTGTGTTCTTGGAACTCAGGGCTTTCTGGTTAATAGAACCCTTACCCTAGGCGTAACTCAAACCTTAACCCTAGGAAGGAAAATCAGCCTATGGTTCGGGATGGTCTCATGGAAATATCAGTGGTGGCAGCCAAGTTGCGTCACTTTTGCGCTCCCCTTGGGATGCCTTTTGCAGCTGCAGTGTGCCTGGAGCCCAGGGCTTCCTGGTTTTAAAAGTCCTAGGCCTAAGCCTAACAGTAACCCTAGGAAGGTAAATCAGCCGGGTATTAGGGTTCTTCCTAAGGGAAAAGCCGTGAAAGCAGCCATGTTGTGGCACTTCTGCACTCCCTTTGGGATGCCTTTGGCAGATGAAGTAAGCCTGGAACTCAGGGCTTCCTGGTTAAAGAAATCCAAGCCCTAGGCTGAACCCTAACCCTAACCCTAGGCAGATAAATCAGCCTAGGTATAGGGATGGTGCCAAGGAAAAAGCTGTGAAAGCTGCCATGTTGTTGCACTTTTGTACTCCCCTTGGGATGCCTTGAACAGCTGCAGTGTGCCTGGAGCCCAGGGCTTCCTAGTTTCAAAAATCCTAGCCCTAGGCCTAAGCCTAACAGTAACCCTGGGAAAGTATGTCAGCCTGGTGTTAGGCTTCTTGCCAAGGAAAAAGGCGTGAAAGCAGCCATGTTGTGGCACTTTTGCACTCCCTTTTGGATGCCTTTCACAGCTCCAGTGTGCCTGGAACTCAGGGCTTCCTGCTTTTAAAAATCCTAGCCCTAGGCCGAACCCCAACCCTAAGACGAGAAAGGCAAATCAGCCAGGAATTAGGCATGTCCCCAAGGAAAAAGCTGTGGAGGCAGGCATGTTGTGGTACTTTTGCGCTCTTCTTGGCTAGTCCTTCGCAGCTGCTGTGTTCTTGGAACTCAGGGCTTTCTGGTTAATAGACCCTTACCCTAGGCGTAACTCAAACCTTAACCCTAGGAAGGAAAATCAGCCTATGGTTCGGGATGGTCTCATGGAAATATCAGTGGTGGCAGCCAGGTTGCGTCACTTTTGCGCTCCCCTTGGGATGCCTTTTGCAGCTGCAGTGTGCCTGGAGCCCAGGGCTTCCTGGTTTTAAAAGTCCTAGGCCTAAGCCTAACAGTAACCCTAGGAAGGTAAATCAGCCGGGTATTAGGGTTCTTCCTAAGGGAAAAGCCGTGAAAGCAGCCATGTTGTGGCACTTCTGCACTCCCTTTGGGATGCCTTTGGCAGATGAAGTAAGCCTGGAACTCAGGGCTTCCTGGTTAAAGAAATTCAAGCCCTAGGCTGAACCCTAACCCTAACCCTAGGCAGATAAATCAGCCTAGGTATAGGGATGGTGCCAAGGAAAAAGCTGTGAAAGCTGCCATGTTGTTGCACTTTTGTACTCCCCTTGGGATGCCTTGAACAGCTGCAGTGTGCCTGGAGCTAAGGGCTTCCTAGTTTCAAAAATCCTAGCCCTAGGCCTAAGCCTAACAGTAACCCTGGGAAAGTAAATCAGCCTGATGTTAGGCTTCTTGCCAAGGAAAAAGCCGTGAAAGCAGCCATGTTGTGGCACTTCTGCACTCCCTTTGGGATGCCTTTGGCAGATGAAGTAAGCCTGGAACTCAGGGCTTCCTGGTTAAAGAAATCCAAGCCCTAGGCTGAACCCTAACCCTAACCCTAGGCAGATAAATCAGCCTAGGTATAGGGATGGTGCCAAGGAAAAAGCTGTGAAAGCTGCCATGTTGTTGCACTTTTGTACTCCCCTTGGGATGCCTTGAACAGCTGCAGTGTGCCTGGAGCTAAGGGCTTCCTAGTTTCAAAAATCCTAGCCCTAGGCCTAAGCCTAACAGTAACCCTGGGAAAGTAAATCAGCCTGATGTTAGGCTTCTTGCCAAGGAAAAAGCCGTGAAAGCAGCCATGTTGTGGCACTTCTGCACTCCCTTTGGGATGCCTTTGGCAGATGAAGTAAGCCTGGAACTCAGGGCTTCCTGGTTAAAGAAATCCAAGCCCTAGGCTGAACCCTAACCCTAACCCTAGGCAGATAAATCAGCCTAGGTATAGGGATGGTGCCAAGGAAAAAGCTGTGAAAGCTGCCATGTTGCTGCACTTTTGTACTCCCCTTGGGATGCCTTGAAGAGCTGCAGTGTGCCTGGAGCTAAGGGCTTCCTAGTTTCAAAACTCCTAGCCCTAGGCCTAAGCCTAACAGTAACCCTGGGAAAGTATGTCAGCCTGATGTTAGGCTTCTTGCCAAGGAAAAAGCCGTGAAAGCAGCCATGTTGTGGCACTTTTGCACTCCCTTTTGGATGCCTTTCACAGCTCCAGTGTGCCTGGAACTCAGGGCTTCCTGATTTTAAAAATCCTAGCCCTAGGCCGAACCCCAACCCTAAGACGAGAAAGGCAAATCAGCCAGGAATTAGGCATGTCCCCAAGGAAAAAGCTGTGGAGGCAGGCATGTTGTGGTACTTTTGCGCTCTTCTTGGCTAGTCCTTCGCAGCTGCTGTGTTCTTGGAACTCAGGGCTTTCTGGTTAATAGACCCTTACCCTAGGCGTAACTCAAACCTTAACCCTAGGAAGGAAAATCAGCCTATGGTTCGGGATGGTCTCATGGAAATATCAGTGGTGGCAGCCAAGTTGCGTCACTTTTGCGCTCCCCTTGGGATGCCTTTTGCAGCTGCAGTGTGCCTGGAGCCCAGGGCTTCCTGGTTTTAAAAGTCCTAGGCCTAAGCCTAACAGTAACCCTAGGAAGGTAAATCAGCCGGGTATTAGGGTTCTTCCTAAGGGAAAAGCCGTGAAAGCAGCCATGTTGTGGCACTTCTGCACTCCCTTTGGGATGCCTTTGGCAGATGAAGTAAGCCTGGAACTCAGGGCTTCCTGGTTAAAGAAATCCAAGCCCTAGGCTGAACCCTAACCCTAACCCTAGGCAGATAAATCAGCCTAGGTATAGGGATGGTGCCAAGGAAAAAGCTGTGAAAGCTGCCATGTTGTTGCACTTTTGTACTCCCCTTGGGATGCCTTGAACAGCTGCAGTGTGCCTGGAGCTAAGGGCTTCCTAGTTTCAAAACTCCTAGCCCTAGGCCTAAGCCTAACAGTAACCCTGGGAAAGTAAATCAGCCTGATGTTAGGCTTCTTGCCAAGGAAAAAGCCGTGAAAGCAGCCATGTTGTGGCACTTCTGCACTCCCTTTGGGATGCCTTTGGCAGATGAAGTAAGCCTGGAACTCAGGGCTTCCTGGTTAAAGAAATCCAAGCCCTAGGCTGAACCCTAACCCTAACCCTAGGCAGATAAATCAGCCTAGGTATAGGGATGGTGCCAAGGAAAAAGCTGTGAAAGCTGCCATGTTGTTGCACTTTTGTACTCCCCTTGGGATGCCTTGAACAGCTGCAGTGTGCCTGGAGCCCAGGGCTTCCTAGTTTCAAAAATCCTAGCCCTAGGCCTAAGCCTAACAGTAACCCTGGGAAAGTAAATCAGCCTGATGTTAGGTTTCTTGCCAAGGAAAAAGCCGTGAAAGCAGCCATGTTGTGGCACTTTTGCACTCCCTTTTGGATGCCTTTCACAGCTCCAGTGTGCCTGGAACTCAGGGCTTCCTGCTTTTAAAAATCCTAGCCCTAGGCCGAACCCCAACCCTAAGACGAGAAAGGCAAATCAGCCAGGAATTAGGCATGTCCCCAAGGAAAAAGCTGTGGAGGCAGGCATGTTGTGGTACTTTTGCGCTCTTCTTGGCTAGTCCTTCGCAGCTGCTGTGTTCTTGGAACTCAGGGCTTTCTGGTTAATAGACCCTTACCCTAGGCGTAACTCAAACCTTAACCCTAGGAAGGAAAATCAGCCTATGGTTCGGGATGGTCTCATGGAAATATCAGTGGTGGCAGCCAAGTTGCGTCACTTTTGCGCTCCCCTTGGGATGCCTTTTGCAGCTGCAGTGTGCCTGGAGCCCAGGGCTTCCTGGTTTTAAAAGTCCTAGGCCTAAGCCTAACAGTAACCCTAGGAAGGTAAATCAGCCGGGTATTAGGGTTCTTCCTAAGGGAAAAGCCGTGAAAGCAGCCATGTTGTGGCACTTCTGCACTCCCTTTGGGATGCCTTTGGCAGATGAAGTAAGCCTGGAACTCAGGGCTTCCTGGTAAAAAAAATTCAAGCCCTAGGCTGAACCCTAACCCTAACCCTAGGCAGATAAATCAGCCTAGGTATAGGGATGGTGCCAAGGAAAAAGCTGTGAAAGCTGCCATGTTGTTGCACTTTTGTACTCCCCTTGGGATGCCTTGAACAGCTGCAGTGTGCCTGGAGCTAAGGGCTTCCTAGTTTCAAAAATCCTAGCCCTAGGCCTAAGCCTAACAGTAACCCTGGGAAAGTAAATCAGCCTGATGTTAGGCTTCTTGCCAAGGAAAAAGCCGTGAAAGCAGCCATGTTGTGGCACTTCTGCACTCCCTTTGGGATGCCTTTGGCAGATGAAGTAAGCCTGGAACTCAGGGCTTCCTGGTTAAAGAAATCCAAGCCCTAGGCTGAACCCTAACCCTAACCCTAGGCAGATAAATCAGCCTAGGTATAGGGATGGTGCCAAGGAAAAAGCTGTGAAAGCTGCCATGTTGCTGCACTTTTGTACTCCCCTTGGGATGCCTTGAAGAGCTGCAGTGTGCCTGGAGCTAAGGGCTTCCTAGTTTCAAAACTCCTAGCCCTAGGCCTAAGCCTAACAGTAACCCTGGGAAAGTATGTCAGCCTGATGTTAGGCTTCTTGCCAAGGAAAAAGCCGTGAAAGCAGCCATGTTGTGGCACTTTTGCACTCCCTTTTGGATGCCTTTCACAGCTCCAGTGTGCCTGGAACTCAGGGCTTCCTGATTTTAAAAATCCTAGCCCTAGGCCGAACCCCAACCCTAAGACGAGAAAGGCAAATCAGCCAGGAATTAGGCATGTCCCCAAGGAAAAAGCTGTGGAGGCAGGCATGTTGTGGTACTTTTGCGCTCTTCTTGGCTAGTCCTTCGCAGCTGCTGTGTTCTTGGAACTCAGGGCTTTCTGGTTAATAGACCCTTACCCTAGGCGTAACTCAAACCTTAACCCTAGGAAGGAAAATCAGCCTATGGTTCGGGATGGTCTCATGGAAATATCAGTGGTGGCAGCCAAGTTGCGTCACTTTTGCGCTCCCCTTGGGATGCCTTTTGCAGCTGCAGTGTGCCTGGAGCCCAGGGCTTCCTGGTTTTAAAAGTCCTAGGCCTAAGCCTAACAGTAACCCTAGGAAGGTAAATCAGCCGGGTATTAGGGTTCTTCCTAAGGGAAAAGCCGTGAAAGCAGCCATGTTGTGGCACTTCTGCACTCCCTTTGGGATGCCTTTGGCAGATGAAGTAAGCCTGGAACTCAGGGCTTCCTGGTTAAAGAAATCCAAGCCCTAGGCTGAACCCTAACCCTAACCCTAGGCAGATAAATCAGCCTAGGTATAGGGATGGTGCCAAGGAAAAAGCTGTGAAAGCTGCCATGTTGTTGCACTTTTGTACTCCCCTTGGGATGCCTTGAACAGCTGCAGTGTGCCTGGAGCTAAGGGCTTCCTAGTTTCAAAAATCCTAGCCCTAGGCCTAAGCCTAACAGTAACCCTGGGAAAGTAAATCAGCCTGATGTTAGGCTTCTTGCCAAGGAAAAAGCCGTGAAAGCAGCCATGTTGTGGCACTTCTGCACTCCCTTTGGGATGCCTTTGGCAGATGAAGTAAGCCTGGAACTCAGGGCTTCCTGGTTAAAGAAATCCAAGCCCTAGGCTGAACCCTAACCCTAACCCTAGGCAGATAAATCAGCCTAGGTATAGGGATGGTGCCAAGGAAAAAGCTGTGAAAGCTGCCATGTTGTTGCACTTTTGTACTCCCCTTGGGATGCCTTGAAGAGCTGCAGTGTGCCTGGAGCCCAGGGCTTCCTAGTTTCAAAAATCCTAGCCCTAGGCCTAAGCCTAACAGTAACCCTGGGAAAGTAAATCAGCCTGATGTTAGGTTTCTTGCCAAGGAAAAAGCCGTGAAAGCAGCCATGTTGTGGCACTTTTGCACTCCCTTTTGGATGCCTTTCACAGCTCCAGTGTGCCTGGAACTCAGGGCTTCCTGCTTTTAAAAATCCTAGCCCTAGGCCGAACCCCAACCCTAAGACGAGAAAGGCAAATCAGCCAGGAATTAGGCATGTCCCCAAGGAAAAAGCTGTGGAGGCAGGCATGTTGTGGTACTTTTGCGCTCTTCTTGGCTAGTCCTTCGCAGCTGCTGTGTTCTTGGAACTCAGGGCTTTCTGGTTAATAGACCCTTACCCTAGGCGTAACTCAAACCTTAACCCTAGGAAGGAAAATCAGCCTATGGTTCGGGATGGTCTCATGGAAATATCAGTGGTGGCAGCCAAGTTGCGTCACTTTTGCGCTCCCCTTGGGATGCCTTTTGCAGCTGCAGTGTGCCTGGAGCCCAGGGCTTCCTGGTTTTAAAAGTCCTAGGCCTAAGCCTAACAGTAACCCTAGGAAGGTAAATCAGCCGGGTATTAGGGTTCTTCCTAAGGGAAAAGCCGTGAAAGCAGCCATGTTGTGGCACTTCTGCACTCCCTTTGGGATGCCTTTGGCAGATGAAGTAAGCCTGGAACTCAGGGCTTCCTGGTAAAAAAAATTCAAGCCCTAGGCTGAACCCTAACCCTAACCCTAGGCAGATAAATCAGCCTAGGTATAGGGATGGTGCCAAGGAAAAAGCTGTGAAAGCTGCCATGTTGTTGCACTTTTGTACTCCCCTTGGGATGCCTTGAACAGCTGCAGTGTGCCTGGAGCTAAGGGCTTCCTAGTTTCAAAAATCCTAGCCCTAGGCCTAAGCCTAACAGTAACCCTGGGAAAGTAAATCAGCCTGATGTTAGGCTTCTTGCCAAGCAAAAAGCCGTGAAAGCAGCCATGTTGTGGCACTTCTGCACTCCCTTTGGGATGCCTTTGGCAGATGAAGTAAGCCTGGAACTCAGGGCTTCCTGGTTAAAGAAATCCAAGCCCTAGGCTGAACCCTAACCCTAACCCTAGGCAGATAAATCAGCCTAGGTATAGGGATGGTGCCAAGGAAAAAGCTGTGAAAGCTGCCATGTTGTTGCACTTTTGTACTCCCCTTGGGATGCCTTGAACAGCTGCAGTGTGCCTGGAGCTAAGGGCTTCCTAGTTTCAAAAATCCTAGCCCTAGGCCTAAGCCTAACAGTAACCCTGGGAAAGTAAATCAGCCTGATGTTAGGCTTCTTGCCAAGGAAAAAGCCGTGAAAGCAGCCATGTTGTGGCACTTCTGCACTCCCTTTGGGATGCCTTTGGCAGATGAAGTAAGCCTGGAACTCAGGGCTTCCTGGTTAAAGAAATCCAAGCCCTAGGCTGAACCCTAACCCTAACCCTAGGCAGATAAATCAGCCTAGGTATAGGGATGGTGCCAAGGAAAAAGCTGTGAAAGCTGCCATGTTGTTGCACTTTTGTACTCCCCTTGGGATGCCTTGAACAGCTGCAGTGTGCCTGGAGCTAAGGGCTTCCTAGTTTCAAAAATCCTAGCCCTAGGCCTAAGCCTAACAGTAACCCTGGGAAAGTAAATCAGCCTGATGTTAGGCTTCTTGCCAAGGAAAAAGCCGTGAAAGCAGCCATGTTGTGGCACTTCTGCACTCCCTTTGGGATGCCTTTGGCAGATGAAGTAAGCCTGGAACTCAGGGCTTCCTGGTTAAAGAAATCCAAGCCCTAGGCTGAACCCTAACCCTAACCCTAGGCAGATAAATCAGCCTAGGTATAGGGATGGTGCCAAGGAAAAAGCTGTGAAAGCTGCCATGTTGTTGCACTTTTGTACTCCCCTTGGGATGCCTTGAACAGCTGCAGTGTGCCTGGAGCTAAGGGCTTCCTAGTTTCAAAACTCCTAGCCCTAGGCCTAAGCCTAACAGTAACCCTGGGAAAGTAAATCAGCCTGATGTTAGGCTTCTTGCCAAGGAAAAAGCCGTGAAAGCAGCCATGTTGTGGCACTTCTGCACTCCCTTTGGGATGCCTTTGGCAGATGAAGTAAGCCTGGAACTCAGGGCTTCCTGGTTAAAGAAATCCAAGCCCTAGGCTGAACCCTAACCCTAACCCTAGGCAGATAAATCAGCCTAGGTATAGGGATGGTGCCAAGGAAAAAGCTGTGAAAGCTGCCATGTTGCTGCACTTTTGTACTCCCCTTGGGATGCCTTGAACAGCTGCAGTGTGCCTGGAGCTAAGGGCTTCCTAGTTTCAAAACTCCTAGCCCTAGGCCTAAGCCTAACAGTAACCCTGGGAAAGTAAATCAGCCTGATGTTAGGCTTCTTGCCAAGGAAAAAGCCGTGAAACAGCCATGTTGTGGCACTTTTGCACTCCCTTTTGGATGCCTTTCACAGCTCCAGTGTGCCTGGAACTCAGGGCTTCCTGCTTTTGAAAATCCAAGCCCTAGGCCGAACCGCAACCCTAAGACGAGAAAGGCAAATCAGCCAGGAATTAGGCATGTCCCCAAGGAAAAAGCTGTGGAGGCAGGCATGTTGTGGTACTTTTGCGCTCTTCTTGGCTTGTCCTTCGCAGCTGCTGTGTTCTTGGAACTCAGGGCTTTCTGGTTAATAGAACCCTTACCCTAGGCGTAACTCAAACCTTAACCCTAGGAAGGAAAATCAGCCTATGGTTCGGGATGGTCTCATGGAAATATCAGTGGTGGCAGCCAAGTTGCGTCACTTTTGCGCTCCCCTTGGGATGCCTTTTGCAGCTGCAGTGTGCCTGGAGCCCAGGGCTTCCTGGTTTTAAAAGTCCTAGGCCTAAGCCTAACAGTAACCCTAGGAAGGTAAATCAGCCGGGTATTAGGGTTCTTCCTAAGGGAAAAGCCGTGAAAGCAGCCATGTTGTGGCACTTCTGCACTCCCTTTGGGATGCCTTTGGCAGATGAAGTAAGCCTGGAACTCAGGGCTTCCTGGTTAAAGAAATCCAAGCCCTAGGCTGAACCCTAACCCTAACCCTAGGCAGATAAATCAGCCTAGGTATAGGGATGGTGCCAAGGAAAAAGCTGTGAAAGCTGCCATGTTGTTGCACTTTTGTACTCCCCTTGGGATGCCTTGAACAGCTGCAGTGTGCCTGGAGCCCAGGGCTTCCTAGTTTCAAAAATCCTAGCCCTAGGCCTAAGCCTAACAGTAACCCTGGGAAAGTATGTCAGCCTGGTGTTAGGCTTCTTGCCAAGGAAAAAGGCGTGAAAGCAGCCATGTTGTGGCACTTTTGCACTCCCTTTTGGATGCCTTTCACAGCTCCAGTGTGCCTGGAACTCAGGGCTTCCTGCTTTTAAAAATCCTAGCCCTAGGCCGAACCCCAACCCTAAGACGAGAAAGGCAAATCAGCCAGGAATTAGGCATGTCCCCAAGGAAAAAGCTGTGGAGGCAGGCATGTTGTGGTACTTTTGCGCTCTTCTTGGCTAGTCCTTCGCAGCTGCTGTGTTCTTGGAACTCAGGGCTTTCTGGTTAATAGACCCTTACCCTAGGCGTAACTCAAACCTTAACCCTAGGAAGGAAAATCAGCCTATGGTTCGGGATGGTCTCATGGAAATATCAGTGGTGGCAGCCAGGTTGCGTCACTTTTGCGCTCCCCTTGGGATGCCTTTTGCAGCTGCAGTGTGCCTGGAGCCCAGGGCTTCCTGGTTTTAAAAGTCCTAGGCCTAAGCCTAACAGTAACCCTAGGAAGGTAAATCAGCCGGGTATTAGGGTTCTTCCTAAGGGAAAAGCCGTAAAAGCAGCCATGTTGTGGCACTTCTGCACTCCCTTTGGGATGCCTTTGGCAGATGAAGTAAGCCTGGAACTCAGGGCTTCCTGGTTAAAGAAATTCAAGCCCTAGGCTGAACCCTAACCCTAACCCTAGGCAGATAAATCAGCCTAGGTATAGGGATGGTGCCAAGGAAAAAGCTGTGAAAGCTGCCATGTTGTTGCACTTTTGTACTCCCCTTGGGATGCCTTGAACAGCTGCAGTGTGCCTGGAGCTAAGGGCTTCCTAGTTTCAAAAATCCTAGCCCTAGGCCTAAGCCTAACAGTAACCCTGGGAAAGTAAATCAGCCTGATGTTAGGCTTCTTGCCAAGGAAAAAGCCGTGAAAGCAGCCATGTTGTGGCACTTCTGCACTCCCTTTGGGATGCCTTTGGCAGATGAAGTAAGCCTGGAACTCAGGGCTTCCTGGTTAAAGAAATCCAAGCCCTAGGCTGAACCCTAACCCTAACCCTAGGCAGATAAATCAGCCTAGGTATAGGGATGGTGCCAAGGAAAAAGCTGTGAAAGCTGCCATGTTGTTGCACTTTTGTACTCCCCTTGGGATGCCTTGAACAGCTGCAGTGTGCCTGGAGCTAAGGGCTTCCTAGTTTCAAAAATCCTAGCCCTAGGCCTAAGCCTAACAGTAACCCTGGGAAAGTAAATCAGCCTGATGTTAGGCTTCTTGCCAAGGAAAAAGCCGTGAAAGCAGCCATGTTGTGGCACTTCTGCACTCCCTTTGGGATGCCTTTGGCAGATGAAGTAAGCCTGGAACTCAGGGCTTCCTGGTTAAAGAAATCCAAGCCCTAGGCTGAACCCTAACCCTAACCCTAGGCAGATAAATCAGCCTAGGTATAGGGATGGTGCCAAGGAAAAAGCTGTGAAAGCTGCCATGTTGCTGCACTTTTGTACTCCCCTTGGGATGCCTTGAACAGCTGCAGTGTGCCTGGAGCTAAGGGCTTCCTAGTTTCAAAACTCCTAGCCCTAGGCCTAAGCCTAACAGTAACCCTGGGAAAGTATGTCAGCCTGATGTTAGGCTTCTTGCCAAGGAAAAAGCCGTGAAAGCAGCCATGTTGTGGCACTTTTGCACTCCCTTTTGGATGCCTTTCACAGCTCCAGTGTGCCTGGAACTCAGGGCTTCCTGATTTTAAAAATCCTAGCCCTAGGCCGAACCCCAACCCTAAGACGAGAAAGGCAAATCAGCCAGGAATTAGGCATGTCCCCAAGGAAAAAGCTGTGGAGGCAGGCATGTTGTGGTACTTTTGCGCTCTTCTTGGCTAGTCCTTCGCAGCTGCTGTGTTCTTGGAACTCAGGGCTTTCTGGTTAATAGACCCTTACCCTAGGCGTAACTCAAACCTTAACCCTAGGAAGGAAAATCAGCCTATGGTTCGGGATGGTCTCATGGAAATATCAGTGGTGGCAGCCAAGTTGCGTCACTTTTGCGCTCCCCTTGGGATGCCTTTCGCAGCTGCAGTGTGCCTGGAGCCCAGGGCTTCCTGGTTTTAAAAGTCCTAGGCCTAAGCCTAACAGTAACCCTAGGAAGGTAAATCAGCCGGGTATTAGGGTTCTTCCTAAGGGAAAAGCCGTGAAAGCAGCCATGTTGTGGCACTTCTGCACTCCCTTTGGGATGCCTTTGGCAGATGAAGTAAGCCTGGAACTCAGGGCTTCCTGGTTAAAGAAATCCAAGCCCTAGGCTGAACCCTAACCCTAACCCTAGGCAGATAAATCAGCCTAGGTATAGGGATGGTGCCAAGGAAAAAGCTGTGAAAGCTGCCATGATGTTGCACTTTTGTACTCCCCTTGGGATGCCTTGAACAGCTGCAGTGTGCCTGGAGCTAAGGGCTTCCTAGTTTCAAAAATCCTAGCCCTAGGCCTAAGCCTAACAGTAACCCTGGGAAAGTAAATCAGCCTGATGTTAGGCTTCTTGCCAAGGAAAAAGCCGTGAAAGCAGCCATGTTGTGGCACTTCTGCACTCCCTTTGGGATGCCTTTGGCAGATGAAGTAAGCCTGGAACTCAGGGCTTCCTGGTTTTAGAAATCCAAGCCCTAGGCTGAACCCTAACCCTAACCCTAGGCAGATAAATCAGCCTAGGTATAGGGATGGTGGCGAGGAAAAAGCTGTGAAAGCTGCCATGTTGCTGCACTTTTGTACTCCCCTTGGGATGCCTTGAACAGCTGCAGTGTGCCTGGAGCTAAGGGCTTCCTAGTTTCAAAACTCCTAGCCCTAGGCCTAAGCCTAACAGTAACCCTGGGAAAGTAAATCAGCCTGATGTTAGGCTTCTTGCCAAGGAAAAAGCCGTGAAACAGCCATGTTGTGGCACTTTTGCACTCCCTTTTGGATGCCTTTCACAGCTCCAGTGTGCCTGGAACTCAGGGCTTCCTGCTTTTAAAAATCCTAGCCCTAGGCCGAACCGCAACCCTAAGACGAGAAAGGCAAATCAGCCAGGAATTAGGCATGTCCCCAAGGAAAAAGCTGTGGAGGCAGGCATGTTGTGGTACTTTTGCGCTCTTCTTGGCTAGTCCTTCGCAGCTGCTGTGTTCTTGGAACTCAGGGCTTTCTGGTTAATAGAACCCTTACCCTAGGCGTAACTCAAACCTTAACCCTAGGAAGGAAAATCAGCCTAGGATTCGGGATGGTCTCATGGAAATATCAGTGGTGGCAGCCAAGTTGCGTCACTTTTGCGCTCCCCTTGGGATGCCTTTTGCAGCTGCAGTGTGCCTGGAGCCCAGGGCTTCCTGGTTTTAAAAGTCCTAGGCCTAAGCCTAACAGTAACCCTAGGAAGGTAAATCAGCCGGGTATTAGGGTTCTTCCTAAGGGAAAAGCCGTGAAAGCAGCCATGTTGTGGCACTTCTGCACTCCCTTTGGGATGCCTTTGGCAGATGAAGTAAGCCTGGAACTCAGGGCTTCCTGGTTAAAGAAATCCAAGCCCTCGGCTGAACCCTAACCGTAACCCTAGGCAGATAAATCAGCCTAGGTATAGGGATGGTGCCAAGGAAAAAGCTGTGAAAGCTGCCATGTTGTTGCACTTTTGTACTCCCCTTGGGATGCCTTGAACAGCTGCAGTGTGCCTGGAGCTAAGGGCTTCCTAGTTTCAAAAATCCTAGCCCTAGGCCTAAGCCTAACAGTAACCCTGGGAAAGTAAATCAGCCTGATGTTAGGCTTCTTGCCAAGGAAAAAGCCGTGAAAGCAGCCATGTTGTGGCACTTCTGCACTCCCTTTGGGATGCCTTTGGCAGATGAAGTAAGCCTGGAACTCAGGGCTTCCTGGTTTTAGAAATCCAAGCCCTAGGCTGAACCCTAACCCTAACCCTAGGCAGATAAATCAGCCTAGGTATAGGGATGGTGGCGAGGAAAAAGCTGTGAAAGCTGCCATGTTGCTGCACTTTTGTACTCCCCTTGGGATGCCTTGAACAGCTGCAGTGTGCCTGGAGCTAAGGGCTTCCTAGTTTCAAAACTCCTAGCCCTAGGCCTAAGCCTAACAGTAACCCTGGGAAAGTAAATCAGCCTGATGTTAGGCTTCTTGCCAAGGAAAAAGCCGTGAAACAGCCATGTTGTGGCACTTTTGCACTCCCTTTTGGATGCCTTTCACAGCTCCAGTGTGCCTGGAACTCAGGGCTTCCTGCTTTTAAAAATCCTAGCCCTAGGCCGAACCCCAACCCTAAGACGAGAAAGGCAAATCAGCCAGGAATTAGGCATGTCCCCAAGGAAAAAGCTGTGGAGGCAGGCATGTTGTGGTACTTTTGCGCTCTTCTTGGCTAGTCCTTCGCAGCTGCTGTGTTCTTGGAACTCAGGGCTTTCTGGTTAATAGAACCCTTACCCTAGGCGTAACTCAAACCTTAACCCTAGGAAGGAAAATCAACCTATGGTTCGGGATGGTCTCATGGAAATATCAGTGGTGGCAGCCAAGTTGCGTCACTTTTGCGCTCCCCTTGGGATGCCTTTTGCAGCTGCAGTGTGCCTGGAGCCCAGGGCTTCCTGGTTTTAAAAGTCCTAGGCCTAAGCCTAACAGTAACCCTAGGAAGGTAAATCAGCCGGGTATTAGGGTTCTTCCTAAGGGAAAAGCCGTGAAAGCAGCCATGTTGTGGCACTTCTGCACTCCCTTTGGGATGCCTTTGGCAGATGAAGTAAGCCTGGAACTCAGGGCTTCCTGGTTAAAGAAATCCAAGCCCTAGGCTGTACCCTAACCCTAACCCTAGGCAGATAAATCAGCCTAGGTATAGGGATGGTGCCAAGGAAAAAGCTGTGAAAGCTGCCATGTTGTTGCACTTTTGTACTCCCCTTGGGATGCCTTGAACAGCTGCAGTGTGCCTGGAGCCCAGGGCTTCCTAGTTTCAAAAATCCTAGCCCTAGGCCTAAGCCTAACAGTAACCCTGGGAAAGTATGTCAGCCTGGTGTTAGGCTTCTTGCCAAGGAAAAAGCCGTGAAAGCAGCCATGTTGTGGCACTTTTGCACTCCCTTTTGGATGCCTTTCACAGCTCCAGTGTGCCTGGAACTCAGGGCTTCCTGATTTTAAAAATCCTAGCCCTAGGCCGAACCCCAACCCTTAGACGAGAAAGGCAAATCAGCCAGGAATTAGGCATGTCCCCAAGGAAAAAGCTGTGGAGGCAGGCATGTTGTGGTACTTTTGCGCTCTTCTTGGCTAGTCCTTCGCAGCTGCTGTGTTCTTGGAACTCAGGGCTTTCTGGTTAATAGACCCTTACCCTAGGCGTAACTCAAACCTTAACCCTAGGAAGGAAAATCAGCCTATGGTTCGGGATGGTCTCATGGAAATATCAGTGGTGGCAGCCAAGTTGCGTCACTTTTGCGCTCCCCTTGGGATGCCTTTCGCAGCTGCAGTGTGCCTGGAGCCCAGGGCTTCCTGGTTTTAAAAGTCCTAGGCCTAAGCCTAACAGTAACCCTAGGAAGGTAAATCAGCCGGGTATTAGGGTTCTTCCTAAGGGAAAAGCCGTGAAAGCAGCCATGTTGTGGCACTTCTGCACTCCCTTTGGGATGCCTTTGGCAGATGAAGTAAGCCTGGAACTCAGGGCTTCCTGGTTAAAGAAATTCAAGCCCTAGGCTGAACCCTAACCCTAACCCTAGGCAGATAAATCAGCCTAGGTATAGGGATGGTGCCAAGGAAAAAGCTGTGAAAGCTGCCATGTTGTTGCACTTTTGTACTCCCCTTGGGATGCCTTGAACAGCTGCAGTGTGCCTGGAGCTAAGGGCTTCCTAGTTTTAAAAATCCTAGCCCTAGGCCTAAGCCTAATAGTAACCCTGGGAAGGTAAGTCAGCCTGGTGTTAGGCGTCTTGCCAAGGAAAAAGCCGTGAAACAGCCATGTTGTGGCACTTTTGCACTCCCTTTTGGATGCCTTTCACAGCTCCAGTGTGCCTGGAACTCAGGGCTTCCTGCTTTTAAAAATCCTAGCCCTAGGCCGAACCCCAACCCTAAGACGAGAAAGGCAAATCAGCCAGGAATTAGGCATGTCCCCAAGGAAAAAGCTGTGGAGGCAGGCATGTTGTGGTACTTTTGCGCTCTTCTTGGCTAGTCCTTCGCAGCTGCTGTGTTCTTGGAACTCAGGGCTTTCTGGTTAATAGAACCCTTACCCTAGGCGTAACTCAAACCTTAACCCTAGGAAGGAAAATCAGCCTATGGTTCGGGATGGTCTCATGGAAATATCAGTGGTGGCAGCCAAGTTGCGTCACTTTTGCGCTCCCCTTGGGATGCCTTTCGCAGCTGCAGTGTGCCTGGAGCCCAGGGCTTCCTGGTTTTAAAAGTCCTAGGCCTAAGCCTAACAGTAACCCTAGGAAGGTAAATCAGCCGGGTATTAGGGTTCTTCCTAAGGGAAAAGCCGTGAAAGCAGCCATGTTGTGGCACTTCTGCACTCCCTTTGGGATGCCTTTGGCAGATGAAGTAAGCCTGGAACTCAGGGCTTCCTGGTTAAAAAAATTCAAGCCCTAGGCTGAACCCTAACCCTAACCCTAGGCAGATAAATCAGCCTAGGTATAGGGATGGTGCCAAGGAAAAAGCTGTGAAAGCTGCCATGTTGTTGCACTTTTGTACTCCCCTTGGGATGCCTTGAACAGCTGCAGTGTGCCTGGAGCTAAGGGCTTCCTAGTTTCAAAAATCCTAGCCCTAGGCCTAAGCCTAACAGTAACCCTGGGAAAGTAAATCAGCCTGATGTTAGGCTTCTTGCCAAGGAAAAAGCCGTGAAAGCAGCCATGTTGTGGCACTTCTGCACTCCCTTTGGGATGCCTTTGGCAGATGAAGTAAGCCTGGAAGTCAGGGCTTCCTGGTTAAAGAAATTCAAGCCCTAGGCTGAACCCTAACCCTAACCCTAGGCAGATAAATCAGCCTAGGTATAGGGATGGTGCCAAGGAAAAAGCTGTGAAAGCTGCCATGTTGTTGCACTTTTGTACTCCCCTTGGGATGCCTTGAACAGCTGCAGTGTGCCTGGAGCTAAGGGCCTCCTAGTTTCAAAAATCCTAGCCCTAGGCCTAAGCCTAACAGTAACCCTGGGAAAGTAAATCAGCCTGATGTTAGGCTTCTTGCCAAGGAAAAAGCCGTGAAAGCAGCCATGTTGTGGCACTTTTGCACTCCCTTTTGGATGCCTTTCACAGCTCCAGTGTGCCTGGAACTCAGGGCTTCCTGCTTTTAAAAATCCTAGCCCTAGGCCGAACCCCAACCCTAAGACGAGAAAGGCAAATCAGCCAGGAATTAGGCATGTCCCCAAGGAAAAAGCTGTGGAGGCAGGCATGTTGTGGTACTTTTGCGCTCTTCTTGGCTAGTCCTTCGCAGCTGCTGTGTTCTTGGAACTCAGGGCTTTCTGGTTAATAGAACCCTTACCCTAGGCGTAACTCAAACCTTAACCCTAGGAAGGAAAATCAGCCTATGGTTCGGGATGCTCTCATGGAAATATCAGTGGTGGCAGCCAAGTTGCGTCACTTTTGCGCTCCCCTTGGGATGCCTTTTGCAGCTGCAGTGTGCCTGGAGCCCAGGGCTTCCTGGTTTTAAAAGTCCTAGGCCTAAGCCTAACAGTAACCCTAGGAAGGTAAATCAGCCGGGTATTAGGGTTCTTCCTAAGGGAAAAGCCGTGAAAGCAGCCATGTTGTGGCACTTCTGCACTCCCTTTGGGATGCCTTTGGCAGATGAAGTAAGCCTGGAACTCAGGGCTTCCTGGTTAAAGAAATCCAAGCCCTAGGCTGAACCCTAACCCTAACCCTAGGCAGATAAATCAGCCTAGGTATAGGGATGGTGCCAAGGAAAAAGCTGTGAAAGCTGCCATGTTGTTGCACTTTTGTACTCCCCTTGGGATGCCTTGAACAGCTGCAGTGTGCCTGGAGCCCAGGGCTTCCTAGTTTCAAAAATCCTAGCCCTAGGCCTAAGCCTAACAGTAACCCTGGGAAAGTATGTCAGCCTGGTGTTAGGCTTCTTGCCAAGGAAAAAGCCGTGAAAGCAGCCATGTTGTGGCACTTTTGCACTCCCTTTTGGATGCCTTTCACAGCTCCAGTGTGCCTGGAACTCAGGGCTTCCTGCTTTTAAAAATCCTAGCCCTAGGCCGAACCGCAACCCTAAGACGAGAAAGGCAAATCAGCCAGGAATTAGGCATGTCCCCAAGGAAAAAGCTGTGGAGGCAGGCATGTTGTGGTACTTTTGCGCTCTTCTTGGCTAGTCCTTCGCAGCTGCTGTGTTCTTGGAACTCAGGGCTTTCTGGTTAATAGAACCCTTACCCTAGGCGTAACTCAAACCTTAACCCTAGGAAGGAAAATCA
Organism: Ammospiza nelsoni; assembly: GCF_027579445.1. Taxonomy (NCBI): domain Eukaryota; kingdom Metazoa; phylum Chordata; class Aves; order Passeriformes; family Passerellidae; genus Ammospiza; species Ammospiza nelsoni. Next base: position 436,015 of record NW_026683197.1, on the reverse strand, counting down.
GCCTATGGTTCGGGATGGTCTCATGGAAATATCAGTGGTGGCAGCCAAGTTGCGTCACTTTTGCGCTCCCCTTGGGATGCCTTTTGCAGCTGCAGTGTGCCTGGAGCCCAGGGCTTCCTGGTTTTAAAAGTCCTAGGCCTAAGCCTAACAGTAACCCTAGGAAGGTAAATCAGCCGGGTATTAGGCTTCTTCCTAAGGGAAAAGCCGTGAAAGCAGCCATGTTGTGGCACTTCTGCACTCCCTTTGGGATGCCTTTGGCAGATGAAGTAAGCCTGGAACTCAGGGCTTCCTGGTTAAAGAAATCCAAGCCCTAGGCTGAACCCTAACCCTAACCCTAGGCAGATAAATCAGCCTAGGTATAGGGATGGTGCCAAGGAAAAAGCTGTGAAAGCTGCCATGTTGTTGCACTTTTGTACTCCCCTTGGGATGCCTTGAACAGCTGCAGTGTGCCTGGAGCCCAGGGCTTCCTAGTTTCAAAAATCCTAGCCCTAGGCCTAAGCCTAACAGTAACCCTGGGAAAGTATGTCAGCCTGGTGTTAGGCTTCTTGCCAAGGAAAAAGCCGTGAAAGCAGCCATGTTGTGGCACTTTTGCACTCCCTTTTGGATGCCTTTCACAGCTCCAGTGTGCCTGGAACTCAGGGCTTCCTGCTTTTAAAAATCCTAGCCCTAGGCCGAACCGCAACCCTAAGACGAGAAAGGCAAATCAGCCAGGAATTAGGCATGTCCCCAAGGAAAAAGCTGTGGAGGCAGGCATGTTGTGGTACTTTTGCGCTCTTCTTGGCTAGTCCTTCGCAGCTGCTGTGTTCTTGGAACTCAGGGCTTTCTGGTTAATAGAACCCTTACCCTAGGCGTAACTCAAACCTTAACCCTAGGAAGGAAAATCAGCCTATGGTTCGGGATGGTCTCATGGAAATATCAGTGGTGGCAGCCAAGTTGCGTCACTTTTGCGCTCCCCTTGGGATGCCTTTTGCAGCTGCAGTGTGCCTGGAGCCCAGGGCTTCCTGGTTTTAAAAGTCCTAGGCCTAAGCCTAACAGTAACCCTAGGAAGGTAAATCAGCCGGGTATTAGGGTTCTTCCTAAGGGAAAAGCCGTGAAAGCAGCCATGTTGTGGCACTTCTGCACTCCCTTTGGGATGCCTTTGGCAGATGAAGTAAGCCTGGAACTCAGGGCTTCCTGGTTAAAGAAATCCAAGCCCTAGGCTGAACCCTAACCCTAACCCTAGGCAGATAAATCAGCCTAGGTATAGGGATGGTGCCAAGGAAAAAGCTGTGAAAGCTGCCATGTTGTTGCACTTTTGTACTCCCCTTGGGATGCCTTGAACAGCTGCAGTGTGCCTGGAGCTAAGGGCTTCCTAGTTTCAAAAATCCTAGCCCTAGGCCTAAGCCTAACAGTAACCCTGGGAAAGTAAATCAGCCTGATGTTAGGTTTCTTGCCAAGGAAAAAGCCGTGAAAGCAGCCATGTTGTGGCACTTCTGCACTCCCTTTGGGATGCCTTTGGCAGATGAAGTAAGCCTGGAACTCAGGGCTTCCTGGTTAAAGAAATCCAAGCCCTAGGCTGAACCCTAACCCTAACCCTAGGCAGATAAATCAGCCTAGGTATAGGGATGGTGCCAAGGAAAAAGCTGTGAAAGCTGCCATGTTGTTGCACTTTTGTACTCCCCTTGGGATGCCTTGAACAGCTGCAGTGTGCCTGGAGCTAAGGGCTTCCTAGTTTCAAAAATCCTAGCCCTAGGCCTAAGCCTAACAGTAACCCTGGGAAAGTATGTCAGCCTGGTGTTAGGCTTCTTGCCAAGGAAAAAGCCGTGAAAGCAGCCATGTTGTGGCACTTTTGCACTCCCTTTTGGATGCCTTTCACAGCTCCAGTGTGCCTGGAACTCAGGGCTTCCTGCTTTTAAAAATCCTAGCCCTAGGCCGAACCCCAACCCTAAGACGAGAAAGGCAAATCAGCCAGGAATTAGGCATGTCCCCAAGGAAAAAGCTGTGGAGGCAGGCATGTTGTGGTACTTTTGCGCTCTTCTTGGCTAGTCCTTCGCAGCTGCTGTGTTCTTGGAACTCAGGGCTTTCTGGTTAATAGAACCCTTACCCTAGGCGTAACTCAAACCTTAACCCTAGGAAGGAAAATCAGCCTATGGTTCGGGATGGTCTCATGGAAATATCAGTGGTGGCAGCCAAGTTGCGTCACTTTTGCGCTCCCCTTGGGATGCCTTTTGCAGCTGCAGTGTGCCTGGAGCCCAGGGCTTCCTGGTTTTAAAAGTCCTAGGCCTAAGCCTAACAGTAACCCTAGGAAGGTAAATCAGCCGGGTATTAGGGTTCTTCCTAAGGGAAAAGCCGTGAAAGCAGCCATGTTGTGGCACTTCTGCACTCCCTTTGGGATGCCTTTGGCAGATGAAGTAAGCCTGGAACTCAGGGCTTCCTGGTAAAAAAAATTCAAGCCCTAGGCTGAACCCTAACCCTAACCCTAGGCAGATAAATCAGCCTAGGTATAGGGATGGTGCCAAGGAAAAAGCTGTGAAAGCTGCCATGTTGTTGCACTTTTGTACTCCCCTTGGGATGCCTTGAACAGCTGCAGTGTGCCTGGAGCCCAGGGCTTCCTAGTTTCAAAAATCCTAGCCCTAGGCCTAAGCCTAACAGTAACCCTGGGAAAGAATGTCAGCCTGGTGTTAGGCTTCTTGCCAAGGAAAAAGCCATGAAAGCAGCCATGTTGTGGCACTTTTGCACTCCCTTTTGGATGCCTTTCACAGCTCCAGTGTGCCTGGAACTCAGGGCTTCCTGCTTTTAAAAATCCTAGCCCTAGGCCGAACCCCAACCCTAAGACGAGAAAGGCAAATCAGCCAGGAATTAGGCATGTCCCCAAGGAAAAAGCTGTGGAGGCAGGCATGTTGTGGTACTTTTGCGCTCTTCTTGGCTAGTCCTTCGCAGCTGCTGTGTTCTTGGAACTCAGGGCTTTCTGGTTAATAGAACCCTTACCCTAGGCGTAACTCAAACCTTAACCCTAGGAAGGAAAATCAGCCTATGGTTCGGGATGGTCTCATGGAAATATCAGTGGTGGCAGCCAAGTTGCGTCACTTTTGCGCTCCCCTTGGGATGCCTTTTGCAGCTGCAGTGTGCCTGGAGCCCAGGGCTTCCTGGTTTTAAAAGTCCTAGGCCTAAGCCTAACAGTAACCCTAGGAAGGTAAATCAGCCGGGTATTAGGGTTCTTCCTAAGGGAAAAGCCGTGAAAGCAGCCATGTTGTGGCACTTCTGCACTCCCTTTGGGATGCCTTTGGCAGATGAAGTAAGCCTGGAACTCAGGGCTTCCTGGTTAAAGAAATCCAAGCCCTAGGCTGAACCCTAACCCTAACCCTAGGCAGATAAATCAGCCTAGGTATAGGGATGGTGCCAAGGAAAAAGCTGTGAAAGCTGCCATGTTGTTGCACTTTTGTACTCCCCTTGGGATGCCTTGAACAGCTGCAGTGTGCCTGGAGCCCAGGGCTTCCTAGTTTCAAAAATCCTAGCCCTAGGCCTAAGCCTAACAGTAACCCTGGGAAAGTATGTCAGCCTGGTGTTAGGCTTCTTGCCAAGGAAAAAGCCGTGAAAGCAGCCATGTTGTGGCACTTTTGCACTCCCTTTTGGATGCCTTTCACAGCTCCAGTGTGCCTGGAACTCAGGGCTTCCTGCTTTTAAAAATCCTAGCCCTAGGCCGAACCCCAACCCTAAGACGAGAAAGGCAAATCAGCCAGGAATTAGGCATGTCCCCAAGGAAAAAGCTGTGGAGGCAGGCATGTTGTGGTACTTTTGCGCTCTTCTTGGCTAGTCCTTCGCAGCTGCTGTGTTCTTGGAACTCAGGGCTTTCTGGTTAATAGAACCCTTACCCTAGGCGTAACTCAAACCTTAACCCTGAGAGGAAAATCAGCCTATGGTTCGGGATGGTCTCATGGAAATATCAGTGGTGGCAGCCAAGTTGCGTCACTTTTGCGCTCCCCTTGGGATGCCTTTTGCAGCTGCAGTGTGCCTGGAGCCCAGGGCTTCCTGGTTTTAAAAGTCCTAGGCCTAAGCCTAACAGTAACCCTAGGAAGGTAAATCAGCCGGGTATTAGGGTTCTTCCTAAGGGAAAAGCCGTGAAAGCAGCCATGTTGTGGCACTTCTGCACTCCCTTTGGGATGCCTTTGGCAGATGAAGTAAGCCTGGAACTCAGGGCTTCCTGGTTAAAGAAATCCAAGCCCTAGGCTGAACCCTAACCCTAACCCTAGGCAGATAAATCAGCCTAGGTATAGGGATGGTGCCAAGGAAAAAGCTGTGAAAGCTGCCATGTTGTTGCACTTTTGTACTCCCCTTGGGATGCCTTGAACAGCTGCAGTGTGCCTGGAGCTAAGGGCTTCCTAGTTTCAAAAATCCTAGCCCTAGGCCTAAGCCTAACAGTAACCCTGGGAAAGTAAATCAGCCTGATGTTAGGTTTCTTGCCAAGGAAAAAGCCGTGAAAGCAGCCATGTTGTGGCACTTCTGCACTCCCTTTGGGATGCCTTTGGCAGATGAAGTAAGCCTGGAACTCAGGGCTTCCTGGTTAAAGAAATCCAAGCCCTAGGCTGAACCCTAACCCTAACCCTAGGCAGATAAATCAGCCTAGGTATAGGGATGGTGCCAAGGAAAAAGCTGTGAAAGCTGCCATGTTGTTGCACTTTTGTACTCCCCTTGGGATGCCTTGAACAGCTGCAGTGTGCCTGGAGCTAAGGGCTTCCTAGTTTCAAAAATCCTAGCCCTAGGCCTAAGCCTAACAGTAACCCTGGGAAAGTATGTCAGCCTGGTGTTAGGCTTCTTGCCAAGGAAAAAGCCGTGAAAGCAGCCATGTTGTGGCACTTTTGCACTCCCTTTTGGATGCCTTTCACAGCTCCAGTGTGCCTGGAACTCAGGGCTTCCTGCTTTTAAAAATCCTAGCCCTAGGCCGAACCCCAACCCTAAGACGAGAAAGGCAAATCAGCCAGGAATTAGGCATGTCCCCAAGGAAAAAGCTGTGGAGGCAGGCATGTTGTGGTACTTTTGCGCTCTTCTTGGCTAGTCCTTCGCAGCTGCTGTGTTCTTGGAACTCAGGGCTTTCTGGTTAATAGAACCCTTACCCTAGGCGTAACTCAAACCTTAACCCTAGGAAGGAAAATCAGCCTATGGTTCGGGATGGTCTCATGGAAATATCAGTGGTGGCAGCCAAGTTGCGTCACTTTTGCGCTCCCCTTGGGATGCCTTTTGCAGCTGCAGTGTGCCTGGAGCCCAGGGCTTCCTGGTTTTAAAAGTCCTAGGCCTAAGCCTAACAGTAACCCTAGGAAGGTAAATCAGCCGGGTATTAGGGTTCTTCCTAAGGGAAAAGCCGTGAAAGCAGCCATGTTGTGGCACTTCTGCACTCCCTTTGGGATGCCTTTGGCAGATGAAGTAAGCCTGGAACTCAGGGCTTCCTGGTAAAAAAAATTCAAGCCCTAGGCTGAACCCTAACCCTAACCCTAGGCAGATAAATCAGCCTAGGTATAGGGATGGTGCCAAGGAAAAAGCTGTGAAAGCTGCCATGTTGTTGCACTTTTGTACTCCCCTTGGGATGCCTTGAACAGCTGCAGTGTGCCTGGAGCCCAGGGCTTCCTAGTTTCAAAAATCCTAGCCCTAGGCCTAAGCCTAACAGTAACCCTGGGAAAGAATGTCAGCCTGGTGTTAGGCTTCTTGCCAAGGAAAAAGCCATGAAAGCAGCCATGTTGTGGCACTTTTGCACTCCCTTTTGGATGCCTTTCACAGCTCCAGTGTGCCTGGAACTCAGGGCTTCCTGATTTTAAAAATCCTAGCCCTAGGCCGAACCCCAACCCTAAGACGAGAAAGGCAAATCAGCCAGGAATTAGGCATGTCCCCAAGGAAAAAGCTGTGGAGGCAGGCATGTTGTGGTACTTTTGCGCTCTTCTTGGCTAGTCCTTCGCAGCTGCTGTGTTCTTGGAACTCAGGGCTTTCTGGTTAATAGAACCCTTACCCTAGGCGTAACTCAAACCTTAACCCTAGGAAGGAAAATCAGCCTATGGTTCGGGATGGTCTCATGGAAATATCAGTGGTGGCAGCCAAGTTGCGTCACTTTTGCGCTCCCCTTGGGATGCCTTTTGCAGCTGCAGTGTGCCTGGAGCCCAGGGCTTCCTGGTTTTAAAAGTCCTAGGCCTAAGCCTAACAGTAACCCTAGGAAGGTAAATCAGCCGGGTATTAGGGTTCTTCCTAAGGGAAAAGCCGTGAAAGCAGCCATGTTGTGGCACTTCTGCACTCCCTTTGGGATGCCTTTGGCAGATGAAGTAAGCCTGGAACTCAGGGCTTCCTGGTAAAAAAAATTCAAGCCCTAGGCTGAACCCTAACCCTAACCCTAGGCAGATAAATCAGCCTAGGTATAGGGATGGTGCCAAGGAAAAAGCTGTGAAAGCTGCCATGTTGTTGCACTTTTGTACTCCCCTTGGGATGCCTTGAACAGCTGCAGTGTGCCTGGAGCTAAGGGCCTCCTAGTTTCAAAAATCCTAGCCCTAGGCCTAAGCCTAACAGTAACCCTGGGAAAGTAAAACAGCCTGATGTTAGGCTTCTTGCCAAGGAAAAAGCCGTGAAAGCAGCCATGTTGTGGCACTTTTGCACTCCCTTTTGGATGCCTTTCACAGCTCCAGTGTGCCTGGAACTCAGGGCTTCCTGCTTTTAAAAATCCTAGCCCTAGGCCGAACCGCAACCCTAAGACGAGAAAGGCAAATCAGCCAGGAATTAGGCATGTCCCCAAGGAAAAAGCTGTGGAGGCAGGCATGTTGTGGTACTTTTGCGCTCTTCTTGGCTAGTCCTTCGCAGCTGCTGTGTTCTTGGAACTCAGGGCTTTCTGGTTAATAGAACCCTTACCCTAGGCGTAACTCAAACCTTAACCCTAGGAAGGAAAATCAGCCTATGGTTCGGGATGGTCTCATGGAAATATCAGTGGTGGCAGCCAAGTTGCGTCACTTTTGCGCTCCCCTTGGGATGCCTTTCGCAGCTGCAGTGTGCCTGGAGCCCAGGGCTTCCTGGTTTTAAAAGTCCTAGGCCTAAGCCTAACAGTAACCCTAGGAAGGTAAATCAGCCGGGTATTAGGGTTCTTCCTAAGGGAAAAGCCGTGAAAGCAGCCATGTTGTGGCACTTCTGCACTCCCTTTGGGATGCCTTTGGCAGATGAAGTAAGCCTGGAACTCAGGGCTTCCTGGTTAAAGAAATCCAAGCCCTAGGCTGAACCCTAACCCTAACCCTAGGCAGATAAATCAGCCTAGGTATAGGGATGGTGCCAAGGAAAAAGCTGTGAAAGCTGCCATGTTGTTGCACTTTTGTACTCCCCTTGGGATGCCTTGAACAGCTGCAGTGTGCCTGGAGCCCAGGGCTTCCTAGTTTCAAAAATCCTAGCCCTAGGCCTAAGCCTAACAGTAACCCTGGGAAAGTATGTCAGCCTGGTGTTAGGCGTCTTGCCAAGGAAAAAGCCGTGAAACAGCCATGTTGTGGCACTTTTGCACTCCCTTTTGGATGCCTTTCACAGCTCCAGTGTGCCTGGAACTCAGGGCTTCCTGCTTTTAAAAATCCTAGCCCTAGGCCGAACCCCAACCCTATGACGAGAAAGGCAAATCAGCCAGGAATTAGGCATGTCCCCAAGGAAAAAGCTGTGGAGGCAGGCATGTTGTGGTACTTTTGCGCTCTTCTTGGGTAGTCCTTCGCAGCTGCTGTGTTCTTGGAACTCAGGGCTTTCTGGTTAATAGACCCTTACCCTAGGCGTAACTCAAACCTTAACCCTAGGAAGGAAAATCAGCCTATGGTTCGGGATGGTCTCATGGAAATATCAGTGGTGGCAGCCAAGTTGCGTCACTTTTGCGCTCCCCTTGGGATGCCTTTTGCAGCTGCAGTGTGCCTGGAGCCCAGGGCTTCCTGGTTTTAAAAGTCCTAGGCCTAAGCCTAACAGTAACCCTAGGAAGGTAAATCAGCCGGGTATTAGGGTTCTTCCTAAGGGAAAAGCCGTGAAAGCAGCCATGTTGTGGCACTTCTGCACTCCCTTTGGGATGCCTTTGGCAGATGAAGTAAGCCTGGAACTCAGGGCTTCCTGGTAAAAAAAATTCAAGCCCTAGGCTGAACCCTAACCCTAACCCTAGGCAGATAAATCAGCCTAGGTATAGGGATGGTGCCAAGGAAAAAGCTGTGAAAGCTGCCATGTTGTTGCACTTTTGTACTCCCCTTGGGATGCCTTGAACAGCTGCAGTGTGCCTGGAGCTAAGGGCCTCCTAGTTTCAAAAATCCTAGCCCTAGGCCTAAGCCTAACAGTAACCCTGGGAAAGTAAATCAGCCTGATGTTAGGCTTCTTGCCAAGGAAAAAGCCGTGAAAGCAGCCATGTTGTGGCACTTTTGCACTCCCTTTTGGATGCCTTTCACAGCTCCAGTGTGCCTGGAACTCAGGGCTTCCTGCTTTTAAAAATCCTAGCCCTAGGCCGAACCGCAACCCTAAGACGAGAAAGGCAAATCAGCCAGGAATTAGGCATGTCCCCAAGGAAAAAGCTGTGGAGGCAGGCATGTTGTGGTACTTTTGCGCTCTTCTTGGCTAGTCCTTCGCAGCTGCTGTGTTCTTGGAACTCAGGGCTTTCTGGTTAATAGAACCCTTACCCTAGGCGTAACTCAAACCTTAACCCTAGGAAGGAAAATCAGCCTATGGTTCGGGATGGTCTCATGGAAATATCAGTGGTGGCAGCCAAGTTGCGTCACTTTTGCGCTCCCCTTGGGATGCCTTTTGCAGCTGCAGTGTGCCTGGAGCCCAGGGCTTCCTGGTTTTAAAAGTCCTAGGCCTAAGCCTAACAGTAACCCTAGGAAGGTAAATCAGCCGGGTATTAGGGTTCTTCCTAAGGGAAAAGCCGTGAAAGCAGCCATGTTGTGGCACTTCTGCACTCCCTTTGGGATGCCTTTGGCAGATGAAGTAAGCCTGGAACTCAGGGCTTCCTGGTTAAAGAAATCCAAGCCCTAGGCTGAACCCTAACCCTAACCCTAGGCAGATAAATCAGCCTAGGTATAGGGATGGTGCCAAGGAAAAAGCTGTGAAAGCTGCCATGTTGTTGCACTTTTGTACTCCCCTTGGGATGCCTTGAACAGCTGCAGTGTGCCTGGAGCTAAGGGCTTCCTAGTTTCAAAAATCCTAGCCCTAGGCCTAAGCCTAACAGTAACCCTGGGAAAGTAAATCAGCCTGATGTTAGGTTTCTTGCCAAGGAAAAAGCCGTGAAAGCAGCCATGTTGTGGCACTTTTGCACTCCCTTTTGGATGCCTTTCACAGCTCCAGTGTGCCTGGAACTCAGGGCTTCCTGCTTTTAAAAATCCTAGCCCTAGGCCGAACCGCAACCCTAAGACGAGAAAGGCAAATCAGCCAGGAATTAGGCATGTCCCCAAGGAAAAAGCTGTGGAGGCAGGCATGTTGTGGTACTTTTGCGCTCTTCTTGGCTAGTCCTTCGCAGCTGCTGTGTTCTTGGAACTCAGGGCTTTCTGGTTAATAGAACCCTTACCCTAGGCGTAACTCAAACCTTAACCCTAGGAAGGAAAATCAACCTATGGTTCGGGATGGTCTCATGGAAATATCAGTGGTGGCAGCCAAGTTGCGTCACTTTTGCGCTCCCCTTGGGATGCCTTTCGCAGCTGCAGTGTGCCTGGAGCCCAGGGCTTCCTGGTTTTAAAAGTCCTAGGCCTAAGCCTAACAGTAACCCTAGGAAGGTAAATCAGCCGGGTATTAGGGTTCTTCCTAAGGGAAAAGCCGTGAAAGCAGCCATGTTGTGGCACTTCTGCACTCCCTTTGGGATGCCTTTGGCAGATGAAGTAAGCCTGGAACTCAGGGCTTCCTGGTTAAAGAAATCCAAGCCCTAGGCTGAACCCTAACCCTAACCCTAGGCAGATAAATCAGCCTAGGTATAGGGATGGTGCCAAGGAAAAAGCTGTGAAAGCTGCCATGTTGTTGCACTTTTGTACTCCCCTTGGGATGCCTTGAACAGCTGCAGTGTGCCTGGAGCCCAGGGCTTCCTAGTTTCAAAAATCCTAGCCCTAGGCCTAAGCCTAACAGTAACCCTGGGAAAGTATGTCAGCCTGGTGTTAGGCGTCTTGCCAAGGAAAAAGCCGTGAAACAGCCATGTTGTGGCACTTTTGCACTCCCTTTTGGATGCCTTTCACAGCTCCAGTGTGCCTGGAACTCAGGGCTTCCTGCTTTTAAAAATCCTAGCCCTAGGCCGAACCCCAACCCTATGACGAGAAAGGCAAATCAGCCAGGAATTAGGCATGTCCCCAAGGAAAAAGCTGTGGAGGCAGGCATGTTGTGGTACTTTTGCGCTCTTCTTGGCTAGTCCTTCGCAGCTGCTGTGTTCTTGGAACTCAGGGCTTTCTGGTTAATAGAACCCTTACCCTAGGCGTAACTCAAACCTTAACCCTAGGAAGGAAAATCAACCTATGGTTCGGGATGGTCTCATGGAAATATCAGTGGTGGCAGCCAAGTTGCGTCACTTTTGCGCTCCCCTTGGGATGCCTTTCGCAGCTGCAGTGTGCCTGGAGCTAAGGGCTTCCTGGTTTTAAAAGTCCTAGGCCTAAGCCGAACAGTAACCCTAGGAAGGTAAATCAGCCGGGTATTAGGGTTCTTCCTAAGGGAAAAGCCGTGAAAGCAGCCATGTTGTGGCACTTCTGCACTCCCTTTGGGATGCCTTTGGCAGATGAAGTAAGCCTGGAACTCAGGGCTTCCTGGTTAAAAAAATTCAAGCCCTAGGCTGAACCCTAACCCTAACCCTAGGCAGATAAATCAGCCTAGGTATAGGGATGGTGCCAAGGAAAAAGCTGTGAAAGCTGCCATGTTGTTGCACTTTTGTACTCCCCTTGGGATGCCTTGAACACCTGCAGTGTGCCTGGAGCTAAGGGCTTCCTAGTTTCAAAAATCCTAGCCCTAGGCCTAAGCCTAACAGTAACCCTGGGAAAGTAAATCAGCCTGATGTTAGGCTTCTTGCCAAGGAAAAAGCCGTGAAAGCAGCCATGTTGTGGCACTTCTGCACTCCCTTTGGGATGCCTTTGGCAGATGAAGTAAGCCTGGAACTCAGGGCTTCCTGGTTAAAGAAATCCAAGCCCTAGGATGAAGCCTAACCCTAACCCTAGGCAGATAAATCAGCCTAGGTATAGGGATGGTGCCAAGGAAAAAGCTGTGAAAGCTGCCATGTTGTTGCACTTTTGTACTCCCCTTGGGATGCCTTGAACAGCTGCAGTGTGCCTGGAGCTAAGGGCTTCCTAGTTTCAAAAATCCTAGCCCTAGGCCTAAGCCTAACAGTAACCCTGGGAAAGTAAATCAGCCTGATGTTAGGCTCCTTGCCAAGGAAAAAGCCGTGAAAGCAGCCATGTTGTGGCACTTCTGCACTCCCTTTTGGATGCCTTTGGCAGATGAAGTAAGCCTGGAACTCAGGGCTTCCTGGTTAAAGAAATCCAAGCCCTAGGCTGAACCCTAACCCTAACCCTAGGCAGATAAATCAGCCTAGGTATAGGGATGGTGCCAAGGAAAAAGCTGTGAAAGCTGCCATGTTGTTGCACTTTTGTACTCCCCTTGGGATGCCTTGAACAGCTGCAGTGTGCCTGGAGCTAAGGGCTTCCTAGTTTCAAAACTCCTAGCCCAAGGCCTAAGCCTAACAGTAACCCTGGGAAAGTAAATCAGCCTGATGTTAGGCTTCTTGCCAAGGAAAAAGCCGTGAAAGCAGCCATGTTGTGGCACTTTTGCACTCCCTTTTGGATGCCTTTCACAGCTCCAGTGTGCCTGGAACTCAGGGCTTCCTGCTTTTAAAAATCCTAGCCCTAGGCCGAACCCCAACCCTAAGACGAGAAAGGCAAATCAGCCAGGAATTAGGCATGTCCCCAAGGAAAAAGCTGTGGAGGCAGGCATGTTGTGGTACTTTTGCGCTCTTCTTGGCTAGTCCTTCGCAGCTGCTGTGTTCTTGGAACTCAGGGCTTTCTGGTTAATAGAACCCTTACCCTAGGCGTAACTCAAACCTTAACCCTAGGAAGGAAAATCAACCTATGGTTCGGGATGGTCTCATGGAAATATCAGTGGTGGCAGCCAAGTTGCGTCACTTTTGCGCTCCCCTTGGGATGCCTTTCGCAGCTGCAGTGTGCCTGGAGCCCAGGGCTTCCTGGTTTTAAAAGTCCTAGGCCTAAGCCTAACAGTAACCCTAGGAAGGTAAATCAGCCGGGTATTAGGGTTCTTCCTAAGGGAAAAGCCGTGAAAGCAGCCATGTTGTGGCACTTCTGCACTCCCTTTGGGATGCCTTTGGCAGATGAAGTAAGCCTGGAACTCAGGGCTTCCTGGTTAAAGAAATCCAAGCCCTAGGCTGAACCCTAACCCTAACCCTAGGCAGATAAATCAGCCTAGGTATAGGGATGGTGCCAAGGAAAAAGCTGTGAAAGCTGCCATGTTGTTGCACTTTTGTACTCCCCTTGGGATGCCTTGAACAGCTGCAGTGTGCCTGGAGCCCAGGGCTTCCTAGTTTCAAAAATCCTAGCCCTAGGCCTAAGCCTAACAGTAACCCTGGGAAAGTATGTCAGCCTGGTGTTAGGCTTCTTGCCAAGGAAAAAGCCGTGAAAGCAGCCATGTTGTGGCACTTTTGCACTCCCTTTTGGATGCCTTTCACAGCTCCAGTGTGCCTGGAACTCAGGGCTTCCTGCTTTTAAAAATCCTAGCCCTAGGCCGAACCCCAACCCTAAGACGAGAAAGGCAAATCAGCCAGGAATTAGGCATGTCCCCAAGGAAAAAGCTGTGGAGGCAGGCATGTTGTGCTACTTTTGCGCTCTTCTTGGCTAGTCCTTCGCAGCTGCTGTGTTCTTGGAACTCAGGGCTTTCTGGTTAATAGAGCCCTTACCCTAGGCGTAACTCAAACCTTAACCCTAGGAAGGAAAATCAACCTATGGTTCGGGATGGTCTCATGGAAATATCAGTGGTGGCAGCCAAGTTGCGTCACTTTTGCGCTCCCCTTGGGATGCCTTTCGCAGCTGCAGTGTGCCTGGAGCCCAGGGCTTCCTGGTTTTAAAAGTCCTAGGCCTAAGCCTAACAGTAACCCTAGGAAGGTAAATCAGCCGGGTATTAGGGTTCTTCCTAAGGGAAAAGCCGTGAAAGCAGCCATGTTGTGGCACTTCTGCACTCCCTTTGGGATGCCTTTGGCAGATGAAGTAAGCCTGGAACTCAGGGCTTCCTGGTTAAAGAAATCCAAGCCCTAGGCTGAACCCTAACCCTAACCCTAGGCAGATAAATCAGCCTAGGTATAGGGATGGTGCCAAGGAAAAAGCTGTGAAAGCTGCCATGTTGTTGCACTTTTGTACTCCCCTTGGGATGCCTTGAACAGCTGCAGTGTGCCTGGAGCTAAGGGCTTCCTAGTTTCAAAAATCCTAGCCCTAGGCCTAAGCCTAACAGTAACCCTGGGAAAGTAAATCAGCCTGATGTTAGGTTTCTTGCCAAGGAAAAAGCCGTGAAAGCAGCCATGTTGTGGCACTTCTGCGCTCCCTTTGGGATGCCTTTGGCAGATGAAGTAAGCCTGGAACTCAGGGCTTCCTGGTTAAAGAAATCCAAGCCCTAGGCTGAACCCTAACCCTAACCCTAGGCAGATAAATCAGCCTAGGTATAGGGATGGTGCCAAGGAAAAAGTTGTGAAAGCTGCCATGTTGCTGCACTTTTGTACTCCCCTTGGGATGCCTTGAACAGCTGCAGTGTGCCTGGAGCTAACGGCTTCCTAGTTTCAAAACTCCTAGCCCTAGGCCTAAGCCTAACAATAACCCTGGGAAAGTAAATCAGCCTGATGTTAGGCTTCTTGCCAAGGAAAAAGCCGTGAAACAGCCATGTTGTGGCACTTTTGCACTCCCTTTTGGATGCCTTTCACAGCTCCAGTGTGCCTGGAACTCAGGGCTTCCTGCTTTTAAAAATCCTAGCCCTAGGCCGAACCGCAACCCTAAGACGAGAAAGGCAAATCAGCCAGGAATTAGGCATGTCCCCAAGGAAAAAGCTGTGGAGGCAGGCATGTTGTGGTACTTTTGCGCTCTTCTTGGCTAGTCCTTCGCAGCTGCTGTGTTCTTGGAACTCAGGGCTTTCTGGTTAATAGAACCCTTACCCTAGGCGTAACTCAAACCTTAACCCTAGGAAGGAAAATCAGCCTATGGTTCGGGATGGTCTCATGGAAATATCAGTGGTGGCAGCCAAGTTGCGTCACTTTTGCGCTCCCCTTGGGATGCCTTTTGCAGCTGCAGTGTGCCTGGAGCCCAGGGCTTCCTGGTTTTAAAAGTCCTAGGCCTAAGCCTAACAGTAACCCTAGGAAGGTAAATCAGCCGGGTATTAGGGTTCTTCCTAAGGGAAAAGCCGTGAAAGCAGCCATGTTGTGGCACTTCTGCACTCCCTTTGGGATGCCTTTGGCAGATGAAGTAAGCCTGGAACTCAGGGCTTCCTGGTTAAAGAAATCCAAGCCCTAGGCTGAACCCTAACCCTAACCCTAGGCAGATAAATCAGCCTAGGTATAGGGATGGTGCCAAGGAAAAAGCTGTGAAAGCTGCCATGTTGTTGCACTTTTGTACTCCCCTTGGGATGCCTTGAACAGCTGCAGTGTGCCTGGAGCCCAGGGCTTCCTAGTTTCAAAAATCCTAGCCCTAGGCCTAAGCCTAATAGTAACCCTGGGAAGGTAACTCAGCCTGGTGTTAGGCGTCTTGCCAAGGAAAAAGCCGTGAAACAGCCATGTTTTGGCACTTTTGCACTCCCTTTTGGATGCCTTTCACAGCTCCAGTGTGCCTGGAACTCAGGGCTTCCTGCTTTTAAAAATCCTAGCCCTAGGCCGAACCCCAACCCTAAGACGAGAAAGGCAAATCAGCCAGGAATTAGGCATGTCCCCAAGGAAAAAGCTGTGGAGGCAGGCATGTTGTGGTACTTTTGCGCTCTTCTTGGCTAGTCCTTCGCAGCTGCTGTGTTCTTGGAACTCAGGGCTTTCTGGTTAATAGAACCCTTACCCTAGGCGTAACTCAAACCTTAACCCTAGGAAGGAAAATCAGCCTATGGTTCCGGATGGTCTCATGGAAATATCAGTGGTGGCAGCCAAGTTGCGTCACTTTTGCGCTCCCCTTGGGATGCCTTTCGCAGCTGCAGTGTGCCTGGAGCCCAGGGCTTCCTGGTTTTAAAAGTCCTAGGCCTAAGCCTAACAGTAACCCTAGGAAGGTAAATCAGCCGGGTATTAGGGTTCTTCCTAAGGGAAAAGCCGTGAAAGCAGCCATGTTGTGGCACTTCTGCACTCCCTTTGGGATGCCTTTGGCAGATGAAGTAAGCCTGGAACTCAGGGCTTCCTGGTTAAAAAAATTCAAGCCCTAGGCTGAACCCTAACCCTAACCCTAGGCAGATAAATCAGCCTAGGTATAGGGATGGTGCCAAGGAAAAAGCTGTGAAAGCTGCCATGTTGTTGCACTTTTGTACTCCCCTTGGGATGCCTTGAACAGCTGCAGTGTGCCTGGAGCTAAGGGCTTCCTAGTTTCAAAAATCCTAGCCCTAGGCCTAAGCCTAACAGTAACCCTGGGAAAGTAAATCAGCCTGATGTTAGGCTTCTTGCCAAGGAAAAAGCCGTGAAAGCAGCCATGTTGTGGCACTTCTGCACTCCCTTTGGGATGCCTTTGGCAGATGAAGTAAGCCTGGAACTCAGGGCTTCCTGGTTAAAGAAATCCAAGCCCTAGGCTGAACCCTAACCCTAACCCTAGGCAGATAAATCAGCCTAGGTATAGTGATGGTGCCAAGGAAAAAGCTGTGAAAGCTGCCATGTTGTTGCACTTTTGTACTCCCCTTGGGATGCCTTGAACAGCTGCAGTGTGCCTGGAGCTAAGGGCTTCCTAGTTTCAAAAATCCTAGCCCTAGGCCTAAGCCTAACAGTAACCCTGGGAAAGTAAATCAGCCTGATGTTAGGCTTCTTGCCAAGGAAAAAGCCGTGAAAGCAGCCATGTTGTGGCACTTTTGCACTCCCTTTTGGATGCCTTTCACAGCTCCAGTGTGCCTGGAACTCAGGGCTTCCTGCTTTTAAAAATCCTAGCCCTAGGCCGAACCCCAACCCTAAGACGAGAAAGGCAAATCAGCCAGGAATTAGGCATGTCCCCAAGGAAAAAGCTGTGGAGGCAGGCATGTTGTGGTACTTTTGCGCTCTTCTTGGCTAGTCCTTCGCAGCTGCTGTGTTCTTGGAACTCAGGGCTTTCTGGTTAATAGAACCCTTACCCTAGGCGTAACTCAAACCTTAACCCTAGGAAGGAAAATCAGCCTATGGTTCGGGATGGTCTCATGGAAATATCAGTGGTGGCAGCCAAGTTGCGTCACTTTTGCGCTCCCCTTGGGATGCCTTTTGCAGCTGCAGTGTGCCTGGAGCCCAGGGCTTCCTGGTTTTAAAAGTCCTAGGCCTAAGCCTAACAGTAACCCTAGGAAGGTAAATCAGCCGGGTATTAGGGTTCTTCCTAAGGGAAAAGCCGTGAAAGCAGCCATGTTGTGGCACTTCTGCACTCCCTTTGGGATGCCTTTGGCAGATGAAGTAAGCCTGGAACTCAGGGCTTCCTGGTTAAAGAAATCCAAGCCCTAGGCTGAACCCTAACCCTAACCCTAGGCAGATAAATCAGCCTAGGTATAGGGATGGTGCCAAGGAAAAAGCTGTGAAAGCTGCCATGTTGTTGCACTTTTGTACTCCCCTTGGGATGCCTTGAACAGCTGCAGTGTGCCTGGAGCCCAGGGCTTCCTAGTTTTAAAAATCCTAGCCCTAGGCCTAAGCCTAACACTAACCGTGGGAAGGTAAGTCAGCCTGATGTTAGGCGTCTTGCCAAGGAAAAAGCCGTGAAAGCAGCCATGTTGTGGCACTTTTGCACTCCCTTTTGGATGCCTTTCACAGCTCCAGTGTGCCTGGAACTCAGGGCTTCCTGCTTTTAAAAATCCTAGCCCTAGGCCGAACCGCAACCCTAAGACGAGAAAGGCAAATCAGCCAGGAATTAGGCATGTCCCCAAGGAAAAAGCTGTGGAGGCAGGCATGTTGTGGTACTTTTGCGCTCTTCTTGGCTAGTCCTTCGCAGCTGCTGTGTTCTTGGAACTCAGGGCTTTCTGGTTAATAGAACCCTTACCCTAGGCGTAACTCAAACCTTAACCCTAGGAAGGAAAATCAACCTATGGTTCGGGATGGTCTCATGGAAATATCAGTGGTGGCAGCCAAGTTGCGTCACTTTTGCGCTCCCCTTGGGATGCCTTTCGCAGCTGCAGTGTGCCTGGAGCCCAGGGCTTCCTGGTTTTAAAAGTCCTAGGCCTAAGCCTAACAGTAACCCTAGGAAGGTAAATCAGCCGGGTATTAGGGTTCTTCCTAAGGGAAAAGCCGTGAAAGCAGCCATGTTGTGGCACTTCTGCACTCCCTTTGGGATGCCTTTGGCAGATGAAGTAAGCCTGGAACTCAGGGCTTCCTGGTTAAAAAAATTCAAGCCCTAGGCTGAACCCTAACCCTAACCCTAGGCAGATAAATCAGCCTAGGTATAGGGATGGTGCCAAGGAAAAAGCTGTGAAAGCTGCCATGTTGTTGCACTTTTGTACTCCCCTTGGGATGCCTTGAACAGCTGCAGTGTGCCTGGAGCTAAGGGCTTCCTAGTTTCAAAAATCCTAGCCCTAGGCCTAAGCCTAACAGTAACCCTGGGAAAGTAAATCAGCCTGATGTTAGGCTTCTTGCCAAGGAAAAAGCCGTGAAAGCAGCCATGTTGTGGCACTTCTGCACTCCCTTTGGGATGCCTTTGGCAGATGAAGTAAGCCTGGAACTCAGGGCTTCCTGGTTAAAGAAATCCAAGCCCTAGGCTGAACCCTAACCCTAACCCTAGGCAGATAAATCAGCCTAGGTATAGGGATGGTGCCAAGGAAAAAGCTGTGAAAGCTGCCATGTTGTTGCACTTTTGTACTCCCCTTGGGATGCCTTGAACAGCTGCAGTGTGCCTGGAGCTAAGGGCCTCCTAGTTTCAAAAATCCTAGCCCTAGGCCTAAGCCTAACAGTAACCCTGGGAAAGTAAATCAGCCTGATGTTAGGCTTCTTGCCAAGGAAAAAGCCGTGAAAGCAGCCATGTTGTGGCACTTTTGCACTCCCTTTTGGATGCCTTTCACAGCTCCAGTGTGCCTGGAACTCAGGGCTTCCTGCTTTTAAAAATCCTAGCCCTAGGCCGAACCCCAACCCTAAGACGAGAAAGGCAAATCAGCCAGGAATTAGGCATGTCCCCAAGGAAAAAGCTGTGGAGGCAGGCATGTTGTGCTACTTTTGCGCTCTTCTTGGCTAGTCCTTCGCAGCTGCTGTGTTCTTGGAACTCAGGGCTTTCTGGTTAATAGAACCCTTACCCTAGGCGTAACTCAAACCTTAACCCTAGGAAGGAAAATCAGCCTATGGTTCGGGATGGTCTC
The DNA here is from genome assembly GCF_027579445.1 of Ammospiza nelsoni. NCBI lineage: Eukaryota > Metazoa > Chordata > Aves > Passeriformes > Passerellidae > Ammospiza > Ammospiza nelsoni. The sequence goes on along the minus strand of NW_026683197.1, from coordinate 417,595 downwards.
ATGGAAATATCAGTGGTGGCAGCCAAGTTGCGTCACTTTTGCGCTCCCCTTGGGATGCCTTTCGCAGCTGCAGTGTGCCTGGAGCCCAGGGCTTCCTGGTTTTAAAAGTCCTAGGCCTAAGCCTAACAGTAACCCTAGGAAGGTAAATCAGCCGGGTATTAGGGTTCTTCCTAAGGGAAAAGCCGTGAAAGCAGCCATGTTGTGGCACTTCTGCACTCCCTTTGGGATGCCTTTGGCAGATGAAGTAAGCCTGGAACTCAGGGCTTCCTGGTAAAAAAATTCAAGACCTAGGCTGAACCCTAACCCTAACCCTAGGCAGATAAATCAGCCTAGGTATAGGGATGGTGCCAAGGAAAAAGCTGTGAAAGCTGCCATGTTGTTGCACTTTTGTACTCCCCTTGGGATGCCTTGAACAGCTGCAGTGTGCCTGGAGCTAAGGGCTTCCTAGTTTCAAAAATCCTAGCCCTAGGCTTAAGCCTAACAGTAACCCTGGGAAAGTAAATCAGCCTGATGTTAGGCTTCTTGCCAAGGAAAAAGCCGTGAAAGCAGCCATGTTGTGGCACTTTTGCACTCCCTTTTGGATGCCTTTCACAGCTCCAGTGTGCCTGGAACTCAGGGCTTCCTGCTTTTAAAAATCCTAGCCCTAGGCCGAACCCCAACCCTAAGACGAGAAAGGCAAATCAGCCAGGAATTAGGCATGTCCCCAAGGAAAAAGCTGTGGAGGCAGGCATGTTGTGGTACTTTTGCGCTCTTCTTGGCTAGTCCTTCGCAGCTGCTGTGTTCTTGGAACTCAGGGCTTTCTGGTTAATAGAACCCTTACCCTAGGCGTAACTCAAACCTTAACCCTAGGAAGGAAAATCAACCTATGGTTCGGGATGGTCTCATGGAAATATCAGTGGTGGCAGCCAAGTTGCGTCACTTTTGCGCTCCCCTTGGGATGCCTTTTGCAGCTGCAGTGTGCCTGGAGCCCAGGGCTTCCTGGTTTTAAAAGTCCTAGGCCTAAGCCTAACAGTAACCCTAGGAAGGTAAATCAGCCAGGTATTAGGGTTCTTCCTAAGGGAAAAGCCGTGAAAGCAGCCATATTGTGGCACTTCTGCACTCCCTTTGGGATGCCTTTGGCAGATGAAGTAAGCCTGGAACTCAGGGCTTCCTGGTTAAAGAAATCCAAGCCCTAGGCTGAACCCTAACCCTAACCCTAGGCAGATAAATCAGCCTAGGTATAGGGATGGTGCCAAGGAAAAAGCTGTGAAAGCTGCCATGTTGTTGCACTTTTGTACTCCCCTTGGGATGCCTTGAACAGCTGCAGTGTGCCTGGAGCTAAGGGCTTCCTAGTTTCAAAAATCCTAGCCCTAGGCCTAAGCCTAACAGTAACCCTGGGAAAGTAAATCAGCCTGATGTTAGGTTTCTTGCCAAGGAAAAAGCCGTGAAAGCAGCCATGTTGTGGCACTTTTGCACTCCCTTTTGGATGCCTTTCACAGCTCCAGTGTGCCTGGAACTCAGGGCTTCCTGCTTTTAAAAATCCTAGCCCTAGGCCGAACCGCAACCCTAAGACGAGAAAGGCAAATCAGCCAGGAATTAGGCATGTCCCCAAGGAAAAAGCTGTGGAGGCAGGCATGTTGTGGTACTTTTGCGCTCTTCTTGGCTAGTCCTTCGCAGCTGCTGTGTTCTTGGAACTCAGGGCTTTCTGGTTAATAGACCCTTACCCTAGGCGTAACTCAAACCTTAACCCTAGGAAGGAAAATCAGCCTATGGTTCGGGATGGTCTCATGGAAATATCAGTGGTGGCAGCCAAGTTGCGTCACTTTTGCGCTCCCCTTGGGATGCCTTTCGCAGCTGCAGTGTGCCTGGAGCCCAGGGCTTCCTGGTTTTAAAAGTCCTAGGCCTAAGCCTAACAGTAACCCTAGGAAGGTAAATCAGCCGGGTATTAGGGTTCTTCCTAAGGGAAAAGCCGTGAAAGCAGCCATGTTGTGGCACTTCTGCACTCCCTTTGGGATGCCTTTGGCAGATGAAGTAAGCCTGGAACTCAGGGCTTCCTGGTAAAAAAAATTCAAGCCCTAGGCTGAACCCTAACCCTAACCCTAGGCAGATAAATCAGCCTAGGTATAGGGATGGTGCCAAGGAAAAAGCTGTGAAAGCTGCCATGTTGTTGCACTTTTGTACTCCCCTTGGGATGCCTTGAACAGCTGCAGTGTGCCTGGAGCTAAGGGCTTCCTAGTTTCAAAAATCCTAGCCCTAGGCCTAAGCCTAACAGTAACCCTGGGAAAGTAAAACAGCCTGATGTTAGGCTTCTTGCCAAGGAAAAAGCCGTGAAAGCAGCCATGTTGTGGCACTTTTGCACTCCCTTTTGGATGCCTTTCACAGCTCCAGTGTGCCTGGAACTCAGGGCTTCCTGCTTTTAAAACTCCTAGCCCTAGGCCGAACCGCAACCCTAAGACGAGAAAGGCAAATCAGCCAGGAATTAGGCATGTCCCCAAGGAAAAAGCTGTGGAGGCAGGCATGTTGTGCTACTTTTGCGCTCTTCTTGGCTAGTCCTTCGCAGCTGCTGTGTTCTTGGAACTCAGGGCTTTCTGGTTAATAGAACCCTTACCCTAGGCGTAACTCAAACCTTAACCCTAGGAAGGAAAATCAACCTATGGTTCGGGATGGTCTCATGGAAATATCAGTGGTGGCAGCCAAGTTGCGTCACTTTTGCGCTCCCCTTGGGATGCCTTTCGCAGCTGCAGTGTGCCTGGAGCCCAGGGCTTCCTGGTTTTAAAAGTCCTAGGCCTAAGCCTAACAGTAACCCTAGGAAGGTAAATCAGCCGGGTATTAGGGTTCTTCCTAAGGGAAAAGCCGTGAAAGCAGCCATGTTGTGGCACTTCTGCACTCCCTTTGGGATGCCTTTGGCAGATGAAGTAAGCCTGGAACTCAGGGCTTCCTGGTTAAAAAAATTCAAGCCCTAGGCTGAACCCTAACCCTAACCCTAGGCAGATAAATCAGCCTAGGTATAGGGATGGTGCCAAGGAAAAAGCTGTGAAAGCTGCCATGTTGTTGCACTTTTGTACTCCCCTTGGGATGCCTTGAACAGCTGCAGTGTGCCTGGAGCTAAGGGCTTCCTAGTTTCAAAAATCCTAGCCCTAGGCCTAAGCCTAACAGTAACCCTGGGAAAGTAAATCAGCCTGATGTTAGGCTTCTTGCCAAGGAAAAAGCCGTGAAAGCAGCCATGTTGTGGCACTTCTGCACTCCCTTTGGGATGCCTTTGGCAGATGAAGTAAGCCTGGAATTCAGGGCTTCCTGGTTAAAGAAATCCAAGCCCTAGGCTGAACCCTAACCCTAACCCTAGGCAGATAAATCAGCCTAGGTATAGGGATGGTGCCAAGGAAAAAGCTGTGAAAGCTGCCATGCTGTTGCACTTTTGTACTCCCCTTGGGATGCCTTGAACAGCTGCAGTGTGCCTGGAGCTAAGGGCTTCCTAATTTCAAAAATCCTAGCCCTAGGCCTAAGCCTAACAGTAACCCTGGGAAAGTAAATCAGCCTGATGTTAGGCTTCTTGCCAAGGAAAAAGCCGTGAAAGCAGCCATGTTGTGGCACTTCTGCACTCCCTTTTGGATTCCTTTGGCAGATGAAGTAAGCCTGGAACTCAGGGCTTCCTGGTTAAAGAAATCCAAGCCCTAGGCTGAACCCTAACCCTAACCCTAGGCAGATAAATCAGCCTAGGTATAGGGATGGTGCCAAGGAAAAAGCTGTGAAAACTGCCATGTTGTTGCACTTTTGTACTCACCTTGGGATGCCTTGAACAGCTACAGTGTGCCTGGAGCTAAGGGCTTCCTAGTTTCAAAACTCCTAGCCCTAGGCCTAAGCCTAACAGTAACCCTGGGAAAGTAAATCAGCCTGATGTTAGGCTTCTTGCCAAGGAAAAAGCCGTGAAAGCAGCCATGTTGTGGCACTTTTGCACTCCCTTTTGGATGCCTTTCACAGCTCCAGTGTGCCTGGAACTCAGGGCTTCCTGCTTTTAAAAATCCTAGCCCTAGGCCGAACCCCAACCCTAAGACGAGAAAGGCAAATCAGCCAGGAATTAGGCATGTCCCCAAGGAAAAAGCTGTGGAGGCAGGCATGTTGTGGTACTTTTGCGCTCTTCTTGGCTAGTCCTTCGCAGCTGCTGTGTTCTTGGAACTCAGGGCTTTCTGGTTAATAGAACCCTTACCCTAGGCGTAACTCAAACCTTAACCCTAGGAAGGAAAATCAACCTATGGTTCGGGATGGTCTCATGGAAATATCAGTGGTGGCAGCCAAGTTGCGTCACTTTTGCGCTCCCCTTGGGATGCCTTTTGCAGCTGCAGTGTGCCTGGAGCCAAGGGCTTCCTGGTTTTAAAAGTCCTAGGCCTAAGCCTAACAGTAACCCTAGGAAGGTAAATCAGCCGGGTATTAGGGTTCTTCCTAAGGGAAAAGCCGTGAAAGCAGCCATGTTGTGGCACTTCTGCACTCCCTTTGGGATGCCTTTGGCAGATGAAGTAAGCCTGGAACTCAGGGCTTCCTGGTTAAAGAAATCCAAGCCCTAGGCTGAACCCTAACCCTAACCCTAGGCAGATAAATCAGCCTAGGTATAGGGATGGTGCCAAGGAAAAAGCTGTGAAAGCTGCCATGTTGTTGCACTTTTGTACTCCCCTTGGGATGCCTTGAACAGCTGCAGTGTGCCTGGAGCCCAGGGCTTCCTAGTTTCAAAAATCCTAGCCCTAGGCCTAAGCCTAACAGTAACCCTGGGAAAGTAAATCGGCCTGATGTTAGGTTTCTTGCCAAGTAAAAAGCCGTGAAAGCAGCCATGTTGTGGCACTTTTGCACTCCCTTTTGGATGCCTTTCACAGCTCCAGTGTGCCTGGAACTCAGGGATTCCTGATTTTAAAAATCCTAGCCCTAGGCCGAACCCCAACCCTAAGACGAGAAAGGCAAATCAGCCAGGAATTAGGCATGTCCCCAAGGAAAAAGCTGTGGAGGCAGGCATGTTGTGGTACTTTTGCGCTCTTCTTGGCTAGTCCTTCGCAGCTGCTGTGTTCTTGGAACTCAGGGCTTTCTGGTTAATAGACCCTTACCCTAGGCGTAACTCAAACCTTAACCCTAGGAAGGAAAATCAGCCTATGGTTCGGGATGGTCTCATGGAAATATCAGTGGTGGCAGCCAAGTTGCGTCACTTTTGCGCTCCCCTTGGGATGCCTTTCGCAGCTGCAGTGTGCCTGGAGCCCAGGGCTTCCTGGTTTTAAAAGTCCTAGGCCTAAGCCTAACAGTAACCCTAGGAAGGTAAATCAGCCGGGTATTAGGGTTCTTCCTAAGGGAAAAGCCGTGAAAGCAGCCATGTTGTGGCACTTCTGCACTCCCTTTGGGATGCCTTTGGCAGATGAAGTAAGCCTGGAACTCAGGGCTTCCTGGTTAAAAAAATTCAAGCCCTAGGCTGAACCCTAACCCTAACCCTAGGCAGATAAATCAGCCTAGGTATAGGGATGGTGCCAAGGAAAAAGCTGTGAAAGCTGCCATGTTGTTGCACTTTTGTACTCCCCTTGGGATGCCTTGAACAGCTGCAGTGTGCCTGGAGCTAAGGGCTTCCTAGTTTCAAAAATCCTAGCCCTAGGCCTAAGCCTAAGAGTAACCCTGGGAAAGTAAATCAGCCTGATGTTAGGCTTCTTGCCAAGGAAAAAGCCGTGAAAGCAGCCATGTTGTGGCACTTTTGCACTCCCTTTTGGATGCCTTTCACAGCTCCAGTGTGCCTGGAACTCAGGGCTTCCTGCTTTTAAAAATCCTAGCCCTAGGCCGAACCGCAACCCTAAGACGAGAAAGGCAAATCAGCCAGGAATTAGGCATGTCCCCAAGGAAAAAGCTGTGGAGGCAGGCATGTTGTGGTACTTTTGCGCTCTTCTTGGCTAGTCCTTCGCAGCTGCTGTGTTCTTGGAACTCAGGGCTTTCTGGTTAATAGAACCCTTACCCTAGGCGTAACTCAAACCTTAACCCTAGGAAGGAAAATCAGCCTATGGTTCGGGATGGTCTCATGGAAATATCAGTGGTGGCAGCCAAGTTGCGTCACTTTTGCGCTCCCCTTGGGATGCCTTTTGCAGCTGCAGTGTGCCTGGAGCCCAGGGCTTCCTGGTTTTAAAAGTCCTAGGCCTAAGCCTAACAGTAACCCTAGGAAGGTAAATCAGCCGGGTATTAGGGTTCTTCCTAAGGGAAAAGCCGTGAAAGCAGCCATGTTGTGGCACTTCTGCACTCCCTTTGGGATGCCTTTGGCAGATGAAGTAAGCCTGGAACTCAGGGCTTCCTGGTTAAAGAAATCCAAGCCCTAGGCTGAACCCTAACCCTAACCCTAGGCAGATAAATCAGCCTAGGTATAGGGATGGTGCCAAGGAAAAAGCTGTGAAAGCTGCCATGTTGTTGCACTTTTGTACTCCCCTTGGGATGCCTTGAACAGCTGCAGTGTGCCTGGAGCCCAGGGCTTCCTAGTTTCAAAAATCCTAGCCCTAGGCCTAAGCCTAATAGTAACCCTGGGAAGGTAACTCAGCCTGGTGTTAGGCGTCTTGCCAAGGAAAAAGCCGTGAAACAGCCATGTTTTGGCACTTTTGCACTCCCTTTTGGATGCCTTTCACAGCTCCAGTGTGCCTGGAACTCAGGGCTTCCTGCTTTTAAAAATCCTAGCCCTAGGCCGAACCCCAACCCTAAGACGAGAAAGGCAAATCAGCCAGGAATTAGGCATGTCCCCAAGGAAAAAGCTGTGGAGGCAGGCATGTTGTGGTACTTTTGCGCTCTTCTTGGCTAGTCCTTCGCAGCTGCTGTGTTCTTGGAACTCAGGGCTTTCTGGTTAATAGAACCCTTACCCTAGGCGTAACTCAAACCTTAACCCTAGGAAGGAAAATCAGCCTATGGTTCCGGATGGTCTCATGGAAATATCAGTGGTGGCAGCCAAGTTGCGTCACTTTTGCGCTCCCCTTGGGATGCCTTTCGCAGCTGCAGTGTGCCTGGAGCCCAGGGCTTCCTGGTTTTAAAAGTCCTAGGCCTAAGCCTAACAGTAACCCTAGGAAGGTAAATCAGCCGGGTATTAGGGTTCTTCCTAAGGGAAAAGCCGTGAAAGCAGCCATGTTGTGGCACTTCTGCACTCCCTTTGGGATGCCTTTGGCAGATGAAGTAAGCCTGGAACTCAGGGCTTCCTGGTAAAAAAAATTCAAGCCCTAGGCTGAACCCTAACCCTAACCCTAGGCAGATAAATCAGCCCAGGTATAGGGATGGTGCCAAGGAAAAAGCTGTGAAAGCTGCCATGTTGTTGCACTTTTGTACTCCCCTTGGGATGCCTTGAACAGCTGCAGTGTGCCTGGAGCTAAGGGCTTCCTAGTTTCAAAAATCCTAGCCCTAGGCCTAAGCCTAACAGTAACCCTGGGAAAGTAAATCAGCCTGATGTTAGGCTTCTTGCCAAGGAAAAAGCCGTGAAAGCAGCCATGTTGTGGCACTTCTGCACTCCCTTTGGGATGCCTTTGGCAGATGAAGTAAGCCTGGAACTCAGGGCTTCCTGGTTAAAGAAATCCAAGCCCTAGGCTGAACCCTAACCCTAACCCTAGGCAGATAAATCAGCCTAGGTATAGTGATGGTGCCAAGGAAAAAGCTGTGAAAGCTGCCATGTTGTTGCACTTTTGTACTCCCCTTGGGATGCCTTGAACAGCTGCAGTGTGCCTGGAGCTAAGGGCTTCCTAGTTTCAAAAATCCTAGCCCTAGGCCTAAGCCTAACAGTAACCCTGGGAAAGTAAATCAGCCTGATGTTAGGCTTCTTGCCAAGGAAAAAGCCGTGAAAGCAGCCATGTTGTGGCACTTTTGCACTCCCTTTTGGATGCCTTTCACAGCTCCAGTGTGCCTGGAACTCAGGGCTTCCTGCTTTTAAAAATCCTAGCCCTAGGCCGAACCCCAACCCTAAGACGAGAAAGGCAAATCAGCCAGGAATTAGGCATGTCCCCAAGGAAAAAGCTGTGGAGGCAGGCATGTTGTGGTACTTTTGCGCTCTTCTTGGCTAGTCCTTCGCAGCTGCTGTGTTCTTGGAACTCAGGGCTTTCTGGTTAATAGAACCCTTACCCTAGGCGTAACTCAAACCTTAACCCTAGGAAGGAAAATCAGCCTATGGTTCGGGATGGTCTCATGGAAATATCAGTGGTGGCAGCCAAGTTGCGTCACTTTTGCGCTCCCCTTGGGATGCCTTTTGCAGCTGCAGTGTGCCTGGAGCCCAGGGCTTCCTGGTTTTAAAAGTCCTAGGCCTAAGCCTAACAGTAACCCTAGGAAGGTAAATCAGCCGGGTATTAGGGTTCTTCCTAAGGGAAAAGCCGTGAAAGCAGCCATGTTGTGGCACTTCTGCACTCCCTTTGGGATGCCTTTGGCAGATGAAGTAAGCCTGGAACTCAGGGCTTCCTGGTTAAAGAAATCCAAGCCCTAGGCTGAACCCTAACCCTAACCCTAGGCAGATAAATCAGCCTAGGTATAGGGATGGTGCCAAGGAAAAAGCTGTGAAAGCTGCCATGTTGTTGCACTTTTGTACTCCCCTTGGGATGCCTTGAACAGCTGCAGTGTGCCTGGAGCCCAGGGCTTCCTAGTTTTAAAAATCCTAGCCCTAGGCCTAAGCCTAACACTAACCGTGGGAAGGTAAGTCAGCCTGATGTTAGGCGTCTTGCCAAGGAAAAAGCCGTGAAAGCAGCCATGTTGTGGCACTTTTGCACTCCCTTTTGGATGCCTTTCACAGCTCCAGTGTGCCTGGAACTCAGGGCTTCCTGCTTTTAAAAATCCTAGCCCTAGGCCGAACCGCAACCCTAAGACGAGAAAGGCAAATCAGCCAGGAATTAGGCATGTCCCCAAGGAAAAAGCTGTGGAGGCAGGCATGTTGTGGTACTTTTGCGCTCTTCTTGGCTAGTCCTTCGCAGCTGCTGTGTTCTTGGAACTCAGGGCTTTCTGGTTAATAGAACCCTTACCCTAGGCGTAACTCAAACCTTAACCCTAGGAAGGAAAATCAACCTATGGTTCGGGATGGTCTCATGGAAATATCAGTGGTGGCAGCCAAGTTGCGTCACTTTTGCGCTCCCCTTGGGATGCCTTTTGCAGCTGCAGTGTGCCTGGAGCCCAGGGCTTCCTGGTTTTAAAAGTCCTAGGCCTAAGCCTAACAGTAACCCTAGGAAGGTAAATCAGCCGGGTATTAGGGTTCTTCCTAAGGGAAAAGCCGTGAAAGCAGCCATGTTGTGGCACTTCTGCACTCCCTTTGGGATGCCTTTGGCAGATGAAGTAAGCCTGGAACTCAGGGCTTCCTGGTTAAAAAAATTCAAGCCCTAGGCTGAACCCTAACCCTAACCCTAGGCAGATAAATCAGCCTAGGTATAGGGATGGTGCCAAGGAAAAAGCTGTGAAAGCTGCCATGTTGTTGCACTTTTGTACTCCCCTTGGGATGCCTTGAACAGCTGCAGTGTGCCTGGAGCTAAGGGCTTCCTAGTTTCAAAAATCCTAGCCCTAGGCCTAAGCCTAACAGTAACCCTGGGAAAGTAAATCAGCCTGATGTTAGGCTTCTTGCCAAGGAAAAAGCCGTGAAAGCAGCCATGTTGTGGCACTTCTGCACTCCCTTTGGGATGCCTTTGGCAGATGAAGTAAGCCTGGAACTCAGGGCTTCCTGGTTAAAGAAATCCAAGCCCTAGGCTGAACCCTAACCCTAACCCTAGGCAGATAAATCAGCCTAGGTATAGGGATGGTGCCAAGGAAAAAGCTGTGAAAGCTGCCATGTTGTTGCACTTTTGTACTCCCCTTGGGATGCCTTGAACAGCTGCAGTGTGCCTGGAGCTAAGGGCCTCCTAGTTTCAAAAATCCTAGCCCTAGGCCTAAGCCTAACAGTAACCCTGGGAAAGTAAATCAGCCTGATGTTAGGCTTCTTGCCAAGGAAAAAGCCGTGAAAGCAGCCATGTTGTGGCACTTTTGCACTCCCTTTTGGATGCCTTTCACAGCTCCAGTGTGCCTGGAACTCAGGGCTTCCTGCTTTTAAAAATCCTAGCCCTAGGCCGAACCCCAACCCTAAGACGAGAAAGGCAAATCAGCCAGGAATTAGGCATGTCCCCAAGGAAAAAGCTGTGGAGGCAGGCATGTTGTGCTACTTTTGCGCTCTTCTTGGCTAGTCCTTCGCAGCTGCTGTGTTCTTGGAACTCAGGGCTTTCTGGTTAATAGAACCCTTACCCTAGGCGTAACTCAAACCTTAACCCTAGGAAGGAAAATCAGCCTATGGTTCGGGATGGTCTCATGGAAATATCAGTGGTGGCAGCCAAGTTGCGTCACTTTTGCGCTCCCCTTGGGATGCCTTTCGCAGCTGCAGTGTGCCTGGAGCCCAGGGCTTCCTGGTTTTAAAAGTCCTAGGCCTAAGCCTAACAGTAACCCTAGGAAGGTAAATCAGCCGGGTATTAGGGTTCTTCCTAAGGGAAAAGCCGTGAAAGCAGCCATGTTGTGGCACTTCTGCACTCCCTTTGGGATGCCTTTGGCAGATGAAGTAAGCCTGGAACTCAGGGCTTCCTGGTAAAAAAATTCAAGACCTAGGCTGAACCCTAACCCTAACCCTAGGCAGATAAATCAGCCTAGGTATAGGGATGGTGCCAAGGAAAAAGCTGTGAAAGCTGCCATGTTGTTGCACTTTTGTACTCCCCTTGGGATGCCTTGAACAGCTGCAGTGTGCCTGGAGCTAAGGGCTTCCTAGTTTCAAAAATCCTAGCCCTAGGCCTAAGCCTAACAGTAACCCTGGGAAAGTAAATCAGCCTGATGTTAGGCTTCTTGCCAAGGAAAAAGCCGTGAAAGCAGCCATGTTGTGGCACTTTTGCACTCCCTTTTGGATGCCTTTCACAGCTCCAGTGTGCCTGGAACTCAGGGCTTCCTGCTTTTAAAAATCCTAGCCCTAGGCCGAACCCCAACCCTAAGACGAGAAAGGCAAATCAGCCAGGAATTAGGCATGTCCCCAAGGAAAAAGCTGTGGAGGCAGGCATGTTGTGGTACTTTTGCGCTCTTCTTGGCTAGTCCTTCGCAGCTGCTGTGTTCTTGGAACTCAGGGCTTTCTGGTTAATAGAACCCTTACCCTAGGCGTAACTCAAACCTTAACCCTAGGAAGGAAAATCAACCTATGGTTCGGGATGGTCTCATGGAAATATCAGTGGTGGCAGCCAAGTTGCGTCACTTTTGCGCTCCCCTTGGGATGCCTTTTGCAGCTGCAGTGTGCCTGGAGCCCAGGGCTTCCTGGTTTTAAAAGTCCTAGGCCTAAGCCTAACAGTAACCCTAGGAAGGTAAATCAGCCGGGTATTAGGGTTCTTCCTAAGGGAAAAGCCGTGAAAGCAGCCATATTGTGGCACTTCTGCACTCCCTTTGGGATGCCTTTGGCAGATGAAGTAAGCCTGGAACTCAGGGCTTCCTGGTTAAAGAAATCCAAGCCCTAGGCTGAACCCTAACCCTAACCCTAGGCAGATAAATCAGCCTAGGTATAGGGATGGTGCCAAGGAAAAAGCTGTGAAAGCTGCCATGTTGTTGCACTTTTGTACTCCCCTTGGGATGCCTTGAACAGCTGCAGTGTGCCTGGAGCTAAGGGCTTCCTAGTTTCAAAAATCCTAGCCCTAGGCCTAAGCCTAACAGTAACCCTGGGAAAGTAAATCAGCCTGATGTTAGGTTTCTTGCCAAGGAAAAAGCCGTGAAAGCAGCCATGTTGTGGCACTTTTGCACTCCCTTTTGGATGCCTTTCACAGCTCCAGTGTGCCTGGAACTCAGGGCTTCCTGCTTTTAAAAATCCTAGCCCTAGGCCGAACCGCAACCCTAAGACGAGAAAGGCAAATCAGCCAGGAATTAGGCATGTCCCCAAGGAAAAAGCTGTGGAGGCAGGCATGTTGTGGTACTTTTGCGCTCTTCTTGGCTAGTCCTTCGCAGCTGCTGTGTTCTTGGAACTCAGGGCTTTCTGGTTAATAGAACCCTTACCCTAGGCGTAACTCAAACCTTAACCCTAGGAAGGAAAATCAACCTATGGTTCGGGATGGTCTCATGGAAATATCAGTGGTGGCAGCCAAGTTGCGTCACTTTTGCGCTCCCCTTGGGATGCCTTTTGCAGCTGCAGTGTGCCTGGAGCCCAGGGCTTCCTGGTTTTAAAAGTCCTAGGCCTAAGCCTAACAGTAACCCTAGGAAGGTAAATCAGCCGGGTATTAGGGTTCTTCCTAAGGGAAAAGCCATGAAAGCAGCCATATTGTGGCACTTCTGCACTCCCTTTGGGATGCCTTTGGCAGATGAAGTAAGCCTGGAACTCAGGGCTTCCTGGTTAAAGAAATCCAAGCCCTAGGCTGAACCCTAACCCTAACCCTAGGCAGATAAATCAGCCTAGGTATAGGGATGGTGCCAAGGAAAAAGCTGTGAAAGCTGCCATGTTGTTGCACTTTTGTACTCCCCTTGGGATGCCTTGAACAGCTGCAGTGTGCCTGGAGCTAAGGGCTTCCTAGTTTCAAAAATCCTAGCCCTAGGCCTAAGCCTAACAGTAACCCTGGGAAAGTAAATCAGCCTGATGTTAGGTTTCTTGCCAAGGAAAAAGCCGTGAAAGCAGCCATGTTGTGGCACTTTTGCACTCCCTTTTGGATGCCTTTCACAGCTCCAGTGTGCCTGGAACTCAGGGCTTCCTGCTTTTAAAAATCCTAGCCCTAGGCCGAACCGCAACCCTAAGACGAGAAAGGCAAATCAGCCAGGAATTAGGCATGTCCCCAAGGAAAAAGCTGTGGAGGCAGGCATGTTGTGGTACTTTTGCGCTCTTCTTGGCTAGTCCTTCGCAGCTGCTGTGTTCTTGGAACTCAGGGCTTTCTGGTTAATAGACCCTTACCCTAGGCGTAACTCAAACCTTAACCCTAGGAAGGAAAATCAGCCTATGGTTCGGGATGGTCTCATGGAAATATCAGTGGTGGCAGCCAAGTTGCGTCACTTTTGCGCTCCCCTTGGGATGCCTTTCGCAGCTGCAGTGTGCCTGGAGCCCAGGGCTTCCTGGTTTTAAAAGTCCTAGGCCTAAGCCTAACAGTAACCCTAGGAAGGTAAATCAGCCGGGTATTAGGGTTCTTCCTAAGGGAAAAGCCGTGAAAGCAGCCATGTTGTGGCACTTCTGCACTCCCTTTGGGATGCCTTTGGCAGATGAAGTAAGCCTGGAACTCAGGGCTTCCTGGTAAAAAAAATTCAAGCCCTAGGCTGAACCCTAACCCTAACCCTAGGCAGATAAATCAGCCTAGGTATAGGGATGGTGCCAAGGAAAAAGCTGTGAAAGCTGCCATGTTGTTGCACTTTTGTACTCCCCTTGGGATGCCTTGAACAGCTGCAGTGTGCCTGGAGCTAAGGGCTTCCTAGTTTCAAAAATCCTAGCCCTAGGCCTAAGCCTAACAGTAACCCTGGGAAAGTAAAACAGCCTGATGTTAGGCTTCTTGCCAAGGAAAAAGCCGTGAAAGCAGCCATGTTGTGGCACTTTTGCACTCCCTTTTGGATGCCTTTCACAGCTCCAGTGTGCCTGGAACTCAGGGCTTCCTGCTTTTAAAACTCCTAGCCCTAGGCCGAACCGCAACCCTAAGACGAGAAAGGCAAATCAGCCAGGAATTAGGCATGTCCCCAAGGAAAAAGCTGTGGAGGCAGGCATGTTGTGCTACTTTTGCGCTCTTCTTGGCTAGTCCTTCGCAGCTGCTGTGTTCTTGGAACTCAGGGCTTTCTGGTTAATAGAACCCTTACCCTAGGCGTAACTCAAACCTTAACCCTAGGAAGGAAAATCAACCTATGGTTCGGGATGGTCTCATGGAAATATCAGTGGTGGCAGCCAAGTTGCGTCACTTTTGCGCTCCCCTTGGGATGCCTTTCGCAGCTGCAGTGTGCCTGGAGCCCAGGGCTTCCTGGTTTTAAAAGTCCTAGGCCTAAGCCTAACAGTAACCCTAGGAAGGTAAATCAGCCGGGTATTAGGGTTCTTCCTAAGGGAAAAGCCGTGAAAGCAGCCATGTTGTGGCACTTCTGCACTCCCTTTGGGATGCCTTTGGCAGATGAAGTAAGCCTGGAACTCAGGGCTTCCTGGTTAAAAAAATTCAAGCCCTAGGCTGAACCCTAACCCTAACCCTAGGCAGATAAATCAGCCTAGGTATAGGGATGGTGCCAAGGAAAAAGCTGTGAAAGCTGCCATGTTGTTGCACTTTTGTACTCCCCTTGGGATGCCTTGAACAGCTGCAGTGTGCCTGGAGCCCAGGGCTTCCTAGTTTCAAAAATCCTAGCCCTAGGCCTAAGCCTAACAGTAACCCTGGGAAAGTATGTCAGCCTGGTGTTAGGCTTCTTGCCAAGGAAAAAGCCGTGAAACAGCCATGTTGTGGCACTTTTGCACTCCCTTTTGGATGCCTTTCACAGCTCCAGTGTGCCTGGAACTCAGGGCTTCCTGCTTTTAAAAATCCTAGCCCTAGGCCGAACCCCAACCCTATGACGAGAAAGGCAAATCAGCCAGGAATTAGGCATGTCCCCAAGGAAAAAGCTGTGGAGGCAGGCATGTTGTGGTACTTTTGCGCTCTTCTTGGCTAGTCCTTCGCAGCTGCTGTGTTCTTGGAACTCAGGGCTTTCTGGTTAATAGAACCCTTACCCTAGGCGTAACTCAAACCTTAACCCTAGGAAGGAAAATCAACCTATGGTTCGGGATGGTCTCATGGAAATATCAGTGGTGGCAGCCAAGTTGCGTCACTTTTGCGCTCCCCTTGGGATGCCTTTTGCAGCTGCAGTGTGCCTGGAGCCCAGGGCTTCCTGGTTTTAAAAGTCCTAGGCCTAAGCCTAACAGTAACCCTAGGAAGGTAAATCAGCCGGGTATTAGGGTTCTTCCTAAGGGAAAAGCCGTGAAAGCAGCCATGTTGTGGCACTTCTGCACTCCCTTTGGGATGCCTTTGGCAGATGAAGTAAGCCTGGAACTCAGGGCTTACTGGTTAAAAAAATTCAAGCCCTAGGCTGAACCCTAACCCTAACCCTAGGCAGATAAATCAGCCTAGGTATAGGGATGGTGCCAAGGAAAAAGCTGTGAAAGCTGCCATGTTGTTGCACTTTTGTACTCCCCTTGGGATGCCTTGAACAGCTGCAGTGTGCCTGGAGCTAAGGGCTTCCTAGTTTCAAAAATCCTAGCCCTAGGCCTAAGCCTAACAGTAACCCTGGGAAAGTAAATCAGCCTGATGTTAGGCTTCTTGCCAAGGAAAAAGCCGTGAAAGCAGCCATGTTGTGGCACTTCTGCACTCCCTTTGGGATGCCTTTGGCAGATGAAGTAAGCCTGGAATTCAGGGCTTCCTGGTTAAAGAAATCCAAGCCCTAGGCTGAACCCTAACCCTAACCCTAGGCAGATAAATCAGCCTAGGTATAGGGATGGTGCCAAGGAAAAAGCTGTGAAAGCTGCCATGCTGTTGCACTTTTGTACTCCCCTTGGGATGCCTTGAACAGCTGCAGTGTGCCTGGAGCTAAGGGCTTCCTAATTTCAAAAATCCTAGCCCTAGGCCTAAGCCTAACAGTAACCCTGGGAAAGTAAATCAGCCTGATGTTAGGCTTCTTGCCAAGGAAAAAGCCGTGAAAGCAGCCATGTTGTGGCACTTCTGCACTCCCTTTTGGATTCCTTTGGCAGATGAAGTAAGCCTGGAACTCAGGGCTTCCTGGTTAAAGAAATCCAAGCCCTAGGCTGAACCCTAACCCTAACCCTAGGCAGATAAATCAGCCTAGGTATAGGGATGGTGCCAAGGAAAAAGCTGTGAAAACTGCCATGTTGTTGCACTTTTGTACTCACCTTGGGATGCCTTGAACAGCTACAGTGTGCCTGGAGCTAAGGGCTTCCTAGTTTCAAAACTCCTAGCCCTAGGCCTAAGCCTAACAGTAACCCTGGGAAAGTAAATCAGCCTGATGTTAGGCTTCTTGCCAAGGAAAAAGCCGTGAAAGCAGCCATGTTGTGGCACTTTTGCACTCCCTTTTGGATGCCTTTCACAGCTCCAGTGTGCCTGGAACTCAGGGCTTCCTGCTTTTAAAAATCCTAGCCCTAGGCCGAACCCCAACCCTAAGACGAGAAAGGCAAATCAGCCAGGAATTAGGCATGTCCCCAAGGAAAAAGCTGTGGAGGCAGGCATGTTGTGGTACTTTTGCGCTCTTCTTGGCTAGTCCTTCGCAGCTGCTGTGTTCTTGGAACTCAGGGCTTTCTGGTTAATAGAACCCTTACCCTAGGCGTAACTCAAACCTTAACCCTAGGAAGGAAAATCAACCTATGGTTCGGGATGGTCTCATGGAAATATCAGTGGTGGCAGCCAAGTTGCGTCACTTTTGCGCTCCCCTTGGGATGCCTTTTGCAGCTGCAGTGTGCCTGGAGCCAAGGGCTTCCTGGTTTTAAAAGTCCTAGGCCTAAGCCTAACAGTAACCCTAGGAAGGTAAATCAGCCGGGTATTAGGGTTCTTCCTAAGGGAAAAGCCGTGAAAGCAGCCATGTTGTGGCACTTCTGCACTCCCTTTGGGATGCCTTTGGCAGATGAAGTAAGCCTGGAACTCAGGGCTTCCTGGTTAAAGAAATCCAAGCCCTAGGCTGAACCCTAACCCTAACCCTAGGCAGATAAATCAGCCTAGGTATAGGGATGGTGCCAAGGAAAAAGCTGTGAAAGCTGCCATGTTGTTGCACTTTTGTACTCCCCTTGGGATGCCTTGAACAGCTGCAGTGTGCCTGGAGCCCAGGGCTTCCTAGTTTCAAAAATCCTAGCCCTAGGCCTAAGCCTAACAGTAACCCTGGGAAAGTAAATCGGCCTGATGTTAGGTTTCTTGCCAAGTAAAAAGCCGTGAAAGCAGCCATGTTGTGGCACTTTTGCACTCCCTTTTGGATGCCTTTCACAGCTCCAGTGTGCCTGGAACTCAGGGATTCCTGATTTTAAAAATCCTAGCCCTAGGCCGAACCCCAACCCTAAGACGAGAAAGGCAAATCAGCCAGGAATTAGGCATGTCCCCAAGGAAAAAGCTGTGGAGGCAGGCATGTTGTGGTACTTTTGCGCTCTTCTTGGCTAGTCCTTCGCAGCTGCTGTGTTCTTGGAACTCAGGGCTTTCTGGTTAATAGACCCTTACCCTAGGCGTAACTCAAACCTTAACCCTAGGAAGGAAAATCAGCCTATGGTTCGGGATGGTCTCATGGAAATATCAGTGGTGGCAGCCAAGTTGCGTCACTTTTGCGCTCCCCTTGGGATGCCTTTCGCAGCTGCAGTGTGCCTGGAGCCCAGGGCTTCCTGGTTTTAAAAGTCCTAGGCCTAAGCCTAACAGTAACCCTAGGAAGGTAAATCAGCCGGGTATTAGGGTTCTTCCTAAGGGAAAAGCCGTGAAAGCAGCCATGTTGTGGCACTTCTGCACTCCCTTTGGGATGCCTTTGGCAGATGAAGTAAGCCTGGAACTCAGGGCTTCCTGGTTAAAAAAATTCAAGCCCTAGGCTGAACCCTAACCCTAACCCTAGGCAGATAAATCAGCCTAGGTATAGGGATGGTGCCAAGGAAAAAGCTGTGAAAGCTGCCATGTTGTTGCACTTTTGTACTCCCCTTGGGATGCCTTGAACAGCTGCAGTGTGCCTGGAGCTAAGGGCTTCCTAGTTTCAAAAATCCTAGCCCTAGGCCTAAGCCTAAGAGTAACCCTGGGAAAGTAAATCAGCCTGATGTTAGGCTTCTTGCCAAGGAAAAAGCCGTGAAAGCAGCCATGTTGTGGCACTTTTGCACTCCCTTTTGGATGCCTTTCACAGCTCCAGTGTGCCTGGAACTCAGGGCTTCCTGCTTTTAAAAATCCTAGCCCTAGGCCGAACCGCAACCCTAAGACGAGAAAGGCAAATCAGCCAGGAATTAGGCATGTCCCCAAGGAAAAAGCTGTGGAGGCAGGCATGTTGTGGTACTTTTGCGCTCTTCTTGGCTAGTCCTTCGCAGCTGCTGTGTTCTTGGAACTCAGGGCTTTCTGGTTAATAGAACCCTTACCCTAGGCGTAACTCAAACCTTAACCCTAGGAAGGAAAATCAGCCTATGGTTCGGGATGGTCTCATGGAAATATCAGTGGTGGCAGCCAAGTTGCGTCACTTTTGCGCTCCCCTTGGGATGCCTTTTGCAGCTGCAGTGTGCCTGGAGCCCAGGGCTTCCTGGTTTTAAAAGTCCTAGGCCTAAGCCTAACAGTAACCCTAGGAAGGTAAATCAGCCGGGTATTAGGGTTCTTCCTAAGGGAAAAGCCGTGAAAGCAGCCATGTTGTGGCACTTCTGCACTCCCTTTGGGATGCCTTTGGCAGATGAAGTAAGCCTGGAACTCAGGGCTTCCTGGTTAAAGAAATCCAAGCCCTAGGCTGAATCCTAACCCTAACCCTAGGCAGATAAATCAGCCTAGGTATAGGGATGGTGCCAAGGAAAAAGCTGTGAAAGCTGCCATGTTGTTGCACTTTTGTACTCCCCTTGGGATGCCTTGAACAGCTGCAGTGTGCCTGGAGCCCAGGGCTTCCTAGTTTCAAAAATCCTAGCCCTAGGCCTAAGCCTAACAGTAACCCTGGGAAAGTAAATCAGCCTGATGTTAGGTTTCTTGCCAAGGAAAAAGCCGTGAAAGCAGCCATGTTGTGGCACTTTTGCACTCCCTTTTGGATGCCTTTCACAGCTCCAGTGTGCCTGGAACTCAGGGCTTCCTGCTTTCAAAAATCCTAGCCCTAGGCCGAACCGCAACCCTAAGACGAGAAAGGCAAATCAGCCAGGAATTAGGCATGTCCCCAAGGAAAAAGCTGTGGAGGCAGGCATGTTGTGGTACTTTTGCGCTCTTCTTGGCTAGTCCTTCGCAGCTGCTGTGTTCTTGGAACTCAGGGCTTTCTGGTTAATAGAACCCTTACCATAGGCGTAACTCAAACCTTAACCCTAGGAAGGAAAATCAGCCTATGGTTCGGGATGGTCTCATGGAAATATCAGTGGTGGCAGCCAAGTTGCGTCACTTTTGCGCTCCCCTTGGGATGCCTTTCGCAGCTGCAGTGTGCCTGGAGCCCAGGGCTTCCTGGTTTTAAAAGTCCTAGGCCTAAGCCTAACAGTAACCCTAGGAAGGTAAATCAGCCGGGTATTAGGGTTCTTCCTAAGGGAAAAGCCGTGAAAGCAGCCATGTTGTGGCACTTCTGCACTCCCTTTGGGATGCCTTTGGCAGATGAAGTAAGCCTGGAACTCAGGGCTTCCTGGTTAAAGAAATCCAAGCCCTAGGCTGAACCCTAACCCTAACCCTAGGCAGATAAATCAGCCTAGGTATAGGGATGGTGCCAAGGAAAAAGCTGTGAAAGCTGCCATGTTGTTGCACTTTTGTACTCCCCTTGGGATGCCTTGAACAGCTGCAGTGTGCCTGGAGCCCAGGGCTTCCTAGTTTCAAAAATCCTAGCCCTAGGCCTAAGCCTAACAGTAACCCTGGGAAAGTATGTCAGCCTGGTGTTAGGCTTCTTGCCAAGGAAAAAGCCGTGAAACAGCCATGTTGTGGCACTTTTGCACTCCCTTTTGGATGCCTTTCACAGCTCCAGTGTGCCTGGAACTCAGGGCTTCCTGCTTTTAAAAATCCTAGCCCTAGGCCGAACCCCAACCCTATGACGAGAAAGGCAAATCAGCCAGGAATTAGGCATGTCCCCAAGGAAAAAGCTGTGGAGGCAGGCATGTTGTGGTACTTTTGCGCTCTTCTTGGCTAGTCCTTCGCAGCTGCTGTGTTCTTGGAACTCAGGGCTTTCTGGTTAATAGAACCCTTACCCTAGGCGTAACTCAAACCTTAACCCTAGGAAGGAAAATCAACCTATGGTTCGGGATGGTCTCATGGAAATATCAGTGGTGGCAGCCAAGTTGCGTCACTTTTGCGCTCCCCTTGGGATGCCTTTCGCAGCTGCAGTGTGCCTGGAGCCCAGGGCTTCCTGGTTTTAAAAGTCCTAGGCCTAAGCCTAACAGTAACCCTAGGAAGGTAAATCAGCCGGGTATTAGGGTTCTTCCTAAGGGAAAAGCCGTGAAAGCAGCCATGTTGTGGCACTTCTGCACTCCCTTTGGGATGCCTTTGGCAGATGAAGTAAGCCTGGAACTCAGGGCTTCCTGGTTAAAAAAATTCAAGCCCTAGGCTGAACCCTAACCCTAACCCTAGGCAGATAAATCAGCCTAGGTATAGGGATGGTGCCAAGGAAAAAGCTGTGAAAGCTGCCATGTTGTTGCACTTTTGTACTCCCCTTGGGATGCCTTGAACAGCTGCAGTGTGCCTGGAGCTAAGGGCTTCCTAGTTTCAAAAATCCTAGCCCTAGGCCTAAGCCTAACAGTAACCCTGGGAAAGTAAATCAGCCTGATGTTAGGCTTCTTGCCAAGGAAAAAGCCGTGAAAGCAGCCATGTTGTGGCACTTTTGCACTCCCTTTTGGATGCCTTTCACAGCTCCAGTGTGCCTGGAACTCAGGGCTTCCTGCTTTTAAAAATCCTAGCCCTAGGCCGAACCCCAACCCTAAGACGAGAAAGGCAAATCAGCCAGGAATTAGGCATGTCCCCAAGGAAAAAGCTGTGGAGGCAGGCATGTTGTGGTACTTTTGCGCTCTTCTTGGCTAGTCCTTCGCAGCTGATGTGTTCTTGGAACTCAGGGCTTTCTGGTTAATAGAACCCTTACCCTAGGCGTAACTCAAACCTTAACCCTAGGAAGGAAAATCAGCCTATGGTTCGGGATGGTCTCATGGAAATATCAGTGGTGGCAGCCAAGTTGCGTCACTTTTGCGCTCCCCTTGGGATGCCTTTTGCAGCTGCAGTGTGCCTGGAGCCCAGGGCTTCCTGGTTTTAAAAGTCCTAGGCCTAAGCCTAACAGTAACCCTAGGAAGGTAAATCAGCCGGGTATTAGGGTTCTTCCTAAGGGAAAAGCCGTGAAAGCAGCCATGTTGTGGCACTTCTGCACTCCCTTTGGGATGCCTTTGGCAGATGAAGTAAGCCTGGAACTCAGGGCTTCCTGGTTAAAGAAATCCAAGCCCTAGGCTGAACCCTAACCCTAACCCTAGGCAGATAAATCAGCCTAGGTATAGGGATGGTGCCAAGGAAAAAGCTGTGAAAGCTGCCATGTTGTTGCACTTTTGTACTCCCCTTGGGATGCCTTGAACAGCTGCAGTGTGCCTGGAGCCCAGGGCTTCCTAGTTTCAAAAATCCTAGCCCTAGGCCTAAGCCTAACAGTAACCCTGGGAAAGTAAATCAGCCTGATGTTAGGTTTCTTGCCAAGGAAAAAGCCGTGAAAGCAGCCATGTTGTGGCACTTTTGCACTCCCTTTTGGATGCCTTTCACAGCTCCAGTGTGCCTGGAACTCAGGGATTCCTGATTTTAAAAATCCTAGCCCTAGGCCGAACCCCAACCCTAAGACGAGAAAGGCAAATCAGCCAGGAATTAGGCATGTCCCCAAGGAAAAAGCTGTGGAGGCAGGCATGTTGTGGTACTTTTGCGCTCTTCTTGGCTAGTCCTTCGCAGCTGCTGTGTTCTTGGAACTCAGGGCTTTCTGGTTAATAGACCCTTACCCTAGGCGTAACTCAAACCTTAACCCTAGGAAGGAAAATCAGCCTATGGTTCGGGATGGTCTCATGGAAATATCAGTGGTGGCAGCCAAGTTGCGTCACTTTTGCGCTCCCCTTGGGATGCCTTTCGCAGCTGCAGTGTGCCTGGAGCCCAGGGCTTCCTGGTTTTAAAAGTCCTAGGCCTAAGCCTAACAGTAACCCTAGGAAGGTAAATCAGCCAGGTATTAGGGTTCTTCCTAAGGGAAAAGCCGTGAAAGCAGCCATGTTGTGGCACTTCTGCACTCCCTTTGGGATGCCTTTGGCAGATGAAGTAAGCCTGGAACTCAGGGCTTCCTGGTTAAAGAAATCCAAGCCCTAGGCTGAACCCTAACCCTAACCCTAGGCAGATAAATCAGCCTAGGTATAGGGATGGTGCCAAGGAAAAAGCTGTGAAAGCTGCCATGTTGTTGCACTTTTGTACTCCCCTTGGGATGCCTTGAACAGCTGCAGTGTGCCTGGAGCCCAGGGCTTCCTAGTTTCAAAAATCCTAGCCCTAGGCCTAAGCCTAACAGTAACCCTGGGAAAGTATGTCAGCCTGGTGTTAGGCTTCTTGCCAAGGAAAAAGCTGTGAAAGCAGCCATGTTGTGGCACTTTTGCACTCCCTTTTGGATGCCTTTCACAGCTCCAGTGTGCCTGGAACTCAGGGCTTCCTGCTTTTAAAAATCCTAGCCCTAGGCCGAACCCCAACCCTAAGACGAGAAAGGCAAATCAGCCAGGAATTAGGCATGTCCCCAAGGAAAAAGCTGTGGAGGCAGGCATGTTGTGGTACTTTTGCGCTCTTCTTGGCTAGTCCTTCGCAGCTGCTGTGTTCTTGGAACTCAGGGCTCTCTGGTTAATAGAACCCTTACCCTAGGCGTAACTCAAACCTTAACCCTAGGAAGGAAAATCAGCCTATGGTTCGGGATGGTCTCATGGAAATATCAGTGGTGGCAGCCAAGTTGCGTCACTTTTGCGCTCCCCTTGGGATGCCTTTTGCAGCTGCAGTGTGCCTGGAGCCCAGGGCTTCCTGGTTTTAAAAGTCCTAGGCCTAAGCCTAACAGTAACCCTAGGAAGGTAAATCAGCCGGGTATTAGGGTTCTTCCTAAGGGAAAAGCCGTGAAAGCAGCCATGTTGTGGCACTTCTGCACTCCCTTTGGGATGCCTTTGGCAGATGAAGTAAGCCTGGAACTCAGGGCTTCCTGGTTAACGAAATCCAAGCCCTAGGCTGAACCCTAACCCTAACCCTAGGCAGATAAATCAGCCTAGGTATAGGGATGGTGCCAAGGAAAAAGCTGTGAAAGCTGCCATGTTGTTGCACTTTTGTACTCCCCTTGGGATGCCTTGAACAGCTGCAGTGTGCCTGGAGCTAAGGGCCTCCTAGTTTCAAAAATCCTAGCCCTAGGCCTAAGCCTAACAGTAACCCTGGGAAAGTAAATCAGCCTGATGTTAGGCTTCTTGCCAAGGAAAAAGCCGTGAAAGCAGCCATGTTGTGGCACTTTTGCACTCCCTTTTGGATGCCTTTCACAGCTCCAGTGTGCCTGGAACTCAGGGCTTCCTGCTTTTAAAAATCCTAGCCCTAGGCCGAACCGCAACCCTAAGACGAGAAAGGCAAATCAGCCAGGAATTAGGCATGTCCCCAAGGAAAAAGCTGTGGAGGCAGGCATGTTGTGGTACTTTTGCGCTCTTCTTGGCTAGTCCTTCGCAGCTGATGTGTTCTTGGAACTCAGGGCTTTCTGGTTAATAGAACCCTTACCCTAGGCGTAACTCAAACCTTAACCCTAGGAAGGAAAATCAGCCTATGGTTCGGGATGGTCTCATGGAAATATCAGTGGTGGCAGCCAAGTTGCGTCACTTTTGCGCTCCCCTTGGGATGCCTTTTGCAGCTGCAGTGTGCCTGGAGCCCAGGGCTTCCTGGTTTTAAAAGTCCTAGGCCTAAGCCTAACAGTAACCCTAGGAAGGTAAATCAGCCGGGTATTAGGGTTCTTCCTAAGGGAAAAGCCGTGAAAGCAGCCATGTTGTGGCACTTCTGCACTCCCTTTGGGATGCCTTTGGCAGATGAAGTAAGCCTGGAACTCAGGGCTTCCTGGTTAAAGAAATCCAAGCCCTAGGCTGAACCCTAACCCTAACCCTAGGCAGATAAATCAGCCTAGGTATAGGGATGGTGCCAAGGAAAAAGCTGTGAAAGCTGCCATGTTGTTGCACTTTTGTACTCCCCTTGGGATGCCTTGAACAGCTGCAGTGTGCCTGGAGCTAAGGGCTTCCTAGTTTTAAAAATCCTAGCCCTAGGCCTAAGCCTAATAGTAACCCTAGGAAGGTAAGTCAGCCTGGTGTTAGGCGTCTTGCCAAGGAAAAAGCCGTGAAAGCAGCCATGTTGTGGCACTTTTGCACTCCCTTTTGGATGCCTTTCACAGCTCCAGTGTGCCTGGAACTCAGGGCTTCCTGATTTTAAAAATCCTAGCCCTCGGCCGAACCCCAACCCTAAGACGAGAAAGGCAAATCAGCCAGGAATTAGGCATGTCCCCAAGGAAAAAGCTGTGGAGGCAGGCATGTTGTGGTACTTTTGCGCTCTTCTTGGCTAGTCCTTCGCAGCTGCTGTGTTCTTGGAACTCAGGGCTTTCTGGTTAATAGAACCCTTACCCTAGGCGTAACTCAAACCTTAACCCTAGGAAGGAAAATCAACCTATGGTTCGGGATGCTCTCATGGAAATATCAGTGGTGGCAGCCAAGTTGCGTCACTTTTGCGCTCCCCTTGGGATGCCTTTTGCAGCTGCAGTGTGCCTGGAGCCCAGGGCTTCCTGGTTTTAAAAGTCCTAGGCCTAAGCCTAACAGTAACCCTAGGAAGGTAAATCAGCCGGGTATTAGGGTTCTTCCTAAGGGAAAAGCCGTGAAAGCAGCCATGTTGTGGCACTTCTGCACTCCCTTTGGGATGCCTTTGGCAGATGAAGTAAGCCTGGAACTCAGGGCTTCCTGGTTAAAGAAATCCAAGCCCTAGGCTGAACCCTAACCCTAACCCTAGGCAGATAAATCAGCCTAGGTATAGGGATGGTGCCAAGGAAAAAGCTGTGAAAGCTGCCATGTTGTTGCACTTTTGTACTCCCCTTGGGATGCCTTGAACAGCTGCAGTGTGCCTGGAGCTAAGGGCTTCCTCGTTTTAAAAATCCTAGCCCTAGGCCTAAGCCTAATAGTAACCCTGGGAAGGTAAGTCAGCCTGGTGTTAGGCGTCTTGCCAAGGAAAAAGCCGTGAAACAGCCATGTTGTGGCACTTTTGCACTCCCTTTTGGATGCCTTTCACAGCTCCAGTGTGCCTGGAACTCAGGGCTTCCTGCTTTTAAAAATCGTAGCCCTAGGCCGAACCCCAACCCTATGACAAGAAAGGCAAATCAGCCAGGAATTAGGCATGTCCCCAAGGAAAAAGCTGTGGAGGCAGGCATGTTGTGGTACTTTTGCGCTCTTCTTGGCTAGTCCTTCGCAGCTGCTGTGTTCTTGGAACTCAGGGCTTTCTGGTTAATAGAACCCTTACCCTAGGCGTAACTCAAACCTTAACCCTAGGAAGGAAAATCAACCTATGGTTCGGGATGGTCTCATGGAAATATCAGTGGTGGCAGCCAAGTTGCGTCACTTTTGCGCTCCCCTTGGGATGCCTTTCGCAGCTGCAGTGTGCCTGGAGCCCAGGGCTTCCTGGTTTTAAAAGTCCTAGGCCTAAGCCTAACAGTAACCCTAGGAAGGTAAATCAGCCGGGTATTAGGGTTCTTCCTAAGGGAAAAGCCGTGAAAGCAGCCATGTTGTGGCACTTCTGCACTCCCTTTGGGATGCCTTTGGCAGATGAAGTAAGCCTGGAACTCAGGGCTTCCTGGTTAAAGAAATTCAAGCCCTAGGCTGAACCCTAACCCTAACCCTAGGCAGATAAATCAGCCTAGGTATAGGGATGGTGCCAAGGAAAAAGCTGTGAAAGCTGCCATGTTGTTGCACTTTTGTACTCCCCTTGGGATGCCTTGAACAGCTGCAGTGTGCCTGGAGCTAAGGGCTTCCTAGTTTCAAAAATCCTAGCCCTAGGCCTAAGCCTAACAGTAACCCTGGGAAAGTAAATCAGCCTGATGTTAGGCTTCTTGCCAAGGAAAAAGCCGTGAAAGCAGCCATGTTGTGGCACTTCTGCACTCCCTTTGGGATGCCTTTGGCAGATGAAGTAAGCCTGGAACTCAGGGCTTCCTGGTTAAAGAAATCCAAGCCCTAGGCTGAACCCTAACCCTAACCCTAGGCAGATAAATCAGCCTAGGTATAGGGATGGTGCCAAGGAAAAAGCTGTGAAAGCTGCCATGTTGTTGCACTTTTGTACTCCCCTTGGGATGCCTTGAACAGCTGCAGTGTGCCTGGAGCTAAGGGCTTCCTAGTTTCAAAAATCCTAGCCCTAGGCCTAAGCCTAACAGTAACCCTGGGAAAGTAAATCAGCCTGATGTTAGGTTTCTTGCCAAGGAAAAAGCCGTGAAAGCAGCCATGTTGTGGCACTTTTGCACTCCCTTTTGGATGCCTTTCACAGCTCCAGTGTGCCTGGAACTCAGGGCTTCCTGATTTTAAAAATCCTAGCCCTAGGCCGAACCGCAACCCTAAGACGAGAAAGGCAAATCAGCCAGGAATTAGGCATGTCCCCAAGGAAAAAGCTGTGGAGGCAGGCATGTTGTGGTACTTTTGCGCTCTTCTTGGCTAGTCCTTCGCAGCTGCTGTGTTCTTGGAACTCAGGGCTTTCTGGTTAATAGAACCCTTACCCTAGGCGTAACTCAAACCTTAACCCTAGGAAGGAAAATCAGCCTATGGTTCGGGATGGTCTCATGGAAATATCAGTGGTGGCAGCCAAGTTGCGTCACTTTTGCGCTCCCCTTGGGATGCCTTTCGCAGCTGCAGTGTGCCTGGAGCCCAGGGCTTCCTGGTTTTAAAAGTCCTAGGCCTAAGCCTAACAGTAACCCTAGGAAGGTAAATCAGCCGGGTATTAGGGTTCTTCCTAAGGAAAAAGCCGTGAAAGCAGCCATGTTGTGGCACTTCTGCACTCCCTTTGGGATGCCTTTGGCAGATGAAGTAAGCCTGGAACTCAGGGCTTCCTGGTTAAAAAAATTCAAGCCCTAGGCTGAACCCTAACCCTAACCCTAGGCAGATAAATCAGCCTAGGTATAGGGATGGTGCCAAGGAAAAAGCTGTGAAAGCTGCCATGTTGTTGCACTTTTGTACTCCCCTTGGGATGCCTTGAACAGCTGCAGTGTGCCTGGAGCTAAGGGCTTCCTAGTTTTAAAAATCCTAGCCCTAGGCCTAAGCCTAATAGTAACCCTGGGAAGGTAAGTCAGCCTGGTGTTAGGCGTCTTGCCAAGGAAAAAGCCGTGAAAGCAGCCATGTTGTGGCACTTTTGCACTCCCTTTTGGATGCCTTTCACAGCTCCAGTGTGCCTGGAACTCAGGGCTTCCTGCTTTTAAAAATCCTAGCCCTAGGCCGAACCCCAACCCTAAGACGAGAAAGGCAAATCAGCCAGGAATTAGGCATGTCCCCAAGGAAAAAGCTGTGGAGGCAGGCATGTTGTGGTACTTTTGCGCTCTTCTTGGCTAGTCCTTCGCAGCTGCTGTGTTCTTGGAACTCAGGGCTTTCTGGTTAATAGAACCCTTACCCTAGGCGTAACTCAAACCTTAACCCTAGGAAGGAAAATCAACCTATGGTTCGGGATGGTCTCATGGAAATATCAGTGGTGGCAGCCAAGTTGCGTCACTTTTGCGCTCCCCTTGGGATGCCTTTCGCAGCTGCAGTGTGCCTGGAGCCCAGGGCTTCCTGGTTTTAAAAGTCCTAGGCCTAAGCCTAACAGTAACCCTAGGAAGGTAAATCAGCCGGGTATTAGGGTTCTTCCTAAGGGAAAAGCCGTGAAAGCAGCCATGTTGTGGCACTTCTGCACTCCCTTTGGGATGCCTTTGGCAGATGAAGTAAGCCTGGAACTCAGGGCTTCCTGGTTAAAGAAATTCAAGCCCTAGGCTGAACCCTAACCCTAACCCTAGGCAGATAAATCAGCCTAGGTATAGGGATGGTGCCAAGGAAAAAGCTGTGAAAGCTGCCATGTTGTTGCACTTTTGTACTCCCCTTGGGATGCCTTGAACAGCTGCAGTGTGCCTGGAGCTAAGGGCTTCCTAGTTTCAAAAATCCTAGCCCTAGGCCTAAGCCTAACAGTAACCCTGGGAAAGTAAATCAGCCTGATGTTAGGCTTCTTGCCAAGGAAAAAGCCGTGAAAGCAGCCATGTTGTGGCACTTCTGCACTCCCTTTGGGATGCCTTTGGCAGATGAAGTAAGCCTGGAACTCAGGGCTTCCTGGTTAAAGAAATCCAAGCCCTAGGCTGAACCCTAACCCTAACCCTAGGCAGATAAATCAGCCTAGGTATAGGGATGGTGCCAAGGAAAAAGCTGTGAAAGCTGCCATGTTGTTGCACTTTTGTACTCCCCTTGGGATGCCTTGAACAGCTGCAGTGTGCCTGGAGCTAAGGGCTTCCTAGTTTCAAAAATCCTAGCCCTAGGCCTAAGCCTAACAGTAACCCTGGGAAAGTAAATCAGCCTGATGTTAGGTTTCTTGCCAAGGAAAAAGCCGTGAAAGCAGCCATGTTGTGGCACTTTTGCACTCCCTTTTGGATGCCTTTCACAGCTCCAGTGTGCCTGGAACTCAGGGCTTCCTGATTTTAAAAATCCTAGCCCTAGGCCGAACCGCAACCCTAAGACGAGAAAGGCAAATCAGCCAGGAATTAGGCATGTCCCCAAGGAAAAAGCTGTGGAGGCAGGCATGTTGTGGTACTTTTGCGCTCTTCTTGGCTAGTCCTTCGCAGCTGCTGTGTTCTTGGAACTCAGGGCTTTCTGGTTAATAGAACCCTTACCCTAGGCGTAACTCAAACCTTAACCCTAGGAAGGAAAATCAGCCTATGGTTCGGGATGGTCTCATGGAAATATCAGTGGTGGCAGCCAAGTTGCGTCACTTTTGCGCTCCCCTTGGGATGCCTTTCGCAGCTGCAGTGTGCCTGGAGCCCAGGGCTTCCTGGTTTTAAAAGTCCTAGGCCTAAGCCTAACAGTAACCCTAGGAAGGTAAATCAGCCGGGTATTAGGGTTCTTCCTAAGGAAAAAGCCGTGAAAGCAGCCATGTTGTGGCACTTCTGCACTCCCTTTGGGATGCCTTTGGCAGATGAAGTAAGCCTGGAACTCAGGGCTTCCTGGTTAAAAAAATTCAAGCCCTAGGCTGAACCCTAACCCTAACCCTAGGCAGATAAATCAGCCTAGGTATAGGGATGGTGCCAAGGAAAAAGCTGTGAAAGCTGCCATGTTGTTGCACTTTTGTACTCCCCTTGGGATGCCTTGAACAGCTGCAGTGTGCCTGGAGCTAAGGGCTTCCTAGTTTTAAAAATCCTAGCCCTAGGCCTAAGCCTAATAGTAACCCTGGGAAGGTAAGTCAGCCTGGTGTTAGGCGTCTTGCCAAGGAAAAAGCCGTGAAAGCAGCCATGTTGTGGCACTTTTGCACTCCCTTTTGGATGCCTTTCACAGCTCCAGTGTGCCTGGAACTCAGGGCTTCCTGCTTTTAAAAATCCTAGCCCTAGGCCGAA
Organism: Ammospiza nelsoni; assembly: GCF_027579445.1. Taxonomy (NCBI): domain Eukaryota; kingdom Metazoa; phylum Chordata; class Aves; order Passeriformes; family Passerellidae; genus Ammospiza; species Ammospiza nelsoni. Next base: position 388,468 of record NW_026683197.1, on the reverse strand, counting down.
CCCCAACCCTAAGACGAGAAAGGCAAATCAGCCAGGAATTAGGCATGTCCCCAAGGAAAAAGCTGTGGAGGCAGGCATGTTGTGGTACTTTTGCGCTCTTCTTGGCTAGTCCTTCGCAGCTGCTGTGTTCTTGGAACTCAGGGCTTTCTGGTTAATAGAACCCTTACCCTAGGCGTAACTCAAACCTTAACCCTAGGAAGGAAAATCAACCTATGGTTCGGGATGGTCTCATGGAAATATCAGTGGTGGCAGCCAAGTTGCGTCACTTTTGCGCTCCCCTTGGGATGCCTTTCGCAGCTGCAGTGTGCCTGGAGCCCAGGGCTTCCTGGTTTTAAAAGTCCTAGGCCTAAGCCTAACAGTAACCCTAGGAAGGTAAATCAGCCAGGTATTAGGGTTCTTCCTAAGGGAAAAGCCGTGAAAGCAGCCATGTTGTGGCACTTCTGCACTCCCTTTGGGATGCCTTTGGCAGATGAAGTAAGCCTGGAACTCAGGGCTTCCTGGTTAAAGAAATCCAAGCCCTAGGCTGAACCCTAACCCTAACCCTAGGCAGATAAATCAGCCTAGGTATAGGGATGGTGCCAAGGAAAAAGCTGTGAAAGCTGCCATGTTGTTGCACTTTTGTACTCCCCTTGGGATGCCTTGAACAGCTGCAGTGTGCCTGGAGCCCAGGGCTTCCTAGTTTCAAAAATCCTAGCCCTAGGCCTAAGCCTAACAGTAACCCTGGGAAGGTAAATCAGCCTGATGTTAGGTTTCTTGCCAAGGAAAAAGCCGTGAAAGCAGCCATGTTGTGGCACTTCTGCACTCCCTTTGGGATGCCTTTGGCAGATGAAGTAAGCCTGGAACTCAGGGCTTCCTGGTTAAAGAAATCCAAGCCCTAGGCTGAACCCTAACCCTAACCCTAGGCAGATAAATCAGCCTAGGTATAGGGATGGTGCCAAGGAAAAAGCTGTGAAAGCTGCCATGTTGTTGCACTTTTGTACTCCCCTTGGGATGCCTTGAACAGCTGCAGTGTGCCTGGAGCTAAGGGCTTCCTAGTTTCAAAAATCCTAGCCCTAGGCCTAAGCCTAAGAGTAACCCTGGGAAAGTAAATCAGCCTGGTGTTAGGCTTCTTGCCAAGGAAAAAGCTGTGAAAGCTGCCATGTTGTTGCACTTTTGTACTCCCCTTGGGATGCCTTGAACAGCTGCAGTGTGTCTGGAGCTAAGGGCTTCCTAGTTTCAAAAATCCTAGCCCTAGGCCTAAGCCTAACAGTAACCCTGGGAAAGTAAATCAGCCTGGTGTTAGGCTTCTTGCCAAGGAAAAAGCCGTGAAAGCAGCCATGTTGTGGCACTTTTGCACTCCCTTTTGGATGCCTTTCACAGCTCCAGTGTGCCTGGAACTCAGGGCTTCCTGCTTTTAAAAATCCTAGCCCTAGGCCGAACCGCAACCCTATGACGAGAAAGGCAAATCAGCCAGGAATTAGGCATGTCCCCAAGGAAAAAGCTGTGGAGGCAGGCATGTTGTGGTACTTTTGCGCTCTTCTTGGCTAGTCCTTCGCAGCTGCTGTGTTCTTGGAACTCAGGGCTTTCTGGTTAATAGAACCCTTACCCTAGGCGTAACTCAAACCTTAACCCTAGGAAGGAAAATCAACCTATGGTTCGGGATGGTCTCATGGAAATATCAGTGGTGGCAGCCAAGTTGCGTCACTTTTGCGCTCCCCTTGGGATGCCTTTCGCAGCTGCAGTGTGCCTGGAGCCCAGGGCTTCCTGGTTTTAAAAGTCCTAGGCCTAAGCCTAACAGTAACCCTAGGAAGGTAAATCAGCCGGGTATTAGGGTTCTTCCTAAGGGAAAAGCCGTGAAAGCAGCCATGTTGTGGCACTTCTGCACTCCCTTTGGGATGCCTTTGGCAGATGAAGTAAGCCTGGAACTCAGGGCTTCCTGGTTAAAGAAATCCAAGCCCTAGGCTGAACCCTAACCCTAACCCTAGGCAGATAAATCAGCCTAGGTATAGGGATGGTGCCAAGGAAAAAGCTGTGAAAGCTGCCATGTTGTTGCACTTTTGTACTCCCCTTGGGATGCCTTGAACAGCTGCAGCGTGCCTGGAGCTAAGGGCTTCCTAGTTTCAAAAATCCTAGCCCTAGGCCTAAGCCTAACAGTAACCCTGGGAAAGTAAATCAGCCTGATGTTAGGCTTCTTGCCAAGGAAAAAGCCGTGAAAGCAGCCATGTTGTGGCACTTCTGCACTCCCTTTGGGATGCCTTTGGCAGATGAAGTAAGCCTGGAACTCAGGGCTTCCTGGTTAAAGAAATCCAAGCCCTAGGCTGAACCCTAACCCTAACCCTAGGCAGATAAATCAGCCTAGGTATAGGGATGGTGCCAAGGAAAAAGCTGTGAAAGCTGCCATGTTGTTGCACTTTTGTACTCCCCTTGGGATGCCTTGAACAGCTGCAGTGTGCCTGGAGCTAAGGGCTTCCTAGTTTTAAAAATCCTAGCCCTAGGCCTAAGCCTAACAGTAACCCTGGGAAAGTAAATCAGCCTGATGTTAGGCTTCTTGCCAAGGAAAAAGCCGTGAAACAGCCATGTTGTGGCACTTTTGCACTCCCTTTTGGATGCCTTTCACAGCTCCAGTGTGCCTGGAACTCAGGGCTTCCTGATTTTAAAAATCCTAGCCCTAGGCCGAACCCCAACCCTAAGACAAGAAAGGCAAATCAGCCAGGAATTAGGCATGTCCCCAAGGAAAAAGCTGTGGAGGCAGGCATGTTGTGCTACTTTTGCGCTCTTCTTGGCTAGTCCTTCGCAGCTGCTGTGTTCTTGGAACTCAGGGCTTTCTGGTTAATAGAGCCCTTACCCTAGGCGTAACTCAAACCTTAACCCTAGGAAGGGAAATCAGCCTATGGTTCGGGATGGTCTCATGGAAATATCAGTGGTGGCAGCCAAGTTGCGTCACTTTTGCGCTCCCCTTGGGATGCCTTTTGCAGCTGCAGTGTGCCTGGAGCCCAGGGCTTCCTGGTTTTAAAAGTCCTAGGCCTAAGCCTAACAGTAACCCTAGGAAGGTAAATCAGCCGGGTATTAGGGTTTTTCCTAAGGGAAAAGCCGTGAAAGCAGCCATGTTGTGGCACTTCTGCACTCCCTTTGGGATGCCTTTGGCAGATGAAGTAAGCCTGGAACTCAGGGCTTCCTGGTTAAAGAAATTCAAGCCCTAGGCTGAACCCTAACCCTAACCCTAGGCAGATAAATCAGCCTAGGTATAGGGATGGTGCCAAGGAAAAAGCTGTGAAAGCTGCCATGTTGTTGCACTTTTGTACTCCCCTTGGGATGCCTTGAACAGCTGCAGTGTGCCTGGAGCTAAGGGCTTCCTAGTTTTAAAGATCCTAGCCCTAGGCCTAAGCCTAACAGTAACCCTGGGAAGGTAAATCAGCCTGGTGTTAGGCGTCTTGCCAAGGAAAAAGCCGTGAAAGCAGCCATGTTGTGGCACTTTTGCACTCCCTTTTGGATGCCTTTCACAGCTCCAGTGTGCCTGGAACTCAGGGCTTCCTGCTTTTAAAAATCCTAGCCCTAGGCCGAACCCCAACCCTATGACGAGAAAGGCAAATCAGCCAGGAATTAGGCATGTCCCCAAGGAAAAAGCTGTGGAGGCAGGCATGTTGTGGTACTTTTGCGCTCTTCTTGGCTAGTCCTTCGCAGCTGCTGTGTTCTTGGAACTCAGGGCTTTCTGGTTAATAGAACCCTTACCCTAGGCGTAACTCAAACCTTAACCCTAGGAAGGAAAATCAACCTATGGTTCGGGATGGTCTCATGGAAATATCAGTGGTGGCAGCCAAGTTGCGTCACTTTTGCGCTCCCCTTGGGATGCCTTTCGCAGCTGCAGTGTGCCTGGAGCCCAGGGCTTCCTGGTTTTAAAAGTCCTAGGCCTAAGCCTAACAGTAACCCTAGGAAGGTAAATCAGCCAGGTATTAGGGTTCTTCCTAAGGGAAAAGCCGTGAAAGCAGCCATGTTGTGGCACTTCTGCACTCCCTTTGGGATGCCTTTGGCAGATGAAGTAAGCCTGGAACTCAGGGCTTCCTGGTTAAAAAAATTCAAGCCCTAGGCTGAACCCTAACCCTAAACCTAGGCAGATAAATCAGCCTAGGTATAGGGATGGTGCCAAGGAAAAAGCTGTGAAAGCTGCCATGTTGTTGCACTTTTGTACTCCCCTTGGGATGCCTTGAACAGCTGCAGTGTGCCTGGAGCCCAGGGCTTCCTAGTTTCAAAAATCCTAGCCCTAGGCCTAAGCCTAACAGTAACCCTGGGAAGGTAAATCAGCCTGATGTTAGGCTTCTTGCCAAGGAAAAAGCCGTGAAAGCAGCCATGTTGTGGCACTTCTGCACTCCCTTTGGGATGCCTTTGGCAGATGAAGTAAGCCTGGAACTCAGGGCTTCCTGGTTAAAGAAATCCAAGCCCTAGGCTGAACCCTAACCCTAACCCTAGGCAGATAAATCAGCCTAGGTATAGGGATGGTGCCAAGGAAAAAGCTGTGAAAGCTGCCATGTTGTTGCACTTTTGTACTCCCCTTGGGATGCCTTGAACAGCTGCAGTGTGCCTGGAGCTAAGGGCTTCCTAGTTTCAAAAATCCTAGCCCTAGGCCTAAGCCTAACAGTAACCCTGGGAAAGTAAATCAGCCTGGTGTTAGGCTTCTTGCCAAGGAAAAAGCTGTGAAAGCTGCCATGTTGTTGCACTTTTGTACTCCCCTTGGGATGCCTTGAACAGCTGCAGTGTGCCTGGAGCTAAGGGCTTCCTAGTTTCAAAAATCCTAGCCCTAGGCCTAAGCCTAACAGTAACCCTGGGAAAGTAAATCAGCCTGGTGTTAGGCTTCTTGCCAAGGAAAAAGCCGTGAAAGCAGCCATGTTGTGGCACTTTTGCACTCCCTTTTGGATGCCTTTCACAGCTCCAGTGTGCCTGGAACTCAGGGCTTCCTGCTTTTAAAAATCCTAGCCCTAGGCCGAACCGCAACCCTATGACGAGAAAGGCGAATCAGCCAGGAATTAGGCATGTCCCCAAGGAAAAAGCTGTGGAGGCAGGCATGTTGTGGTACTTTTGCGCTCTTCTTGGCTAGTCCTTCGCAGCTGCTGTGTTCTTGGAACTCAGGGCTTTCTGGTTAATAGAACCCTTACCCTAGGCGTAACTCAAACCTTAACCCTAGGAAGGAAAATCAACCTATGGTTCGGGATGGTCTCATGGAAATATCAGTGGTGGCAGCCAAGTTGCGTCACTTTTGCGCTCCCCTTGGGATGCCTTTCGCAGCTGCAGTGTGCCTGGAGCCCAGGGCTTCCTGGTTTTAAAAGTCCTAGGCCTAAGCCTAACAGTAACCCTAGGAAGGTAAATCAGCCGGGTATTAGGGTTCTTCCTAAGGGAAAAGCCGTGAAAGCAGCCATGTTGTGGCACTTCTGCACTCCCTTTGGGATGCCTTTGGCAGATGAAGTAAGCCTGGAACTCAGGGCTTCCTGGTTAAAAAAATTCAAGCCCTAGGCTGAACCCTAACCCTAACCCTAGGCAGATAAATCAGCCTAGGTATAGGGATGGTGCCAAGAAAAAAGCTGTGAAAGCTGCCATGTTGTTGCACTTTTGAACTCCCCTTGGGATGCCTTGAACAGCTGCAGTGTGCCTGGAGCTAAGGGCTTCCTAGTTTCAAAAATCCTAGCCCTAGGCCTAAGCCTAACAGTAACCCTGGGAAGGTAAATCAGCCTGATGTTAGGCTTCTTGCCAAGGAAAAAGCCGTGAAAGCAGCCATGTTGTGGCACATTTGCACTCCCTTTGGGATGCCTTTGGCAGATGAAGTAAGCCTGGAACTCAGGGCTTCCTGGTTAAAGAAATCCAAGCCCTAGGCTGAACCCTAACCCTAACCCTAGGCAGATAAATCAGCCTAGGTATAGGGATGGTGCCAAGGAAAAAGCTGTGAAAGCTGCCATGTTGTTGCACTTTTGTACTCCCCTTGGATGCCTTGAACAGCTGCAGTATGCCTGGAGCTAAGGGCTTCCTAGTTTCAAAAATCCTAGCCCTAGGCCTAAGCCTAACAGTAACCCTAGGAAGGTAAATCAGCCGGGTATTAGGGTTCTTCCTAAGGGAAAAGCCGTGAAAGCAGCCATGTTGTGGCACTTCTGCACTCCCTTTGGGATGCCTTTGGCAGATGAAGTAAGCCTGGAACTCAGGGCTTCCTGGTTAAAGAAATCACAGCCCTAGGCTGAACCCTAACCCTAACCCTAGGCAGATAAATCAGCCTAGGTATAGGGATGGTGCCAAGGAAAAAGCTGTGAAAGCTGCCATGTTGTTGCACTTTTGTACTCCCCTTGGATGCCTTGAACAGCTGCAGTGTGCCTGGAGCTAAGGGCTTCCTAGTTTCAAAAATCCTAGCCCTAGGCCTAAGCCTAACAGTAACCCTAGGAAGGTAAATCAGCCGGGTATTAGGGTTCTTCCTAAGGGAAAAGCCGTGAAAGCAGCCATGTTGTGGCACTTCTGCACTCCCTTTGGGATGCCTTTGGCAGATGAAGTAAGCCTGGAACTCAGGGCTTCCTGGTTAAAGAAATCCAAGCCCTAGGCTGAACCCTAACCCTAACCCTAGGCAGATAAATCAGCCTAGGTATAGGGATGGTGCCAAGGAAAAAGCTGTGAAAGCTGCCATGTTGTTGCACTTTTGTACTCCCCTTGGGATGCCTTGAACAGCTGCAGTGTGCCTGGAGCTAAGGGCTTCCTAGTTTTAAAAATCCTAGCCCTAGGCCTAAGCCTAACAGTAACCCTGGGAAAGTAAATCAGCCTGATGTTAGGCTTCTTGCCAAGGAAAAAGCCGTGAAACAGCCATGTTGTGGCACTTTTGCACTCCCTTTTGGATGCCTTTCACAGCTCCAGTGTGCCTGGAACTCAGGGCTTCCTGATTTTAAAAATCCTAGCCCTAGGCCGAACCCCAACCCTAAGACGAGAAAGGCAAATCAGCCAGGAATTAGGCATGTCCCAAGGAAAAAGCTGTGGAGGCAGGCATGTTGTGCTACTTTTGCGCTCTTCTTGGCTAGTCCTTTGCAGCTGCTGTGTTCTTGGAACTTAGGGCTTTCTGGTTAATAGAGCCCTTACCCTAGGCGTAACCCAAACCTTAACCCTAGGAAGGGAAATCAGCCTATGGTTCGGGATTCTCTCATGGAAATATCAGTGGTGGCAGCCAAGTTGCGTCACTTTTGCGCTCCCCTTGGGATGCCTTGTGCAGCTGCAGTGTGCCTGGAGCCCAGGGCTTCCTGGTTTTAAAAGTCCTAGGCCTAAGCCTAACAGTAACCCTAGGAAGGTAAATCAGCCGGGTATTAGGGTTCTTCCTAAGGGAAAAGCCGTTAAAGCAGCCATGTTGTGGCACTTCTGCACTCCCTTTGGGATGCCTTTGGCAGATGAAGTAAGCCTGGAACTCAGGGCTTCCTGGTTAAAAAAATTCAAGCCCTAGGCTGAACCCTAACCCTAACCCTAGGCAGATAAATCAGCCTAGGTATAGGGATGGTGCCAAGGAAAAAGCTGTGAAAGCTGCCATGTTGTTGCACTTTTGTACTCCCCTTGGGATGCCTTGAACAGCTGCAGTGTGCCTGGAGCTAAGGGCTTCCTAGTTTTAAAAATCCTAGCCCTAGGCCTAAGCCTAACAGTAACCCTGGGAAGGTAAATCAGCCTGGTGTTAGGCGTCTTGCCAAGGAAAAAGCCGTGAAAGCAGCCATGTTGTGGCACTTTTGCACTCCCTTTGGGATGCCTTTCACAGCTCCAGTGTGCCTGGAACTCAGGGCTTCCTGCTTTTAAAAATCCTAGCCCTAGGCCGAACCCCAACCCTAAGACGAGAAAGGCAAATCAGCCAGGAATTAGGCATGTCCCCAAGGAAAAAGCTGTGGAGGCAGGCATGTTGTGGTACTTTTGCGCTCTTCTTGGCTAGTCCTTCGCAGCTGCTGTGTTCTTGGAACTCAGGGCTTTCTGGTTAATAGAACCCTTACCCTAGGCGTAACTCAAACCTTAACCCTAGGAAGGAAAATCAACCTATGGTTCGGGATGGGCTCATGGAAATATCAGTGGTGGCAGCCAAGTTGCGTCACTTTTGCGCTCCCCTTGGGATGCCTTTTGCAGCTGCAGTGTGCCTGGAGCCCAGGGCTTCCTGGTTTTAAAAGTCCTAGGCCTAAGCCTAACAGTAACCCTAGGAAGGTAAATCAGCCAGGTATTAGGGTTCTTCCTAAGGGAAGAGCCGTGAAAGCAGCCATGTTGTGGCACTTCTGCACTCCCTTTGGGATGCCTTTGGCAGATGAAGTAAGCCTGGAACTCAGGGCTTCCTGGTTAAAAAAATTCAAGCCCTAGGCTGAACCCTAACCCTAACCCTAGGCAGATAAATCAGCCTAGGTATAGGGATGGTGCCAAGGAAAAAGCTGTGAAAGCTGCCATGTTGTTGCACTTTTGTACTCCCCTTGGGATGCCTTGAACAGCTGCAGTGTGCCTGGAGCCAAGGGCTTCCTAGTTTCAAAAATCCTAGCCCTAGGCCTAAGCCTAACAGTAACCCTGGGAAAGTAAATCAGCCTGATGTTAGGCTTCTTGCCAAGGAAAAAGCCGTGAAAGCAGCCATGTTGTGGCACTTCTGCACTCCCTTTGGGATGCCTTTGGCAGATGAAGTAAGCCTGGAACTCAGGGCTTCCTGGTTAAAGAAATCCAAGCCCTAGGCTGAACCCTAACCCAAACCCTAGGCAGATAAATCAGCCTAGGTATAGGGATGGTGCCAAGGAAAAAGCTGTGAAAGCTGCCATGTTGTTGCACTTTTGTACTCCCCTTGGATGCCTTGAACAGCTGCAGTATGCCTGGAGCTAAGGGCTTCCTAGTTTCAAAAATCCTAGCCCTAGGCCTAAGCCTAACAGTAACCCTAGGAAGGTAAATCTGCCGGGTATTAGGGTTCTTCCTAAGGGAAAAGCCGTGAAAGCAGCCATGTTGTGGCACTTCTGCACTCCCTTTGGGATGCCTTTGGCAGATGAAGTAAGCCTGGAACTCAGGGCTTCCTGGTTAAAGAAATCCAAGCCCTAGGCTGAACCCTAACCCTAACCCTAGGCAGATAAATCAGCCTAGGTATAGGGATGGTGCCAAGGAAAAAGCTGTGAAAGCTGCCATGTTGTTGCACTTTTGTACTCCCCTTGGATGCCTTGAACAGCTGCAGTGTGCCTGGAGCTAAGGGCTTCCTAGTTTCAAAAATCCTAGCCCTAGGCCTAAGCCTAACAGTAACCCTGGGAAGGTAAATCAGCCAGGTATTAGGGTTCTTCCTAAGGGAAAAGCCGTGAAAGCAGCCATGTTGTGGCACTTCTGCACTCCCCTTGGGATGCCTTTGGCAGATGAAGTAAGCCTGGAACTCAGGGCTTCCTGGTTAAAGAAATCCAAGCCCTAGGCTGAACCCTAACCCTAACCCTAGGCAGATAAATCAGCCTAGGTATAGGGATGGTGCCAAGGAAAAAGCTGTGAAAGCTGCCATGTTGTTGCACTTTTGTACTCCCCTTGGGATGCCTTGAACAGCTGCAGTGTGCCTGGAGCTAAGGGCTTCCTAGTTTTAAAAATCCTAGCCCTAGGCCTAAGCCTAACAGTAACCCTGGGAAAGTAAATCAGCCTGATGTTAGGCTTCTTGCCAAGGAAAAAGCCGTGAAACAGCCATGTTGTGGCACTTTTGCACTCCCTTTTGGATGCCTTTCACAGCTCCAGTGTGCCTGGAACTCAGGGCTTCCTGATTTTAAAAATCCTAGCCCTAGGCCGAACCCCAACCCTAAGACGAGAAAGGCAAATCAGCCAGGAATTAGGCATGTCCCCAAGGAAAAAGCTGTGGCGGCAGGCATGTTGTGCTACTTTTGCGCTCTTCTTGGCTAGTCCTTTGCAGCTGCTGTGTTCTTGGAACTTAGGGCTTTCTGGTTAATAGAGCCCTTACCCTAGGCGTAACCCAAACCTTAACCCTAGGAAGGGAAATCAGCCTATGGTTCGGGATTCTCTCATGGAAATATCAGTGGTGGCAGCCAAGTTGCGTCACTTTTGCGCTCCCCTTGGGATGCCTTTTGCAGCTGCAGTGTGCCTGGAGCCCAGGGCTTCCTGGTTTTAAAAGTCCTAGGCCTAAGCCTAACAGTAACCCTAGGAAGGTAAATCAGCCGGGTATTAGGGTTCTTCCTAAGGGAAAAGCCGTTAAAGCAGCCATGTTGTGGCACTTCTGCACTCCCTTTGGGATGCCTTTGGCAGATGAAGTAAGCCTGGAACTCAGGGCTTCCTGGTTAAAGAAATTCAAGCCCTAGGCTGAACCCTAACCCTAACCCTAGGCAGATAAATCAGCCTAGGTATAGGGATGGTGCCAAGGAAAAAGCTGTGAAAGCTGCCATGTTGTTGCACTTTTGTACTCCCCTTGGGATGCCTTGAACAGCTGCAGTGTGCCTGGAGCTAAGGGCTTCCTAGTTTTAAAAATCCTAGCCCTAGGCCTAAGCCTAACAGTAACCCTGGGAAGGTAAATCAGCCTGGTGTTAGGCGTCTTGCCAAGGAAAAAGCCGTGAAAGCAGCCATGTTGTGGCACTTTTGCACTCCCTTTTGGATGCCTTTCACAGCTCCAGTGTGCCTGGAACTCAGGGCTTCCTGCTTTTAAAAATCCTAGCCCTAGGCCGAACCCCAACCCTATGACGAGAAAGGCAAATCAGCCAGGAATTAGGCATGTCCCCAAGGAAAAAGCTGTGGAGGCAGGCATGTTGTGGTACTTTTGCGCTCTTCTTGGCTAGTCCTTCGCAGCTGCTGTGTTCTTGGAACTCAGGGCTTTCTGGTTAATAGAACCCTTACCCTAGGCGTAACTCAAACCTTAACCCTAGGAAGGAAAATCAACCTATGGTTCGGGATGGGCTCATGGAAATATCAGTGGTGGCAGCCAAGTTGCGTCACTTTTGCGCTCCCCTTGGGATGCCTTTTGCAGCTGCAGTGTGCCTGGAGCCCAGGGCTTCCTGGTTTTAAAAGTCCTAGGCCTAAGCCTAACAGTAAACCTAGGAAGGTAAATCAGCCAGGTATTAGGGTTCTTCCTAAGGGAAGAGCCGTGAAAGCAGCCATGTTGTGGCACTTCTGCACTCCCTTTGGGATGCCTTTGGCAGATGAAGTAAGCCTGGAACTCAGGGCTTCCTGGTTAAAAAAATTCAAGCCCTAGGCTGAACCCTAACCCTAACCCTAGGCAGATAAATCAGCCTAGGTATAGGGATGGTGCCAAGGAAAAAGCTGTGAAAGCTGCCATGTTGTTGCACTTTTGTACTCCCCTTGGGATGCCTTGAACAGCTGCAGTGGGCCTGGAGCCAAGGGCTTCCTAGTTTCAAAAATCCTAGCCCTAGGCCTAAGCCTAACAGTAACCCTGGGAAAGTAAATCAGCCTGATGTTAGGCTTCTTGCCAAGGAAAAAGCCGTGAAAGCAGCCATGTTGTGGCACTTCTGCACTCCCTTTGGGATGCCTTTGGCAGATGAAGTAAGCCTGGAACTCAGGGCTTCCTGGTTAAAGAAATCCAAGCCCTAGGCTGAACCCTAACCCTAACCCTAGGCAGATAAATCAGCCTAGGTATAGGGATGGTGCCAAGGAAAAAGCTGTGAAAGCTGCCATGTTGTTGCACTTTTGTACTCCCCTTGGGATGCCTTGAACAGCTGCAGTGTGCCTGGAGCCAAGGGCTTCCTAGTTTCAAAAATCCTAGCCCTAGGCCTAAGCCTAACAGTAACCCTGGGAAAGTAAATCAGCCTGGTGTTAGGCTTCTTGCCAAGGAAAAAGCTGTGAAAGCTGCCATGTTGTTGCACTTTTGTACTCCCCTTGGGATGCCTTGAACAGCTGCAGTGTGCCTGGAGCTAAGGGCTTCCTAGTTTCAAAAATCCTAGCCCTAGGCCTAAGCCTAACAGTAACCCTGGGAAAGTAAATCAGCCTGGTGTTAGGCTTCTTGCCAAGGAAAAAGCCGTGAAAGCAGCCATGTTGTGGCACTTTTGCACTCCCTTTTGGATGCCTTTCACAGCTCCAGTGTGCCTGGAACTCAGGGCTTCCTGCTTTTAAAAATCCTAGCCCTAGGCCGAACCGCAACCCTATGACGAGAAAGGCAAATCAGCCAGGAATTAGGCATGTCCCCAAGGAAAAAGCTGTGGAGGCAGGCATGTTGTGGTACTTTTGCGCTCTTCTTGGCTAGTCCTTCGCAGCTGCTGTGTTCTTGGAACTCAGGGCTTTCTGGTTAATAGAACCCTTACCCTAGGCGTAACTCAAACCTTAACCCTAGGAAGGAAAATCAACCTATGGTTCGGGATGGTCTCATGGAAATATCAGTGGTGGCAGCCAAGTCGCGTCACTTTTGCGCTCCCCTTGGGATGCCTTTCGCAGCTGCAGTGTGCCTGGAGCCCAGGGCTTCCTGGTTTTAAAAGTCCTAGGCCTAAGCCTAACAGTAACCCTAGGAAGGTAAATCAGCCGGGTATTAGGGTTCTTCCAAAGGGAAAAGCCGTGAAAGCAGCCATGTTGTGGCACTTCTGCACTCCCTTTGGGATGCCTTTGGCAGATGAAGTAAGCCTGGAACTCAGGGCTTCCTGGTTAAAAAAATTCAAGCCCTAGGCTGAACCCTAACCCTAACCCTAGGCAGATAAATCAGCCTAGGTATAGGGATGGTGCCAAGGAAAAAGCTGTGAAAGCTGCCATGTTGTTGCACTTTTGTACTCCCCTTGGGATGCCTTGAACAGCTGCAGTGTGCCTGGAGCTAAGGGCTTCCTAGTTTCAAAAATCCTAGCCCTAGGCCTAAGCCTAACAGTAACCCTGGGAAGGTAAATCAGCCTGATGTTAGGCTTCTTGCCAAGGAAAAAGCCGTGAAAGCAGCCATGTTGTGGCACTTTTGCACTACCTTTGGGATGCCTTTGGCAGATGCAGTAAGCCTGGAACTCAGGGCTTCCTGGTTAAAGAAATCCAAGCCTAGGCTGAACTCTAACCCTAACCCTAGGCAGATAAATCAGCCTAGGTATAGGGATGGTGCCAAGGAAAAAGCTGTGAAAGCTGCCATGTTGTTGCACTTTTGTACTCCCCTTGGGATGCCTTGAACAGCTGCAGTGTGCCTGGAGCTAAGGGCTTCCTAGTTTCAAAAATCCTAGCCCTAGGCCTAAGCCTAACAGTAACCCTAGGAAGGTAAATCAGCCGGGTATTAGGGTTCTTCCTAAGGGAAAAGCCGTGAAAGCAGCCATGTTGTGGCACTTCTGCACTCCCTTTGGGATGCCTTTGGCAGATGAAGTAAGCCTGGAACTCAGGGCTTCCTGGTTAAAGAAATTCAAGCCCTAGGCTGAACCCTAACCCTAACCCTAGGCAGATAAATCAGCCTAGGTATAGGGATGGTGCCAAGGAAAAAGCTGTGAAAGCTGCCATGTTGTTGCACTTTTGTACTCCCCTTGGGATGCCTTGAACAGCTGCAGTGTGCCTGGAGCTAAGGGCTTCCTAGTTTTAAAAATCCTAGCCCTAGGCCTAAGCCTAACAGTAACCCTGGGAAGGTAAATCAGCCTGGTGTTAGGCGTCTTGCCAAGGAAAAAGCCGTGAAAGCAGCCATGTTGTGGCACTTTTGCACTCCCTTTTGGATGCCTTTCACAGCTCCAGTGTGCCTGGAACTCAGGGCTTCCTGCTTTTAAAAATCCTAGCCCTAGGCCGAACCCCAACCCTATGACGAGAAAAGGAAATCAGCCAGGAATTAGGCATGTCCACAAGGAAAAAGCTGTGGAGGCAGGCATGTTGTGGTACTTTTGCGCTCTTCTTGGCTAGTCCTTCGCAGCTGCTGTGTTCTTGGAACTCAGGGCTTTCTGGTTAATAGAGCCCTTACCCTAGGCGTAACTCAAACCTTAACCCTAGGAAGGAAAATCAGCCTATGGTTCGGGATGGTCTCATGGAAATATCAGTGGTGGCAGTCAAGTTGCGTCACTTTTGCGCTCCCCTTGGGATGCCTTTCGCAGCTGCAGTGTGCCTGGAGGCCAGGGCTTCCTGGTTTTAAAAGACCTAGGCCTAAGCCTAACAGTAACCCTAGGAAGGTAAATCAGCCGGGTATTAGGGTTCTTGCCAAGGAAAAAGCCGTGAAAGCAGCCATGTTGTGGCACTTCTGCACTCCCTTTGGGATGCCTTTGGCAGATGAAGTAAGCCTGGAACTCAGGGCTTCCTGGTTAAAGAAATCCAAGCCCTAGGCTGAACCCTAACCCTAACCCTAGGCAGATAAATCAGCCTAGGTATAGGGATGGTGCCAAGGAAAAAGCTGTGAAAGCTGCCATGTTGTTGCACTTTTGTACTCCCCTTGGGATGCCTTGAACAGCTGCAGTGTGCCTGGAGCCAAGGGCTTCCTAGTTTCAAAAATCCTAGCCCTAGGCCTAAGCCTAACAGTAACCCTGGGAAGGTAAACCAGCCTGATGTTAGGCTTCTTGCCAAGGAAAAAGGCGTGAAAGCAGCCATGTTGTGGCACTTCTGCACTCGCTCTGGGATGCCTTTGGCAGATGAAGTAAGCCTGGAACTCAGGGCCTCCTGGTTAAAGAAATCCAAGCCCTAGGCTGAACCCTAACCCTAACCCTAGGCAGATAAATCAGCCTAGGTATAGGGATGGTGCCAAGGAAAAAGCTGTGAAAGCTGCCATGTTGTTGCACTTTTGTACTCCCCTTGGGATGCCTTGAACAGCTGCAGTGTGCCTGGAGCTAAGGGCTTCCTAGTTTCAAAAATCCTAGCCCTAGGCCTAAGCCTAACAGTAACCCTGGGAAAGTAAATTAGCCTGATGTTAGGCTTCTTGCCAAGGAAAAAGCCGTGAAACAGCCATGTTGTGGCACTTTTGCACTCCCTTTTGGATGCCTTTCACAGCTCCAGTGTGCCTGGAACTCAGGGCTTCCTGATTTTAAAAATCCTAGCCCTAGGCCGAACCCCAACCCTATGACGAGAAAGGCAAATCAGCCAGGAATTAGGCATGTCCCCAAGGAAAAAGCTGTGGAGGCAGGCATGTTGTGGTACTTTTGCGCTCTTCTTGGCTAGTCCTTCGCAGCTGCTATGTTCTTGGAACTCAGGGCTTTCTGGTTAATAGAACCCTTACCCTAGGCGTAACTCAAACCTTAACCCTAGGAAGGAAAATCAGCCTATGGTTCGGGATGCTCTCATGGAAATATCAGTGGTGGCAGCCAAGTTGCGTCACTTTTGCGCTCCCCTTGGGATGCCTTTTGCAGCTGCAGTGTGCCTGGAGCCCAGGGCTTCCTGGTTTTAAAAGTCCTAGGCCTAAGCCTAACAGTAACCCTAGGAAGGTAAATCAGCCGGGTATTAGGGTTCTTCCTAAGGGAAAAGCCGTGAAAGCAGCCATGTTGTGGCACTTCTGCACTCCCTTTGGGATGCCTTTGGCAGATGAAGTAAGCCTGGAACTCAGGGCTTCCTGGTTAAAGAAATTCAAGCCCTAGGCTGAACCCTAACCCTAACCCTAGGCAGATAAATCAGCCTAGGTATAGGGATGGTGCCAAGGAAAAAGCTGTGAAAGCTGCCATGTTGTTGCACTTTTGTACTCCCCTTGGGATGCCTTGAACAGCTGCAGTGTGTCTGGAGCTAAGGGCTTCCTAGTTTTAAAAATCCTAGCCCTAGGCCTAAGCCTAACATTAACCCTGGAAAGGTAAATCAGCCTGGTGTTAGGCGTCTTGCCAACGAAAAAGCCGTGAAAGCAGCCATGTTGTGGCACTTTTGCACTCCCTTTTGGATGCCTTTCACAGCTCCAGTGTGCCTGGAACTCAGGGCTTCCTGATTTTAAAAATCCTAGCCCTAGGCCGAACCCCAACCCTATGACGAGAAAGGCAAATCAGCCAGGAATTAGGCATGTCCACAAGGAAAAAGCTGTGGAGGCAGGCATGTTGTGGTACTTTTGCGCTCTTCTTGGCTAGTCCTTCGCAGCTGCTGTGTTCTTGGAACTCAGGGCTTTCTGGTTAATAGAGCCCTTACCCTAGGCGTAACTCAAACCTTAACCCTAGGAAGGAAAATCAGCCTATGGTTCGGGATGGTCTCATGGAAATATCAGTGGTGGCAGCCAAGTTGCGTCACTTTTGCGCTCCCCTTGGGATGCCTTTCGCAGCTGCAGTGTGCCTGGAGCCCAGGGCTTCCTGGTTTTAAAAGTCCTAGGCCTAAGCCTAACAGTAACCCTAGGAAGGTAAATCAGCCGGGTATTAGGGTTCTTCCTAAGGGAAAAGCCGTGAAAGCAGCCATGTTGTGGCACTTCTGCACTCCCTTTGGGATGCCTTTGGCAGATGAAGTAAGCCTGGAACTCAGGGCTTCCTGGTTAAAGAAATCCAAGCCCTAGGCTGAACCCTAACCCTAACCCTAGGCAGATAAATCAGCCTAGGTATAGGGATGGTGCCAAGGAAAAAGCTGTGAAAGCTGCCATGTTGTTGCACTTTTGTACTCCCCTTGGGATGCCTTGAACAGCTGCAGTGTGCCTGGAGCTAAGGGCTTCCTAGTTTCAAAAATCCTAGCCCTAGGCCTAAGCCTAACAGTAACCCTGGGAAGGTAAATCAGCCTGATGTTAGGTTTCTTGCCAAGGAAAAAGCCGTGAAAGCAGCCATGTTGTGGCACTTCTGCACTCCCTTTGGGATGCCTTTGGCAGATGAAGTAAGCCTGGAACTCAGGGCTTCCTGGTTAAAGAAATTCAAGCCCTAGGCTGAACCCTAACCCTAACCCTAGGCAGATAAATCAGCCTAGGTATAGGGATGGTGCCAAGGAAAAAGCTGTGAAAGCTGCCATGTTGTTGCACTTTTGTACTCCCCTTGGGATGCCTTGAACAGCTGCAGTGTGCCTGGAGCTAAGGGCTTCCTAGTTTTAAAAATCCTAGCCCTAGGCCTAAGCCTAACAGTAACCCTGGGAAGGTAAATCAGCCTGGTGTTAGGCGTCTTGCCAAGGAAAAAGCCGTGAAAGCAGCCATGTTGTGGCACTTTTGCACTCCCTTTTGGATGCCTTTCACAGCTCCAGTGTGCCTGGAACTCAGGGCTTCCTGCTTTTAAAAATCCTAGCCCTAGGCCGAACCCCAACCCTATGACGAGAAAAGGAAATCAGCCAGGAATTAGGCATGTCCACAAGGAAAAAGCTGTGGAGGCAGGCATGTTGTGGTACTTTTGCGCTCTTCTTGGCTAGTCCTTCGCAGCTGCTGTGTTCTTGGAACTCAGGGCTTTCTGGTTAATAGAGCCCTTACCCTAGGCGTAACTCAAACCTTAACCCTAGGAAGGAAAATCAGCCTATGGTTCGGGATGGTCTCATGGAAATATCAGTGGTGGCAGTCAAGTTGCGTCACTTTTGCGCTCCCCTTGGGATGCCTTTCGCAGCTGCAGTGTGCCTGGAGGCCAGGGCTTCCTGGTTTTAAAAGTCCTAGGCCTAAGCCTAACAGTAACCCTAGGAAGGTAAATCAGCCGGGTATTAGGGTTCTTGCCAAGGAAAAAGCCGTGAAAGCAGCCATGTTGTGGCACTTCTGCACTCCCTTTGGGATGCCTTTGGCAGATGAAGTAAGCCTGGAACTCAGGGCTTCCTGGTTAAAGAAATCCAAGCCCTAGGCTGAACCCTAACCCTAACCCTAGGCAGATAAATCAGCCTAGGTATAGGGATGGTGCCAAGGAAAAAGCTGTGAAAGCTGCCATGTTGTTGCACTTTTGTACTCCCCTTGGGATGCCTTGAACAGCTGCAGTGTGCCTGGAGCCAAGGGCTTCCTAGTTTCAAAAATCCTAGCCCTAGGCCTAAGCCTAACAGTAACCCTGGGAAGGTAAACCAGCCTGATGTTAGGCTTCTTGCCAAGGAAAAAGGCGTGAAAGCAGCCATGTTGTGGCACTTCTGCACTCGCTCTGGGATGCCTTTGGCAGATGAAGTAAGCCTGGAACTCAGGGCCTCCTGGTTAAAGAAATCCAAGCCCTAGGCTGAACCCTAACCCTAACCCTAGGCAGATAAATCAGCCTAGGTATAGGGATGGTGCCAAGGAAAAAGCTGTGAAAGCTGCCATGTTGTTGCACTTTTGTACTCCCCTTGGGATGCCTTGAACAGCTGCAGTGTGCCTGGAGCTAAGGGCTTCCTAGTTTCAAAAATCCTAGCCCTAGGCCTAAGCCTAACAGTAACCCTGGGAAAGTAAATTAGCCTGATGTTAGGCTTCTTGCCAAGGAAAAAGCCGTGAAACAGCCATGTTGTGGCACTTTTGCACTCCCTTTTGGATGCCTTTCACAGCTCCAGTGTGCCTGGAACTCAGGGCTTCCTGATTTTAAAAATCCTAGCCCTAGGCCGAACCCCAACCCTATGACGAGAAAGGCAAATCAGCCAGGAATTAGGCATGTCCCCAAGGAAAAAGCTGTGGAGGCAGGCATGTTGTGGTACTTTTGCGCTCTTCTTGGCTAGTCCTTCGCAGCTGCTGTGTTCTTGGAACTCAGGGCTTTCTGGTTAATAGAACCCTTACCCTAGGCGTAACTCAAACCTTAACCCTAGGAAGGAAAATCAGCCTATGGTTCGGGATGCTCTCATGGAAATATCAGTGGTGGCAGCCAAGTTGCGTCACTTTTGCGCTCCCCTTGGGATGCCTTTTGCAGCTGCAGTGTGCCTGGAGCCCAGGGCTTCCTGGTTTTAAAAGTCCTAGGCCTAAGCCTAACAGTAACCCTAGGAAGGTAAATCAGCCGGGTATTAGGGTTCTTCCTAAGGGAAAAGCCGTGAAAGCAGCCATGTTGTGGCACTTCTGCACTCCCTTTGGGATGCCTTTGGCAGATGAAGTAAGCCTGGAACTCAGGGCTTCCTGGTTAAAGAAATTCAAGCCCTAGGCTGAACCCTAACCCTAACCCTAGGCAGATAAATCAGCCTAGGTATAGGGATGGTGCCAAGGAAAAAGCTGTGAAAGCTGCCATGTTGTTGCACTTTTGTACTCCCCTTGGGATGCCTTGAACAGCTGCAGTGTGTCTGGAGCTAAGGGCTTCCTAGTTTTAAAAATCCTAGCCCTAGGCCTAAGCCTAACATTAACCCTGGAAAGGTAAATCAGCCTGGTGTTAGGCGTCTTGCCAACGAAAAAGCCGTGAAAGCAGCCATGTTGTGGCACTTTTGCACTCCCTTTTGGATGCCTTTCACAGCTCCAGTGTGCCTGGAACTCAGGGCTTCCTGATTTTAAAAATCCTAGCCCTAGGCCGAACCCCAACCCTATGACGAGAAAGGCAAATCAGCCAGGAATTAGGCATGTCCACAAGGAAAAAGCTGTGGAGGCAGGCATGTTGTGGTACTTTTGCGCTCTTCTTGGCTAGTCCTTCGCAGCTGCTGTGTTCTTGGAACTCAGGGCTTTCTGGTTAATAGAGCCCTTACCCTAGGCGTAACTCAAACCTTAACCCTAGGAAGGAAAATCAGCCTATGGTTCGGGATGGTCTCATGGAAATATCAGTGGTGGCAGCCAAGTTGCGTCACTTTTGCGCTCCCCTTGGGATGCCTTTCGCAGCTGCAGTGTGCCTGGAGCCCAGGGCTTCCTGGTTTTAAAAGTCCTAGGCCTAAGCCTAACAGTAACCCTAGGAAGGTAAATCAGCCGGGTATTAGGGTTCTTCCTAAGGGAAAAGCCGTGAAAGCAGCCATGTTGTGGCACTTCTGCACTCCCTTTGGGATGCCTTTGGCAGATGAAGTAAGCCTGGAACTCAGGGCTTCCTGGTTAAAGAAATCCAAGCCCTAGGCTGAACCCTAACCCTAACCCTAGGCAGATAAATCAGCCTAGGTATAGGGATGGTGCCAAGGAAAAAGCTGTGAAAGCTGCCATGTTGTTGCACTTTTGTACTCCCCTTGGGATGCCTTGAACAGCTGCAGTGTGCCTGGAGCTAAGGGCTTCCTAGTTTCAAAAATCCTAGCCCTAGGCCTAAGCCTAACAGTAACCCTGGGAAGGTAAATCAGCCTGATGTTAGGTTTCTTGCCAAGGAAAAAGCCGTGAAAGCAGCCATGTTGTGGCACTTCTGCACTCCCTTTGGGATGCCTTTGGCAGATGAAGTAAGCCTGGAACTCAGGGCTTCCTGGTTAAAGAAATCCAAGCCCTAGGCTGAACCCTAACCCTAACCCTAGGCAGATAAATCAGCCCAGGTATAGGGATGGTTCCAAGGAAAAAGCTGTGAAAGCTGCCATGTTGTTGCACTTTTGTACTCCCCTTGGGATGCCTTGAACAGCTGCAGTGTGCCTGGAGCTAAGGGCTTCCTAGTTTCAAAAATCCTAGCCCTAGGCCTAAGCCTAACAGTAACCCTGGGAAGGTAAATCAGCCTGGTGTTAGGCTTCTTGCCAAGGAAAAAGCCGTGAAAGCAGCCATGTTGTGGCACTTTTGCACTCCCTTTTGGATGCCTTTCACAGCTCCAGTGTGCCTGGAACTCAGGGCTTCCTGCTTTTAAAAATCCTAGCCCTAGGCCGAACCCCAACCCTATGACGAGAAAGGCAAATCAGCCAGGAATTAGGCATGTCCCCAAGGAAAAAGCTGTGGAGGCAGGCATGTTGTGGTACTTTTGCGCTCTTCTTGGCTAGTCCTTCGCAGCTGCTGTGTTCTTGGAACTCAGGGCTTTCTGGTTAATAGAACCCTTACCCTAGGCGTAACTCAAACCTTAACCCTAGGAAGGAAAATCAACCTATGGTTCGGGATGGTCTCATGGAAATATCAGTGGTGGCAGCCAAGTTGCGTCACTTTTGCGCTCCCCTTGGGATGCCTTTTGCAGCTGCAGTGTGCCTGGAGCCCAGGGCTTCCTGGTTTTAAAAGTCCTAGGCCTAAGCCTAACAGTAACCCTAGGAAGGTAAATCAGCCGGGTATTAGGGTTCTTCCTAAGGGAAAAGCCGTGAAAGCAGCCATGTTGTGGCACTTCTGCACTCCCTTTGGGATGCCTTTGCCAGATGAAGTAAGCCTGGAACTCAGGGCTTCCTGGTTAAAGAAATCCAAGCCCTAGGCTGAACCCTAACCCTAACCCTAGGCAGATAAATCAGCCTAGGTATAGGGATGGTGCCAAGGAAAAAGCTGTGAAAGCTGCCATGTTGTTGCACTTTTGTACTCCCCTTGGGATGCCTTGAACAGCTGCAGTGTGCCTGGAGCCCAGGGCTTCCTAGTTTCAAAAATCCTAGCCCTAGGCCTAAGCCTAACAGTAACCCTGGGAAGGTAAATCAGCCTGATGTTAGGTTTCTTGCCAAGGAAAAAGCCGTGAAAGCAGCCATGTTGTGGCACTTCTGCACTCCCTTTGGGATGCCTTTGGCAGATGAAGTAAGCCTGGAACTCAGGGCTTCCTGGTTAAAGAAATCCAAGCCCTAGGCTGAACCCTAACCCTAACCCTAGGCAGATAAATCAGCCTAGGTATAGGGATGGTGCCAAGGAAAAAGCTGTGAAAGCTGCCATGTTGTTGCACTTTTGTACTCCCCTTGGGATGCCTTGAACAGCTGCAGTGTGCCTGGAGCTAAGGGCTTCCTAGTTTCAAAAATCCTAGCCCTAGGCCTAAGCCTAAGAGTAACCCTGGGAAAGTAAATCAGCCTGGTGTTAGGCTTCTTGCCAAGGAAAAAGCTGTGAAAGCTGCCATGTTGTTGCACTTTTGTACTCCCCTTGGGATGCCTTGAACAGCTGCAGTGTGCCTGGAGCTAAGGGCTTCCTAGTTTCAAAAATCCTAGCCCTAGGCCTAAGCCTAACAGTAACCCTGGGAAAGTAAATCAGCCTGGTGTTAGGCTTTTTGCCAAGGAAAAAGCCGTGAAAGCAGCCATGTTGTGGCACTTTTGCACTCCCTTTTGGATGCCTTTCACAGCTCCAGTGTGCCTGGAACTCAGGGCTTCCTGCTTTTAAAAATCCTAGCCCTAGGCCGAACCGCAACCCTATGACGAGAAAGGCAAATCAGCCAGGAATTAGGCATGTCCACAAGGAAAAAGCTGTGGAGGCAGGCATGTTGTGGTACTTTTGCGCTCTTCTTGGCTAGTCCTTCGCAGCTGCTGTGTTCTTGGAACTCAGGGCTTTCTGGTTAATAGAACCCTTACCCTAGGCGTAACTCAAACCTTAACCCTAGGAAGGAAAATCAACCTATGGTTCGGGATGGTCTCATGGAAATATCAGTGGTGGCAGCCAAGTTGCGTCACTTTTGCGCTCCCCTTGGGATGCCTTTCGCAGCTGCAGTGTGCCTGGAGCCCAGGGCTTCCTGGTTTTAAAAGTCCTAGGCCTAAGCCTAACAGTAACCCTAGGAAGGTAAATCAGCCGGGTATTAGGGTTCTTCCTAAGGGAAAAACCGTGAAAGCAGCCATGTTGTGGCACTTCTGCACTCCCTTTGGGATGCCTTTGGCAGATGAAGTAAGCCTGGAACTCAGGGCTTCCTGGTTAAAAAAATTCAAGCCCTAGGCTGAACCCTAACCCTAACCCTAGGCAGATAAATCAGCCTAGGTATAGGGATGGTGCCAAGGAAAAAGCTGTGAAAGCTGCCATGTTGTTGCACTTTTGTACTCCCCTTGGGATGCCTTGAACAGCTGCAGTGTGCCTGGAGCTAAGGGCTTCCTAGTTTCAAAAATCCTAGCCCTAGGCCTAAGCCTAACAGTAACCCTGGGAAGGTAAATCAGCCTGATGTTAGGTTTCTTGCCAAGGAAAAAGCCGTGAAAGCAGCCATGTTGTGGCACTTTTGCACTCCCTTTTGGATGCCTTTCACAGCTGCAGTGTGCCTGGAACTCAGGGATTCCTGATTTTAAAAATCCTAGCCCTAGGCCGAACCCCAACCCTAAGACGAGAAAGGCAAATCAGCCAGGAATTAGGCATGTCCCCAAGGAAAAAGCTGTGGAGGCAGGCATGTTGTGGTACTTTTGCGCTCTTCTTGGCTAGTCCTTCGCAGCTGCTGTGTTCTTGGAACTCAGGGCTTTCTGGTTAATAGAACCCTTACCCTAGGCGTAACTCAAACCTTAACCCTAGGAAGGAAAATCAGCCTATGGTTCGGGATGCTCTCATGGAAATATCAGTGGTGGCAGCCAAGTTGCGTCACTTTTGCGCTCCCCTTGGGATGCCTTTCGCAGCTGCAGTGTGCCTGGAGCCCAGGGCTTCCTGGTTTTAAAAGTCCTAGGCCTAAGCCTAACAGTAACCCTAGGAAGGTAAATCAGCCGGGTATTAGGGTTCTTCCTAAGGGAAAAGCCGTGAAAGCAGCCATGTTGTGGCACTTCTGCACTCCCTTTGGGATGCCTTTGGCAGATGAAGTAAGCCTGGAACTCAGGGCTTCCTGGTTAAAGAAATCCAAGCCCTAGGCTGAACCCTAACCCTAACCCTAGGCAGATAAATCAGCCTAGGTATAGGGATGGTGCCAAGGAAAAAGCTGTGAAAGCTGCCATGTTGTTGCACTTTTGTACTCCCCTTGGGATGCCTTGAACAGCTGCAGTGTGCCTGGAGCTAAGGGCTTCCTAGTTTCAAAAATCCTAGCCCTAGGCCTAAGCCTAACAGTAACCCTGGGAAAGTAAATCAGCCTGATGTTAGGCTTCTTGCCAAGGAAAAAGCCGTGAAACAGACATGTTGTGGCACTTTTGCACTCCCTTTTGGATGCCTTTCACAGCTCCAGTGTGCCTGGAACTCAGGGCTTCCTGCTTTTAAAAATCCTAGCCCTAGGCCGAACCCCAACCCTAAGACGAGAAAGGCAAATCAGCCAGGAATTAGGCATGTCCCCAAGGAAAAAGCTGTGGAGGCAGGCATGTTGTGGTACTTTTGCGCTCTTCTTGGCTAGTCCTTCGCAGCTGCTGTGTTCTTGGAACTCAGGGCTTTCTGGTTAATAGAACCCTTACCCTAGGCGTAACTCAAACCTTAACCCTAGGAAGGAAAATCAGCCTATGGTTCGGGATGGTCTCATGGAAATATCAGTGGTGGCAGCCAAGTTGCGTCACTTTTGCGCTCCCCTTGGGATGCCTTTTGCAGCTGCAGTGTGCCTGGAGCCCAGGGCTTCCTGGTTTTAAAAGTCCTAGGCCTAAGCCTAACAGTAACCCTAGGAAGGTAAATCAGCCGGGTATTAGGGTTCTTCCTAAGGGAAAAGCCGTGAAAGCAGCCATGTTGTGGCACTTCTGCACTCCCTTTGGGATGCCTTTGGCAGATGAAGTAAGCCTGGAACTCAGGGCTTCCTGGTTAAAGAAATCCAAGCCCTAGGCTGAACCCTAACCCTAACCCTAGGCAGATAAATCAGCCTAGGTATAGGGATGGTGCCAAGGAAAAAGCTGTGAAAGCTGCCATGTTGTTGCACTTTTGTACTCCCCTTGGGATGCCTTGAACAGCTGCAGTGTGCCTGGAGCCCAGGGCTTCCTAGTTTCAAAAATCCTAGCCCTAGGCCTAAGCCTAACAGTAACCCTGGGAAAGTAAATCAGCCTGATGTTAGGTTTCTTGCCAAGGAAAAAGCCGTGAAAGCAGCCATGTTGTGGCACTTCTGCACTCCCTTTGGGATGCCTTTGGCAGATGAAGTAAGCCTGGAACTCAGGGCTTCCTGGTTAAAGAAATCCAAGCCCTAGGCTGAACCCTAACCCTAACCCTAGGCAGATAAATCAGCCTAGGTATAGGGATGGTGCCAAGGAAAAAGCTGTGAAAGCTGCCATGTTGTTGCACTTTTGTACTCCCCTTGGGATGCCTTGAACAGCTGCAGTGTGCCTGGAGCTAAGGGCTTCCTAGTTTCAAAAATCCTAGCCCTAGGCCTAAGCCTAACAGTAACCCTGGGAAAGTAAATCAGCCTGGTGTTAGGCTTCTTGCCAAGGAAAAAGCTGTGAAAGCTGCCATGTTGTTGCACTTTTGTACTCCCCTTGGGATGCCTTGAACAGCTGCAGTGTGCCTGGAGCTAAGGGCTTCCTAGTTTCAAAAATCCTAGCCCTAGGCCTAAGCCTAACAGTAACCCTGGGAAAGTAAATCAGCCTGGTGTTAGGCTTCTTGCCAAGGAAAAAGCCGTGAAAGCAGCCATGTTGTGGCACTTTTGCACTCCCTTTTGGATGCCTTTCACAGCTCCAGTGTGCCTGGAACTCAGGGCTTCCTGCTTTTAAAAATCCTAGCCCTAGGCCGAACCGCAACCCTATGACGAGAAAGGCAAATCAGCCAGGAATTAGGCATGTCCCCAAGGAAAAAGCTGTGGAGGCAGGCATGTTGTGGTACTTTTGCGCTCTTCTTGGCTAGTCCTTCGCAGCTGCTGTGTTCTTGGAACTCAGGGCTTTCTGGTTAATAGAACCCTTACCCTAGGCGTAACTCAAACCTTAACCCTAGGAAGGAAAATCAACCTATGGTTCGGGATGGTCTCATGGAAATATCAGTGGTGGCAGCCAAGTTGCGTCACTTTTGCGCTCCCCTTGGGATGCCTTTCGCAGCTGCAGTGTGCCTGGAGCCCAGGGCTTCCTGGTTTTAAAAGTCCTAGGCCTAAGCCTAACAGTAACCCTAGGAAGGTAAATCAGCCGGGTATTAGGGTTCTTCCTAAGGGAAAAGCCGTGAAAGCAGCCATGTTGTGGCACTTCTGCACTCCCTTTGGGATGCCTTTGGCAGATGAAGTAAGCCTGGAACTCAGGGCTTCCTGGTTAAAAAAATTCAAGCCCTAGGCTGAACCCTAACCCTAACCCTAGGCAGATAAATCAGCCTAGGTATAGGGATGGTGCCAAGAAAAAAGCTGTGAAAGCTGCCATGTTGTTGCACTTTTGTACTCCCCTTGGGAATCCTTGAACAGCTGCAGTGTGCCTGGAGCTAAGGGCTTCCTAGTTTCAAAAATCCTAGCCCTAGGCCTAAGCCTAACAGTAACCCTGGGAAGGTAAATCAGCCTGCTGTTAGGCTTCTTGCCAAGGAAAAAGCCGTGAAAGCAGCCATGTTGTGGCACTTTTGCACTCCCTTTGGGATGCCTTTGGCAGATGAAGTAAGCCTGGAACTCAGGGCTTCCTGGTTAAAAAAATCCAAGCCCTAGGCTGAACCCTAACCCTAACCCTAGGCAGATAAATCAGCCTAGGTATAGGGATGGTGCCAAGGAAAAAGCTGTGAAAGCTGCCATGTTGTTGCACTTTTGTACTCCCCTTGGATGCCTTGAACAGCTGCAGTGTGCCTGGAGCTAAGGGCTTCCTAGTTTCAAAAATCCTAGCCCTAGGCCTAAGCCTAACAGTAACCCTAGGAAGGTAAATCAGCCGGGTATTAGGGTTCTTCCTAAGGGAAAAGCCGTGAAAGCAGCCATGTTGTGGCACTTCTGCACTCCCTTTGGGATGCCTTTGGCAGATGAAGTAAGCCTGGAACTCAGGGCTTCCTGGTTAAAGAAATCCAAGCCCTAGGCTGAACCCTAACCCTAACCCTAGGCAGATAAATCAGCCTAGGTATAGGGATGGTGCCAAGGAAAAAGCTGTGAAAGCTGCCATGTTGTTGCACTTTTGTACTCCCCTTGGGATGCCTTGAACAGCTGCAGTGTGCCTGGAGCTAAGGGCCTCCTAGTTTCAAAAATCCTAGCCCTAGGCCTAAGCCTAACAGTAACCCTGGGAAAGTAAATCAGCCTGATGTTAGGCTTCTTGCCAAGGAAAAAGCCGTGAAAGCAGCCATGTTGTGGCACTTTTGCACTCCCTTTTGGATGCCTTTCACAGCTCCAGTGTGCCTGGAACTCAGGGCTTCCTGCTTTTAAAAATCCTAGCCCTAGGCCGAACCGCAACCCTAAGACGAGAAAGGCAAATCAGCCAGGAATTAGGCATGTCCCCAAGGAAAAAGCTGTGGAGGCAGGCATGTTGTGGTACTTTTGCGCTCTTCTTGGCTAGTCCTTCGCAGCTGCTGTGTTCTTGGAACTCAGGGCTTTCTGGTTAATAGAACCCTTACCCTAGGCGTAACTCAAACCTTAACCCTAGGAAGGAAAATCAGCCTATGGTTCGGGATGGTCTCATGGAAATATCAGTGGTGGCAGCCAAGTTGCGTCACTTTTGCGCTCCCCTTGGGATGCCTTTTGCAGCTGCAGTGTGCCTGGAGCCCAGGGCTTCCTGGTTTTAAAAGTCCTAGGCCTAAGCCTAACAGTAACCCTAGGAAGGTAAATCAGCCGGGTATTAGGGTTCTTCCTAAGGGAAAAGCCGTGAAAGCAGCCATGTTGTGGCACTTCTGCACTCCCTTTGGGATGCCTTTGGCAGATGAAGTAAGCCTGGAACTCAGGGCTTCCTGGTTAAAGAAATCCAAGCCCTAGGCTGAACCCTAACCCTAACCCTAGGCAGATAAATCAGCCTAGGTATAGGGATGGTGCCAAGGAAAAAGCTGTGAAAGCTGCCATGTTGTTGCACTTTTGTACTCCCCTTGGGATGCCTTGAACAGCTGCAGTGTGCCTGGAGCTAAGGGCTTCCTAGTTTTAAAAATCCTAGCCCTAGGCCTAAGCCTAATAGTAACCCTAGGAAGGTAAGTCAGCCTGGTGTTAGGCGTCTTGCCAAGGAAAAAGCCGTGAAAGCAGCCATGTTGTGGCACTTTTGCACTCCCTTTTGGATGCCTTTCACAGCTCCAGTGTGCCTGGAACTCAAGGCTTCCTGATTTTAAAAATCCTAGCCCTCGGCCGAACCCCAACCCTAAGACGAGAAAGGCAAATCAGCCAGGAATTAGGCATGTCCCCAAGGAAAAAGCTGTGGAGGCAGGCATGTTGTGGTACTTTTGCGCTCTTCTTGGCTAGTCCTTCGCAGCTGCTGTGTTCTTGGAACTCAGGGCTTTCTGGTTAATAGAACCCTTACCCTAGGCGTAACTCAAACCTTAACCCTAGGAAGGAAAATCAACCTATGGTTCGGGATGCTCTCATGGAAATATCAGTGGTGGCAGCCAAGTTGCGTCACTTTTGCGCTCCCCTTGGGATGCCTTTTGCAGCTGCAGTGTGCCTGGAGCCCAGGGCTTCCTGGTTTTAAAAGTCCTAGGCCTAAGCCTAACAGTAACCCTAGGAAGGTAAATCAGCCGGGTATTAGGGTTCTTCCTAAGGGAAAAGCCGTGAAAGCAGCCATGTTGTGGCACTTCTGCACTCCCTTTGGGATGCCTTTGGCAGATGAAGTAAGCCTGGAACTCAGGGCTTCCTGGTTAAAAAAATTCAAGCCCTAGGCTGAACCCTAACCCTAACCCTAGGCAGATAAATCAGCCAAGGTATAGGGATGGTGCCAAGGAAAAAGCTGTGAAAGCTGCCATGTTGTTGCACTTTTGTACTCCCCTTGGGATGCCTTGAACAGCTGCAGTGTGCCTGGAGCCCAGGGCTTCCTAGTTTCAAAAATCCTAGCCCTAGGCCTAAGCCTAACAGTAACCCTGGGAAAGTAAATCAGCCTGATGTTAGGCTTCTTGCCAAGGAAAAAGCCGTGAAAGCAGCCATGTTGTGGCACTTCTGCACTCCCTTTGGGATGCCTTTGGCAGATGAAGTAAGCCTGGAACTCAGGGCTTCCTGGTTAAAGAAATCCAAGCCCTAGGCTGAACCCTAACCCTAACCCTAGGCAGATAAATCAGCCTAGGTATAGGGATGGTGCCAAGGAAAAAGCTGTGAAAGCTGCCATGTTGTTGCACTTTTGTACTCCCCTTGGGATGCCTTGAACAGCTGCAGTGTGCCTGGAGCTAAGGGCTTCCTAGTTTCAAAAATCCTAGCCCTAGGCCTAAGCCTAACAGTAACCCTGGGAAAGTAAATCAGCCTGGTGTTAGGCTTCTTGCCAAGGAAAAAGCTGTGAAAGCTGCCATGTTGTTGCACTTTTGTACTCCCCTTGGGATGCCTTGAACAGCTGCAGTGTGCCTGGAGCTAAGGGCTTCCTAGTTTCAAAAATCCTAGCCCTAGGCCTAAGCCTAACAGTAACCCTGGGAAAGTAAATCAGCCTGGTGTTAGGCTTCTTGCCAAGGAAAAAGCCGTGAAAGCAGCCATGTTGTGGCACTTTTGCACTCCCTTTTGGATGCCTTTCACAGCTCCAGTGTGCCTGGAACTCAGGGCTTCCTGCTTTTAAAAATCCTAGCCCTAGGCCGAACCGCAACCCTATGACGAGAAAGGCAAATCAGCCAGGAATTAGGCATGTCCCCAAGGAAAAAGCTGTGGAGGCAGGCATGTTGTGGTACTTTTGCGCTCTTCTTGGCTAGTCCTTCGCAGCTGCTGTGTTCTTGGAACTCAGGGCTTTCTGGTTAATAGAACCCTTACCCTAGGCGTAACTCAAACCTTAACCCTAGGAAGGAAAATCAACCTATGGTTCGGGATGGTCTCATGGAAATATCAGTGGTGGCAGCCAAGTTGCGTCACTTTTGCGCTCCCCTTGGGATGCCTTTCGCAGCTGCAGTGTGCCTGGAGCCCAGGGCTTCCTGGTTTTAAAAGTCCTAGGCCTAAGCCTAACAGTAACCCTAGGAAGGTAAATCAGCCGGGTATTAGGGTTCTTCCTAAGGGAAAAGCCGTGAAAGCAGCCATGTTGTGGCACTTCTGCACTCCCTTTGGGATGCCTTTGGCAGATGAAGTAAGCCTGGAACTCAGGGCTTCCTGGTTAGCGAAATCCAAGCCCTAGGCTGAACCCTAACCCTAACCCTAGGCAGATAAATCAGCCTAGGTATAGGGATGGTGCCAAGGAAAAAGCTGTGAAAGCTGCCATGTTGTTGCACTTTTGTACTCCCCTTGGGATGCCTTGAACAGCTGCAGTGTGCCTGGAGCTAAGGGCCTCCTAGTTTCAAAAATCCTAGCCCTAGGCCTAAGCCTAACAGTAACCCTGGGAAAGTAAATCAGCCTGATGTTAGGCTTCTTGCCAAGGAAAAAGCCGTGAAAGCAGCCATGTTGTGGCACTTTTGCACTCCCTTTTGGATGCCTTTCACAGCTCCAGTGTGCCTGGAACTCAGGGCTTCCTGCTTTTAAAAATCCTAGCCCTAGGCCGAACCGCAACCCTAAGACGAGAAAGGCAAATCAGCCAGGAATTAGGCATGTCCCCAAGGAAAAAGCTGTGGAGGCAGGCATGTTGTGGTACTTTTGCGCTCTTCTTGGCTAGTCCTTCGCAGCTGCTGTGTTCTTGGAACTCAGGGCTTTCTGGTTAATAGAACCCTTACCCTAGGCGTAACTCAAACCTTAACCCTAGGAAGGAAAATCAGCCTATGGTTCGGGATGGTCTCATGGAAATATCAGTGGTGGCAGCCAAGTTGCGTCACTTTTGCGCTCCCCTTGGGATGCCTTTTGCAGCTGCAGTGTGCCTGGAGCCCAGGGCTTCCTGGTTTTAAAAGTCCTAGGCCTAAGCCTAACAGTAACCCTAGGAAGGTAAATCAGCCGGGTATTAGGGTTCTTCCTAAGGGAAAAGCCGTGAAAGCAGCCATGTTGTGGCACTTCTGCACTCCCTTTGGGATGCCTTTGGCAGATGAAGTAAGCCTGGAACTCAGGGCTTCCTGGTTAAAGAAATCCAAGCCCTAGGCTGAACCCTAACCCTAACCCTAGGCAGATAAATCAGCCTAGGTATAGGGATGGTGCCAAGGAAAAAGCTGTGAAAGCTGCCATGTTGTTGCACTTTTGTACTCCCCTTGGGATGCCTTGAACAGCTGCAGTGTGCCTGGAGCTAAGGGCTTCCTAGTTTTAAAAATCCTAGCCCTAGGCCTAAGCCTAATAGTAACCCTAGGAAGGTAAGTCAGCCTGGTGTTAGGCGTCTTGCCAAGGAAAAGCCGTGAAAGCAGCCATGTTGTGGCACTTTTGCACTCCCTTTTGGATGCCTTTCACAGCTCCAGTGTGCCTGGAACTCAAGGCTTCCTGATTTTAAAAATCCTAGCCCTCGGCCGAACCCCAACCCTAAGACGAGAAAGGCAAATCAGCCAGGAATTAGGCATGTCCCCAAGGAAAAAGCTGTGGAGGCAGGCATGTTGTGGTACTTTTGCGCTCTTCTTGGCTAGTCCTTCGCAGCTGCTGTGTTCTTGGAACTCAGGGCTTTCTGGTTAATAGAACCCTTACCCTAGGCGTAACTCAAACCTTAACCCTAGGAAGGAAAATCAACCTATGGTTCGGGATGGTCTCATGGAAATATCAGTGGTGGCAGCCAAGTTGCGTCACTTTTGCGCTCCCCTTGGGATGCCTTTTGCAGCTGCAGTGTGCCTGGAGCCCAGGGCTTCCTGGTTTTAAAAGTCCTAGGCCTAAGCCTAACAGTAACCCTAGGAAGGTAAATCAGCCGGGTATTAGGGTTCTTCCTAAGGGAAAAGCCGTGAAAGCTGCCATGTTGTTGCACTTTTGTACTCCCCTTGGGATGCCTTGAACAGCTGCAGTGTGCCTGGAGCTAAGGGCTTCCTAGTTTCAAAAATCCTAGCCCTAGGCCTAAGCCTAACAGTAACCCTGGGAAAGTAAATCAGCCTGGTGTTAGGCTTCTTGCCAAGGAAAAACCTGGGAAAGCTGCCATGTTGTTGCACTTTTGTACTCCCCTTGGGATGCCTTGAACAGCTGCAGTGTGCCTGGAGCTAAGGGCCTCCTAGTTTCAAAAATCCTAGCCCTAGGCCTAAGCCTAACAGTAACCCTGGGAAAGTAAATCAGCCTGGTGTTAGGCTTCTTGCCAAGGAAAAAGCCGTGAAAGCAGCCATGTTGTGGCACTTTTGCACTCCCTTTTGGATGCCTTTCACAGCTCCAGTGTGCCTGGAACTCAGGGCTTCCTGCTTTTAAAAATCCTAGCCCTAGGCCGAACCGCAACCCTAAGACGAGAAAGGCAAATCAGCCAGGAATTAGGCATGTCCCCAAGGAAAAAGCTGTGGAGGCAGGCATGTTGTGGTACTTTTGCGCTCTTCTTGGCTAGTCCTTCGCAGCTGCTGTGTTCTTGGAACTCAGGGCTTTCTGGTTAATAGACCCTTACCCTAGGCGTAACTCAAACCTTAACCCTAGGAAGGAAAATCAACCTATGGTTCGGGATGGTCTCATGGAAATATCAGTGGTGGCAGCCAAGTTGCGTCACTTTTGCGCTCCCCTTGGGATGCCTTTTGCAGCTGCAGTGTGCCTGGAGCCCAGGGCTTCCTGGTTTTAAAAGTCCTAGGCCTAAGCCTAACAGTAACCCTAGGAAGGTAAATCAGCCGGGTATTAGGGTTCTTCCTAAGGGAAAAGCCGTGAAAGCAGCCATGTTGTGGCACTTCTGCACTCCCTTTGGGATGCCTTTGGCAGATGAAGTAAGCCTGGAACTCAGGGCTTCCTGGTTAAAGAAATCCAAGCCCTAGGCTGAACCCTAACCCTAACCCTAGGCAGATAAATCAGCCTAGGTATAGGGATGGTGCCAAGGAAAAAGCTGTGAAAGCTGCCATGTTGTTGCACTTTTGTACTCCCCTTGGGATGCCTTGAACAGCTGCAGTGTGCCTGGAGCTAAGGGCTTCCTAGTTTTAAAAATCCCAGCCCTAGGCCTAAGCCTAATAGTAACCCTGGGAAGGTAAGTCAGCCTGGTGTTAGGCGTCTTGCCAAGGAACAAGCCGTGAAAGCAGCCATGTTGTGGCACTTTTGCAATCCCTTTTGGATGCCTTTCACAGCTCCAGTGTGCCTGGAACTCAGGGCTTCCTGCTTTTAAAAATCCTAGCCCTAGGCCGAACCGCAACCCTATGACGAGAAAGGCAAATCAGCCAGGAATTAGGCATGTCCCCAAGGAAAAAGCTGTGGAGGCAGGCATGTTGTGGTACTTTTGCGCTCTTCTTGGCTAGTCCTTCGCAGCTGCTGTGTTCTTGGAACTCAGGGCTTTCTGGTTAATAGAACCCTTACCCTAGGCGTAACTCAAACCTTAACCCTAGGAAGGAAAATCATCCTATGGTTCGGGATGGTCTCATGGAAATATCAGTGGTGGCAGCCAAGTTGCGTCACTTTTGCGCTCCCCTTTGGATGCCTTTCGCAGCTGCAGTGTGCCTGGAGCCCAGGGCTTCCTGGTTTTAAAAGTCCTAGGCCTAAGCCTAACAGTAACCCTAGGAAGGTAAATCAGCCGGGTATTAGGGTTCTTCCTAAGGGAAAAGCCGTGAAAGCAGCCATGTTGTGGCACTTCTGCACTCCCTTTGGGATGCCTTTGGCAGATGAAGTAAGCCTGGAACTCAGGGCTTCCTGGTTAAAAAAATTCAAGCCCTAGGCTGAACCCTAACCCTAACCCTAGGCAGATAAATCAGCCCAGGTATAGGGATGGTGCCAAGGAAAAAGCTGTGAAAGCTGCCATGTTGTTGCACTATTGTACTCCCCTTGGGATGCCTTGAACAGCTGCAGTGTGCCTGGAGCTAAGGGCTTCCTAGTTTCAAAAATCCTAGCCCTAGGCCTAAGCCTAACAGTAACCCTGGGAAAGTAAATCAGCCTGATGTTAGGCTTCTTGCCAAGGAAAAAGCCGTGAAAGCAGCCATGTTGTGGCACTTCTGCACTCCCTTTGGGATGCCTTTGGCAGATGAAGTAAGCCTGGAACTCAGGGCTTCCTGGTTAAAGAAATCCAAGCCCTAGGCTGAACCCTAACCCTAACCCTAGGCAGATAAATCAGCCTAGGTATAGGGATGGTGCCAAGGAAAAAGCTGTGAAAGCTGCCATGTTGTTGCACTTTTGTACTCCCCTTGGGATGCCTTGAACAGCTGCAGTGTGCCTGGAGCCCAGGGCTTCCTAGTTTTAAAAATCCTAGCCCTAGGCCTAAGCCTAACAGTAACCCTGGGAAGGCAAATCAGCCTGGTGTTAGGCTTCCTGCCAAGGAAAAAGCCGTGAAAGCAGCCATGTTGTGGCACTTTTGCACTCCCTTTTGGATGCCTTTCACAGCTCCAGTGTGCCTGGAACTCAGGGCTTCCTGATTTTAAAAATCCTAGCCCTAGGCCGAACCCCAACCCTAAGACGAGAAAGGCAAATCAGCCAGGAATTAGGCATGTCCCCAAGGAAAAAGCTGTGGAGGCAGGCATGTTGTGGTACTTTTGCGCTCTTCTTGGCTAGTCCTTCGCAGCTGCTGTGTTCTTGGAACTCAGGGCTTTCTGGTTAATAGAACCCTTACCCTAGGCGTAACTCAAACCTTAACCCTAGGAAGGAAAATCAGCCTATGGTTCGGGATGGTCTCATGGAAATATCAGTGGTGGCAGCCAAGTTGCGTCACTTTTGCGCTCCCCTTGGGATGCCTTTTGCAGCTGCAGTGTGCCTGGAGCCCAGGGCTTCCTGGTTTTAAAAGTCCTAGGCCTAAGCCTAACAGTAACCCTAGGAAGGTAAATCAGCCGGGTATTAGGGTTCTTCCTAAGGGAAAAGCCGTGAAAGCAGCCATGTTGTGGCACTTCTGCACTCCCTTTGGGATGCCTTTGGCAGATGAAGTAAGCCTGGAACTCAGGGCTTCCTGGTTAAAGAAATCCAAGCCCTAGGCTGAACCCTAACCCTAACCCTAGGCAGATAAATCAGCCTAGGTATAGAGATGGTGCCAAGGAAAAAGCTGTGAAAGCTGCCATGTTGTTGCACTTTTGTACTCCCCTTGGGATGCCTTGAACAGCTGCAGTGTGCCTGGAGCCCAGGGCTTCCTAGTTTCAAAAATCCTAGCCCTAGGCCTAAGCCTAACAGTAACCCTGGGAAAGTAAATCAGCCTGATGTTAGGTTTCTTGCCAAGGAAAAAGCCGTGAAAGCAGCCATGTTGTGGCACTTTTGCACTCCCTTTTGGATGCCTTTCACAGCTCCAGTGTGCCTGGAACTCAGGGCTTCCTGATTTTAAAAATCCTAGCCCTAGGCCGAACCCCAACCCTAAGACGAGAAAGGCAAATCAGCCAGGAATTAGGCATGTCCCCAAGGAAAAAGCTGTGGAGGCAGGCATGTTGTGGTACTTTTGCGCTCTTCTTGGCTAGTCCTTCGCAGCTGCTGTGTTCTTGGAACTCAGGGCTTTCTGGTTAATAGACCCTTACCCTAGGCGTAACTCAAACCTTAACCCTAGGAAGGAAAATCAGCCTATGGTTCGGGATGGTCTCATGGAAATATCAGTGGTGGCAGCCAAGTTGCGTCACTTTTGCGCTCCCCTTGGGATGCCTTTCGCAGCTGCAGTGTGCCTGGAGCCCAGGGCTTCCTGGTTTTAAAAGTCCTAGGCCTAAGCCTAACAGTAACCCTAGGAAGGTAAATCAGCCGGGTATTAGGGTTCTTCCTAAGGGAAAAGCCGTGAAAGCAGCCATGTTGTGGCACTTCTGCACTCCCTTTGGGATGCCTTTGGCAGATGAAGTAAGCCTGGAACTCAGGGCTTCCTGGTTAAAGAAATCCAAGCCCTAGGCTGAACCCTAACCCTAACCCTAGGCAGATAAATCAGCCTAGGTATAGGGATGGTGCCAAGGAAAAAGCTGTGAAAGCTGCCATGTTGTTGCACTTTTGTACTCCCCTTGGGATGCCTTGAACAGCTGCAGTGTGCCTGGAGCCCAGGGCTTCCTAGTTTCAAAAATCCTAGCCCTAGGCCTAAGCCTAACAGTAACCCTGGGAAAGTATGTCAGCCTGGTGTAAGGCTTCTTGCCAAGGAAAAAGCCGTGAAAGCAGCCATGTTGTGGCACTTTTGCACTCCCTTTTGGATGCCTTTCACAGCTCCAGTGTGCCTGGAACTCAGGGCTTCCTGATTTTAAAAATCCTAGCCCTAGGCCGAACCCCAACCCTAAGACGAGAAAGGCAAATCAGCCAGGAATTAGGCATGTCCCCAAGGAAAAAGCTGTGGAGGCAGGCATGTTGTGGTACTTTTGCGCTCTTCTTGGCTAGTCCTTCGCAGCTGCTGTGTTCTTGGAACTCAGGGCTTTCTGGTTAATAGAGCCCTTACCCTAGGCGTAACTCAAACCTTAACCCTAGGAAGGAAAATCAACCTATGGTTAGGAATGGTCTCATGGAAATATCAGTGGTGGCAGCCAAGTTGCGTCACTTTTGCGCTCCCCTTGGGATGCCTTTCGCAGCTGCAGTGTGCCTGGAGCCCAGGGCTTCCTGGTTTTAAAAGTCCTAGTCCTAAGCCTAACAGTAACCCTAGGAAGGTAAATCAGCCGGGTATTAGGGTTCTTCCTAAGGGAAAAGCCGTGAAAGCAGCCATGTTGTGGCTCTTCTGCACTCCCTTTGGGATGCCTTTGGCAGATGAAGTAAGCCTGGAACTCAGGGCTTCCTGGTTAAAGAAATCCAAGCCCTAGGCTGAACCCTAACCCTAACCCTAGGCAGATAAATCAGCCTAGGTATAGGGATGGTGCCAAGGAAAAAGCTGTGAAAGCTGCCATGTTGTTGCACTTTTGTACTCCCCTTGGGATGCCTTGAACAGCTGCAGTGTGCCTGGAGCTAAGGGCTTCCTAGTTTCAAAAATCCTAGCCCTAGGCCTAAGCCTAACAGTAACCCTGGGAAAGTAAATCAGCCTGATGTTAGGCTTCTTGCCAAGGAAAAAGCCGTGAAACGGCCATGTTGTGGCACTTTTGCACTCCCTTTTGGATGCCTTTCACAGCTCCAGTGTGCCTGGAACTCAGGGCTTCCTGATTTTAAAAATCCTAGCCCTAGGCCGAACCCCAACCCTAAGACGAGAAAGGCAAATCAGCCAGGAATTAGGCATGTCCCCAAGGAAAAAGCTGTGGAGGCAGGCATGTTGTGGTACTTTTGCGCTCTTCTTGGCTAGTCCTTCGCAGCTGCTGTGTTCTTGGAACTCAGGGCTTTCTGGTTAATAGAACCCTTACCCTAGGCGTAACTCAAACCTTAACCCTAGGAAGGAAAATCAGCCTATGGTTCGGGATGGTCTCATGGAAATATCAGTGGTGGCAGCCAAGTTGCGTCACTTTTGCGCTCCCCTTGGGATGCCTTTTGCAGCTGCAGTGTGCCTGGAGCCCAGGGCTTCCTGGTTTTAAAAGTCCTAGGCCTAAGCCTAACAGTAACCCTAGGAAGGTAAATCAGCCGGGTATTAGGGTTCTTCCTAAGGGAAAAGCCGTGAAAGCAGCCATGTTGTGGCACTTCTGCACTCCCTTTGGGATGCCTTTGGCAGATGAAGTAAGCCTGGAACTCAGGGCTTCCTGGTTAAAGAAATCCAAGCCCTAGGCTGAACCCTAACCCTAACCCTAGGCAGATAAATCAGCCTAGGTATAGGGATGGTGCCAAGGAAAAAGCTGTGAAAGCTGCCATGTTGTTGCACTTTTGTACTCCCCTTGGGATGCCTTGAACAGCTGCAGTGTGCCTGGAGCCCAGGGCTTCCTAGTTTCAAAAATCCTAGCCCTAGGCCTAAGCCTAACAGTAACCCTGGGAAAGTATGTCAGCCTGGTGTTAGGCTTCTTGCCAAGGAAAAAGCCGTGAAAGCAGCCATGTTGTGGCACTTTTGCACTCCCTTTTGGATGCCTTTCACAGCTCCAGTGTGCCTGGAACTCAGGGCTTCCTGATTTTAAAAATCCTAGCCCTAGGCCGAACCCCAACCCTAAGACGAGAAAGGCAAATCAGCCAGGAATTAGGCATGTCCCCAAGGAAAAAGCTGTGGAGGCAGGCATGTTGTGGTACTTTTGCGCTCTTCTTGGCTAGTCCTTCGCAGCTGCTGTGTTCTTGGAACTCAGGGCTTTCTGGTTAATAGAACCCTTACCCTAGGCGTAACTCAAACCTTAACCCTAGGAAGGAAAATCATCCTATGGTTCGGGATGGTCTCATGGAAATATCAGTGGTGGCAGCCAAGTTGCGTCACTTTTGCGCTCCCCTTGGGATGCCTTTTGCAGCTGCAGTGTGCCTGGAGCCCAGGGCTTCCTGGTTTTAAAAGTCCTAGGCCTAAGCCTAACAGTAACCCTAGGAAGGTAAATCAGCCGGGTATTAGGGTTCTTCCTAAGGGAAAAGCCGTGAAAGCAGCCATGTTGTGGCACTTCTGCACTCCCTTTGGGATGCCTTTGGCAGATGAAGTAAGCCTGGAACTCAGGGCTTCCTGGTTAAAAAAAATTCAAGCCCTCGGCTGAACCCTAACCCTAACCCTAGGCAGATAAATCAGCCTAGGTATAGGGATGGTGCCAAGGAAAAAGCTGTGAAAGCTGCCATGTTGTTGCACTTTTGTACTCCCCTTGGGATGCCTTGAACAGCTGCAGTGTGCCTGGAGCCCAGGGCTTCCTAGTTTTAAAAATCCTAGCCCTAGGCCTAAGCCTAACAGTAACCCTGGGAAGGCAAATCAGCCTGGTGTTAGGCTTCTTGCCAAGGAAAAAGCCGTGAAAGCAGCCATGTTGTGGCACTTTTGCACTCCCTTTTGGATGCCTTTCACAGCTCCAGTGTGCCTGGAACTCAGGGCTTCCTGCTTTTAAAAATCCTAGCCCTAGGCCGAACCGCAACCCTAAGACGAGAAAGGCAAATCAGCCAGGAATTAGGCATGTCCCCAAGGAAAAAGCTGTGGAGGCAGGCATGTTGTGGTACTTTTGCGCTCTTCTTGGCTAGTCCTTCGCAGCTGCTGTGTTCTTGGAACTCAGGGCTTTCTGGTTAATAGAACCCTTACCCTAGGCGTAACTCAAACCTTAACCCTAGGAAGGAAAATCAACCTATGGTTCGGGATGGTCTCATGGAAATATCAGTGGTGGCAGCCAAGTTGCGTCACTTTTGCGCTCTCCTTGGGATGCCTTTCGCAGCTGCAGTGTGCCTGGAGCCCAGGGCTTCCTGGTTTTAAAAGTCCTAGGCCTAAGCCTAACAGTAACCCTAGGAAGGTAAATCAGCCGGGTATTAGGGTTCTTCCTAAGGGAAAAGCCGTGAAAGCAGCCATGTTGTTGCACTTTTGTAGTCCCCTTGGGATGCCTTGAACAGCTGCAGTGTGCCTGGAGCTAAGGGCTTCCTAGTTTCAAAAATCCTAGCCCTAGGCCTAAGCCTAACAGTAACCCTGGGAAGGTAAATCAGCCTGATGTTAGGCTTCTTGCCAAGGAAAAAGCCGTGAAAGCAGCCATGTTGTGGCACTTCTGCACTCCCTTTGGGATGCCTTTGGCAGATGAAGTAAGCCTGGAACTCAGGGCTTCCTGGTTAAAGAAATCCAAGCCCTAGGCTGAACCCTAACCCTAACCCTAGGCAGATAAATCAGCCTAGGTATAGGGATGGTGCCAAGGAAAAAGCTGTGAAAGCTGCCATGTTGTTGCACTTTTGTACTCCCCTTGGGATGCCTTGAACAGCTGCAGTGTGCCTGGAGCTAAGGGCTTCCTAGTTTCAAAAATCCTAGCCCTAGGCCTAAGCCTAACAGTAACCCTGGGAAAGTAAATCAGCCTGGTGTTAGGCTTCTTGCCAAGGAAAAACCTGGGAAAGCTGCCATGTTGTTGCACTTTTGTACTCCCCTTGGGATGCCTTGAACAGCTGCAGTGTGCCTGGAGCTAAGGGCCTCCTAGTTTCAAAAATCCTAGCCCTAGGCCTAAGCCTAACAGTAACCCTGGGAAAGTAAATCAGCCTGGTGTTAGGCTTCTTGCCAAGGAAAAAGCCGTGAAAGCAGCCATGTTGTGGCACTTTTGCACTCCCTTTTGGATGCCTTTCACAGCTCCAGTGTGCCTGGAACTCAGGGCTTCCTGCTTTTAAAAATCCTAGCCCTAGGCCGAACCCCAACCCTAAGACGAGAAAGGCAAATCAGCCAGGAATTAGGCATGTCCCCAAGGAAAAAGCTGTGGAGGCAGGCATGTTGTGGTACTTTTGCGCTCTTCTTGGCTAGTCCTTCGCAGCTGCTGTGTTCTTGGAACTCAGGGCTTTCTGGTTAATAGACCCTTACCCTAGGCGTAACTCAAACCTTAACCCTAGGAAGGAAAATCAACCTATGGTTCGGGATGGTCTCATGGAAATATCAGTGGTGGCAGCCAAGTTGCGTCACTTTTGCGCTCCCCTTGGGATGCCTTTTGCAGCTGCAGTGTGCCTGGAGCCCAGGGCTTCCTGGTTTTAAAAGTCCTAGGCCTAAGCCTAACAGTAACCCTAGGAAGGTAAATCAGCCGGGTATTAGGGTTCTTCCTAAGGGAAAAGCCGTGAAAGCAGCCATGTTGTGGCACTTCTGCACTCCCTTTGGGATGCCTTTGGCAGATGAAGTAAGCCTGGAACTCAGGGCTTCCTGGTTAAAGAAATCCAAGCCCTAGGCTGAACCCTAACCCTAACCCTAGGCAGATAAATCAGCCTAGGTATAGGGATGGTGCCAAGGAAAAAGCTGTGAAAGCTGCCATGTTGTTGCACTTTTGTACTCCCCTTGGGATGCCTTGAACAGCTGCAGTGTGCCTGGAGCTAAGGGCTTCCTAGTTTTAAAAATCCCAGCCCTAGGCCTAAGCCTAATAGTAACCCTGGGAAGGTAAGTCAGCCTGGTGTTAGGCGTCTTGCCAAGGAACAAGCCGTGAAAGCAGCCATGTTGTGGCACTTTTGCAATCCCTTTTGGATGCCTTTCACAGCTCCAGTGTGCCTGGAACTCAGGGCTTCCTGCTTTTAAAAATCCTAGCCCTAGGCCGAACCCCAACCCTATGACGAGAAAGGCAAATCAGCCAGGAATTAGGCATGTCCCCAAGGAAAAAGCTGTGGAGGCAGGCATGTTGTGGTACTTTTGCGCTCTTCTTGGCTAGTCCTTCGCAGCTGCTGTGTTCTTGGAACTCAGGGCTTTCTGGTTAATAGAACCCTTACCCTAGGCGTAACTCAAACCTTAACCCTAGGAAGGAAAATCATCCTATGGTTCGGGATGGTCTCATGGAAATATCAGTGGTGGCAGCCAAGTTGCGTCACTTTTGCGCTCCCCTTTGGATGCCTTTCGCAGCTGCAGTGTGCCTGGAGCCCAGGGCTTCCTGGTTTTAAAAGTCCTAGGCCTAAGCCTAACAGTAACCCTAGGAAGGTAAATCAGCCGGGTATTAGGGTTCTTCCTAAGGGAAAAGCCGTGAAAGCAGCCATGTTGTGGCACTTCTGCACTCCCTTTGGGATGCCTTTGGCAGATGAAGTAAGCCTGGAACTCAGGGCTTCCTGGTTAAAAAAATTCAAGCCCTAGGCTGAACCCTAACCCTAACCCTAGGCAGATAAATCAGCCCAGGTATAGGGATGGTGCCAAGGAAAAAGCTGTGAAAGCTGCCATGTTGTTGCACTATTGTACTCCCCTTGGGATGCCTTGAACAGCTGCAGTGTGCCTGGAGCTAAGGGCTTCCTAGTTTCAAAAATCCTAGCCCTAGGCCTAAGCCTAACAGTAACCCTGGGAAAGTAAATCAGCCTGATGTTAGGCTTCTTGCCAAGGAAAAAGCCGTGAAAGCAGCCATGTTGTGGCACTTCTGCACTCCCTTTGGGATGCCTTTGGCAGATGAAGTAAGCCTGGAACTCAGGGCTTCCTGGTTAAAGAAATCCAAGCCCTAGGCTGAACCCTAACCCTAACCCTAGGCAGATAAATCAGCCTAGGTATAGGGATGGTGCCAAGGAAAAAGCTGTGAAAGCTGCCATGTTGTTGCACTTTTGTACTCCCCTTGGGATGCCTTGAACAGCTGCAGTGTGCCTGGAGCCCAGGGCTTCCTAGTTTTAAAAATCCTAGCCCTAGGCCTAAGCCTAACAGTAACCCTGGGAAGGCAAATCAGCCTGGTGTTAGGCTTCCTGCCAAGGAAAAAGCCGTGAAAGCAGCCATGTTGTGGCACTTTTGCACTCCCTTTTGGATGCCTTTCACAGCTCCAGTGTGCCTGGAACTCAGGGCTTCCTGATTTTAAAAATCCTAGCCCTAGGCCGAACCCCAACCCTAAGACGAGAAAGGCAAATCAGCCAGGAATTAGGCATGTCCCCAAGGAAAAAGCTGTGGAGGCAGGCATGTTGTGGTACTTTTGCGCTCTTCTTGGCTAGTCCTTCGCAGCTGCTGTGTTCTTGGAACTCAGGGCTTTCTGGTTAATAGAACCCTTACCCTAGGCGTAACTCAAACCTTAACCCTAGGAAGGAAAATCAGCCTATGGTTCGGGATGGTCTCATGGAAATATCAGTGGTGGCAGCCAAGTTGCGTCACTTTTGCGCTCCCCTTGGGATGCCTTTTGCAGCTGCAGTGTGCCTGGAGCCCAGGGCTTCCTGGTTTTAAAAGTCCTAGGCCTAAGCCTAACAGTAACCCTAGGAAGGTAAATCAGCCGGGTATTAGGGTTCTTCCTAAGGGAAAAGCCGTGAAAGCAGCCATGTTGTGGCACTTCTGCACTCCCTTTGGGATGCCTTTGGCAGATGAAGTAAGCCTGGAACTCAGGGCTTCCTGGTTAAAAAAATTCAAGCCCTAGGCTGAACCCTAACCCTAACCCTAGGCAGATAAATCAGCCTAGGTATAGGGATGGTGCCAAGGAAAAAGCTGTGAAAGCTGCCATGTTGTTGCACTTTTGTACTCCCCTTGGGATGCCTT
This sequence comes from Ammospiza nelsoni, assembly GCF_027579445.1. Lineage (NCBI taxonomy): Eukaryota > Metazoa > Chordata > Aves > Passeriformes > Passerellidae > Ammospiza > Ammospiza nelsoni. The sequence goes on along the minus strand of NW_026683197.1, from coordinate 346,408 downwards.
GAAGAGCTGCAGTGTGCCTGGAGCCCAGGGCTTCCTAGTTTCAAAAATCCTAGCCCTAGGCCTAAGCCTAACAGTAACCCTGGGAAAGTAAATCAGCCTGATGTTAGGCTTCTTGCCAAGGAAAAAGCCGTGAAAGCAGCCATGTTGTGGCACTTTTGCACTCCCTTTTGGATGCCTTTCACAGCTCCAGTGTGCCTGGAACTCAGGGCTTCCTGATTTTAAAAATCCTAGCCCTAGGCCGAACCTCAACCCTAAGACGAGAAAGGCAAATCAGCCAGGAATTAGGCATGTCCCCAAGGAAAAAGCTGTGGAGGCAGGCATGTTGTGGTACTTTTGCGCTCTTCTTGGCTAGTCCTTCGCAGCTGCTGTGTTCTTGGAACTCAGGGCTTTCTGGTTAATAGAACCCTTACCCTAGGCGTAACTCAAACCTTAACCCTAGGAAGGAAAATCAACCTATGGTTCGGGATGGTCTCATGGAAATATCAGTGGTGGCAGCCAAGTTGCGTCACTTTTGCGCTCCCCTTGGGATGCCTTTCGCAGCTGCAGTGTGCCTGGGGCCCAGGGCTTCCTGGTTTTAAAAGTCCTAGGCCTAAGCCTAACAGTAACCCTAGGAAGGTAAATCAGCCGGGTATTAGGGTTCTTCCTAAGGGAAAAGCCGTGAAAGCAGCCATGTTGTGGCACTTCTGCACTCCCTTTGGGATGCCTTTGGCAGATGAAGTAAGCCTGGAACTCAGGGCTTCCTGGTAAAAAAAATTCAAGCCCTAAGCTGAACCCTAACCCTAACCCTAGGCAGATAAATCAGCCTAGGTATAGGGATGGTGCCAAGGAAAAAGCTGTGAAAGCTGCCATGTTGTTGCACTTTTGTACTCCCCTTGGGATGCCTTGAACAGCTGCAGTGTGCCTGGAGCCCAGGGCTTCCTAGTTTCAAAAATCCTAGCCCTAGGCCTAAGCCTAACAGTAACCCTGGGAAAGTATGTCAGCCTGGTGTTAGGCTTCTTGCCAAGGAAAAAGCCGTGAAAGCAGCCATGTTGTGGCACTTTTGCACTCCCTTTTGGATGCCTTTCACAGCTCCAGTGTGCCTGGAACTCAGGGCTTCCTGCTTTTAAAAATCCTAGCCCTAGGCCGAACCCCAACCCTAAGACGAGAAAGGCAAATCAGCCAGGAATTAGGCATGTCCCCAAGGAAAAAGCTGTGGAGGCAGGCATGTTGTGGTACTTTTGCGCTCTTCTTGGCTAGTCCTTCGCAGCTGCTGTGTTCTTGGAACTCAGGGCTTTCTGGTTAATAGACCCTTACCCTAGGCGTAACTCAAACCTTAACCCTAGGAAGGAAAATCAACCTATGGTTCGGGATGGTCTCATGGAAATATCAGTGGTGGCAGCCAAGTTGCGTCACTTTTGCGCTCCCCTTGGGATGCCTTTCTCAGCTGCAGTGTGCCTGGAGCCCAGGGCTTCCTGGTTTTAAAAGTCCTAGGCCTAAGCCTAACAGTAACCCTAGGAAGGTAAATCAGCCGGGTATTAGGGTTCTTCCTAAGGGAAAAGCCGTGAAAGCAGCCATGTTGTGGCACTTCTGCACTCCCTTTGGGATGCCTTTGGCAGATGAAGTAAGCCTGGAACTCAGGGCTTCCTGGTTAAAAAAATTCAAGCCCTAGGCTGAACCCTAACCCTAACCCTAGGCAGATAAATCAGCCTAGGTATAGGGATGGTGCCAAGGAAAAAGCTGTGAAAGCTGCCATGTTGTTGCACTTTTGTACTCCCCTTGGGATGCCTTGAAGAGCTGCAGTGTGCCTGGAGCCCAGGGCTTCCTAGTTTCAAAAATCCTAGCCCTAGGCCTAAGCCTAACAGTAACCCTGGGAAAGTAAATCAGCCTGATGTTAGGCTTCTTGCCAAGGAAAAAGCCGTGAAAGCAGCCATGTTGTGGCACTTCTGCACTCCCTTTGGGATGCCTTTGGCAGATGAAGTAAGCCTGGAACTCAGGGCTTCCTGGTTAAAGAAATCCAAGCCCTAGGCTGAACCCTAACCCTAACCCTAGGCAGATAAATCAGCCTAGGTATAGGGATGGTGCCAAGGAAAAAGCTGTGAAAGCTGCCATGTTGTTGCACTTTTGTACTCCCCTTGGGATGCCTTGAACAGCTGCAGTGTGCCTGGAGCCCAGGGCTTCCTAGTTTTAAAAATCCTAGCCCTAGGCCTAAGCCTAACAGTAACCCTGGGAAGGCAAATCAGCCTGGTGTTAGGCTTCTTGCCAAGGAAAAAGCCGTGAAAGCAGCCATGTTGTGGCACTTTTGCACTCCCTTTTGGATGCCTTTCACAGCTCCAGTGTGCCTGGAACTCAGGGCTTCCTGATTTTAAAAATCCTAGCCCTAGGCCGAACCCCAACCCTAAGACGAGAAAGGCAAATCAGCCAGGAATTAGGCATGTCCCCAAGGAAAAAGCTGTGGCGGCAGGCATGTTGTGGTACTTTTGCGCTCTTCATGGCTAGTCCTTCGCAGCTGCTGTTTTCTTGGAACTCAGGGCTTTCTGGTTAATAGAACCCTTACCCTAGGCGTAACTCAAACCTTAACCCTAGGAAGGAAAATCAGCCTATGGTTCGGGATGGTCTCATGGAAATATCAGTGGTGGCAGCCAAGTTGCGTCACTTTTGCGCTCCCCTTGGGATGCCTTTTGCAGCTGCAGTGTGCCTGGAGCCCAGGGCTTCCTGGTTTTAAAAGTCCTAGGCCTAAGCCTAACAGTAACCCTAGGAAGGTAAATCAGCCGGGTATTAGGGTTCTTCCTAAGGGAAAAGCCGTGAAAGCAGCCATGTTGTGGCACTTCTGCACTCCCTTTGGGATGCCTTTGGCAGATGAAGTAAGCCTGGAACTCAGGGCTTCCTGGTTAAAGAAATCCAAGCCCTAGGCTGAACCCTAACCCTAACCCTAGGCAGATAAATCAGCCTAGGTATAGGGATGGTGCCAAGGAAAAAGCTGTGAAAGCTGCCATGTTGTTGCACTTTTGTACTCCCCTTGGGATGCCTTGAACAGCTGCAGTGTGCCTGGAGCTAAGGGCTTCCTAGTTTCAAAAATCCTAGCCCTAGGCCTAAGCCTAACAGTAACCCTGGGAAAGTAAATCAGCCTGATGTTAGGCTTCTTGCCAAGGAAAAAGCCGTGAAAGCAGCCATGTTGTGGCACTTTTGCACTCCCTTTTGGATGCCTTTCACAGCTCCAGTGTGCCTGGAACTCAGGGCTTCCTGATTTTAAAAATCCTAGCCCTAGGCCGAACCTCAACCCTAAGACGAGAAAGGCAAATCAGCCAGGAATTAGGCATGTCCCCAAGGAAAAAGCTGTGGAGGCAGGCATGTTGTGGTACTTTTGCGCTCTTCTTGGGTAGTCCTTCGCAGCTGCTGTGTTCTTGGAACTCAGGGCTTTCTGGTTAATAGACCCTTACCCTAGGCGTAACTCAAACCTTAACCCTAGGAAGGAAAATCAACCTATGGTTCGGGATGGTCTCATGGAAATATCAGTGGTGGCAGCCAAGTTGCGTCACTTTTGCGCTCCCCTTGGGATGCCTTTTGCAGCTGCAGTGTGCCTGGAGCCCAGGGCTTCCTGGTTTTAAAAGTCCTAGGCCTAAGCCTAACAGTAACCCTAGGAAGGTAAATCAGCCGGGTATTAGGGATCTTCCTAAGGGAAAAGCCGTGAAAGCAGCCATGTTGTGGCACTTCTGCACTCCCTTTGGGATGCCTTTGGCAGATGAAGTAAGCCTGGAACTCAGGGCTTCCTGGTTAAAGAAATTCAAGCCCTAGGCTGAACCCTAACCCTAACCCTAGGCAGATAAATCAGCCTAGGTATAGGGATGGTGCCAAGGAAAAAGCTGTGAAAGCTGCCATGTTGTTGCACTTTTGTACTCCCCTTGGGATGCCTTGAACAGCTGCAGTGTGCCTGGAGCTAAGGGCTTCCTAGTTTTAAAAATCGTAGCCCTAGGCTTAAGCCTAATAGTAACCCTGGGAAGGTAAGTCAGCCTGGTGTTAGGCGTCTTGCCAAGGAAAAAGCCGTGAAAGCAGCCATGTTGTGGCACTTTTGCAATCCCTTTTGGATGCCTTTCACAGCTCCAGTGTGCCTGGAACTCAGGGCTTCCTGCTTTTAAAAATCCTAGCCCTAGGCCGAACCCCAACCCTATGACGAGAAAGGCAAATCAGCCAGGAATTAGGCATGTCCCCAAGGAAAAAGCTGTGGAGGCAGGCATGTTGTGGTACTTTTGCGCTCTTCTTGGCTAGTCCTTCGCAGCTGCTGTGTTCTTGGAACTCAGGGCTTTCTGGTTAATAGAACCCTTACCCTAGGCGTAACTCAAACCTTAACCCTAGGAAGGAAAATCAACCTATGGTTCGGGATGGTCTCATGGAAATATCAGTGGTGGCAGCCAAGTTGCGTCACTTTTGCGCTCCCCTTGGGATGCCTTTCGCAGCTGCAGTGTGCCTGGGGCCCAGGGCTTCCTGGTTTTAAAAGTCCTAGGCCTAAGCCTAACAGTAACCCTAGGAAGGTAAATCAGCCGGGTATTAGGGTTCTTCCTAAGGGAAAAGCCGTGAAAGCAGCCATGTTGTGGCACTTCTGCACTCCCTTTGGGATGCCTTTGGCAGATGAAGTAAGCCTGGAACTCAGGGCTTCCTGGTAAAAAAAATTCAAGCCCTAGGCTGAACCCTAACCCTAACCCTAGGCAGATAAATCAGCCTAGGTATAGGGATGGTGCCAAGGAAAAAGCTGTGAAAGCTGCCATGTTGTTGCACTTTTGTACTCCCCTTGGGATGCCTTGAACAGCTGCAGTGTGCCTGGAGCCCAGGGCTTCCTAGTTTCAAAAATCCTAGCCCTAGGCCTAAGCCTAACAGTAACCCTGGGAAAGTATGTCAGCCTGGTGTTAGGCTTCTTGCCAAGGAAAAAGCCGTGAAAGCAGCCATGTTGTGGCACTTTTGCACTCCCTTTTGGATGCCTTTCACAGCTCCAGTGTGCCTGGAACTCAGGGCTTCCTGCTTTTAAAAATCCTAGCCCTAGGCCGAACCCCAACCCTAAGACGAGAAAGGCAAATCAGCCAGGAATTAGGCATGTCCCCAAGGAAAAAGCTGTGGAGGCAGGCATGTTGTGCTACTTTTGCGCTCTTCTTGGCTAGTCCTTCGCAGCTGCTGTGTTCTTGGAACTCAGGGCTTTCTGGTTAATAGACCCTTACCCTAGGCGTAACTCAAACCTTAACCCTAGGAAGGAAAATCAACCTATGGTTCGGGATGGTCTCATGGAAATATCAGTGGTGGCAGCCAAGTTGCGTCACTTTTGCGCTCCCCTTGGGATGCCTTTCGCAGCTGCAGTGTGCCTGGAGCCCAGGGCTTCCTGGTTTTAAAAGTCCTAGGCCTAAGCCTAACAGTAACCCTAGGAAGGTAAATCAGCCGGGTATTAGGGTTCTTCCTAAGGGAAAAGCCGTGAAAGCAGCCATGTTGTGGCACTTCTGCACTCCCTTTGGGATGCCTTTGGCAGATGAAGTAAGCCTGGAACTCAGGGCTTCCTGGTTAAAGAAATCCAAGCCCTAGGCTGAACCCTAACCCTAACCCTAGGCAGATAAATCAGCCTAGGTATAGGGATGGTGCCAAGGAAAAAGCTGTGAAAGCTGCCATGTTGTTGCACTTTTGTACTCCCCTTGGGATGCCTTGAAGAGCTGCAGTGTGCCTGGAGCCCAGGGCTTCCTAGTTTCAAAAATCCTAGCCCTAGGCCTAAGCCTAACAGTAACCCTGGGAAAGTAAATCAGCCTGATGTTAGGCTTCTTGCCAAGGAAAAAGCCGTGAAAGCAGCCATGTTGTGGCACTTCTGCACTCCCTTTGGGATGCCTTTGGCAGATGAAGTAAGCCTGGAACTCAGGGCTTCCTGGTTAAAGAAATCCAAGCCCTAGGCTGAACCCTAACCCTAACCCTAGGCAGATAAATCAGCCTAGGTATAGGGATGGTGCCAAGGAAAAAGCTGTGAAAGCTGCCATGTTGTTGCACTTTTGTACTCCCCTTGGGATGCCTTGAACAGCTGCAGTGTGCCTGGAGCCCAGGGCTTCCTAGTTTTAAAAATCCTAGCCCTAGGCCTAAGCCTAACAGTAACCCTGGGAAGGCAAATCAGCCTGGTGTTAGGCTTCTTGCCAAGGAAAAAGCCGTGAAAGCAGCCATGTTGTGGCACTTTTGCACTCCCTTTTGGATGCCTTTCACAGCTCCAGTGTGCCTGGAACTCAGGGCTTCCTGATTTTAAAAATCCTAGCCCTAGGCCGAACCCCAACCCTAAGACGAGAAAGGCAAATCAGCCAGGAATTAGGCATGTCCCCAAGGAAAAAGCTGTGGCGGCAGGCATGTTGTGGTACTTTTGCGCTCTTCATGGCTAGTCCTTCGCAGCTGCTGTTTTCTTGGAACTCAGGGCTTTCTGGTTAATAGAACCCTTACCCTAGGCGTAACTCAAACCTTAACCCTAGGAAGGAAAATCAGCCTATGGTTCGGGATGGTCTCATGGAAATATCAGTGGTGGCAGCCAAGTTGCGTCACTTTTGCGCTCCCCTTGGGATGCCTTTTGCAGCTGCAGTGTGCCTGGAGCCCAGGGCTTCCTGGTTTTAAAAGTCCTAGGCCTAAGCCTAACAGTAACCCTAGGAAGGTAAATCAGCCGGGTATTAGGGTTCTTCCTAAGGGAAAAGCCGTGAAAGCAGCCATGTTGTGGCACTTCTGCACTCCCTTTGGGATGCCTTTGGCAGATGAAGTAAGCCTGGAACTCAGGGCTTCCTGGTTAAAGAAATCCAAGCCCTAGGCTGAACCCTAACCCTAACCCTAGGCAGATAAATCAGCCTAGGTATAGGGATGGTGCCAAGGAAAAAGCTGTGAAAGCTGCCATGTTGTTGCACTTTTGTACTCCCCTTGGGATGCCTTGAACAGCTGCAGTGTGCCTGGAGCTAAGGGCTTCCTAGTTTCAAAAATCCTAGCCCTAGGCCTAAGCCTAACAGTAACCCTGGGAAAGTAAATCAGCCTGATGTTAGGCTTCTTGCCAAGGAAAAAGCCGTGAAAGCAGCCATGTTGTGGCACTTTTGCACTCCCTTTTGGATGCCTTTCACAGCTCCAGTGTGCCTGGAACTCAGGGCTTCCTGATTTTAAAAATCCTAGCCCTAGGCCGAACCTCAACCCTAAGACGAGAAAGGCAAATCAGCCAGGAATTAGGCATGTCCCCAAGGAAAAAGCTGTGGAGGCAGGCATGTTGTGGTACTTTTGCGCTCTTCTTGGGTAGTCCTTCGCAGCTGCTGTGTTCTTGGAACTCAGGGCTTTCTGGTTAATAGACCCTTACCCTAGGCGTAACTCAAACCTTAACCCTAGGAAGGAAAATCAACCTATGGTTCGGGATGGTCTCATGGAAATATCAGTGGTGGCAGCCAAGTTGCGTCACTTTTGCGCTCCCCTTGGGATGCCTTTTGCAGCTGCAGTGTGCCTGGAGCCCAGGGCTTCCTGGTTTTAAAAGTCCTAGGCCTAAGCCTAACAGTAACCCTAGGAAGGTAAATCAGCCGGGTATTAGGGATCTTCCTAAGGGAAAAGCCGTGAAAGCAGCCATGTTGTGGCACTTCTGCACTCCCTTTGGGATGCCTTTGGCAGATGAAGTAAGCCTGGAACTCAGGGCTTCCTGGTTAAAGAAATTCAAGCCCTAGGCTGAACCCTAACCCTAACCCTAGGCAGATAAATCAGCCTAGGTATAGGGATGGTGCCAAGGAAAAAGCTGTGAAAGCTGCCATGTTGTTGCACTTTTGTACTCCCCTTGGGATGCCTTGAACAGCTGCAGTGTGCCTGGAGCTAAGGGCTTCCTAGTTTTAAAAATCGTAGCCCTAGGCTTAAGCCTAATAGTAACCCTGGGAAGGTAAGTCAGCCTGGTGTTAGGCGTCTTGCCAAGGAAAAAGCCGTGAAAGCAGCCATGTTGTGGCACTTTTGCAATCCCTTTTGGATGCCTTTCACAGCTCCAGTGTGCCTGGAACTCAGGGCTTCCTGCTTTTAAAAATCCTAGCCCTAGGCCGAACCCCAACCCTATGACGAGAAAGGCAAATCAGCCAGGAATTAGGCATGTCCCCAAGGAAAAAGCTGTGGAGGCAGGCATGTTGTGGTACTTTTGCGCTCTTCTTGGCTAGTCCTTCGCAGCTGCTGTGTTCTTGGAACTCAGGGCTTTCTGGTTAATAGAACCCTTACCCTAGGCGTAACTCAAACCTTAACCCTAGGAAGGAAAATCAACCTATGGTTCGGGATGGTCTCATGGAAATATCAGTGGTGGCAGCCAAGTTGCGTCACTTTTGCGCTCCCCTTGGGATGCCTTTCGCAGCTGCAGTGTGCCTGGGGCCCAGGGCTTCCTGGTTTTAAAAGTCCTAGGCCTAAGCCTAACAGTAACCCTAGGAAGGTAAATCAGCCGGGTATTAGGGTTCTTCCTAAGGGAAAAGCCGTGAAAGCAGCCATGTTGTGGCACTTCTGCACTCCCTTTGGGATGCCTTTGGCAGATGAAGTAAGCCTGGAACTCAGGGCTTCCTGGTAAAAAAAATTCAAGCCCTAGGCTGAACCCTAACCCTAACCCTAGGCAGATAAATCAGCCTAGGTATAGGGATGGTGCCAAGGAAAAAGCTGTGAAAGCTGCCATGTTGTTGCACTTTTGTACTCCCCTTGGGATGCCTTGAACAGCTGCAGTGTGCCTGGAGCCCAGGGCTTCCTAGTTTCAAAAATCCTAGCCCTAGGCCTAAGCCTAACAGTAACCCTGGGAAAGTATGTCAGCCTGGTGTTAGGCTTCTTGCCAAGGAAAAAGCCGTGAAAGCAGCCATGTTGTGGCACTTTTGCACTCCCTTTTGGATGCCTTTCACAGCTCCAGTGTGCCTGGAACTCAGGGCTTCCTGCTTTTAAAAATCCTAGCCCTAGGCCGAACCCCAACCCTAAGACGAGAAAGGCAAATCAGCCAGGAATTAGGCATGTCCCCAAGGAAAAAGCTGTGGAGGCAGGCATGTTGTGCTACTTTTGCGCTCTTCTTGGCTAGTCCTTCGCAGCTGCTGTGTTCTTGGAACTCAGGGCTTTCTGGTTAATAGACCCTTACCCTAGGCGTAACTCAAACCTTAACCCTAGGAAGGAAAATCAACCTATGGTTCGGGATGGTCTCATGGAAATATCAGTGGTGGCAGCCAAGTTGCGTCACTTTTGCGCTCCCCTTGGGATGCCTTTCGCAGCTGCAGTGTGCCTGGAGCCCAGGGCTTCCTGGTTTTAAAAGTCCTAGGCCTAAGCCTAACAGTAACCCTAGGAAGGTAAATCAGCCGGGTATTAGGGTTCTTCCTAAGGGAAAAGCCGTGAAAGCAGCCATGTTGTGGCACTTCTGCACTCCCTTTGGGATGCCTTTGGCAGATGAAGTAAGCCTGGAACTCAGGGCTTCCTGGTTAAAGAAATTCAAGCCCTAGGCTGAACCCTAACCCTAACCCTAGGCAGATAAATCAGCCTAGGTATAGGGATGGTGCCAAGGAAAAAGCTGTGAAAGCTGCCATGTTGTTGCACTTTTGTACTCCCCTTGGGATGCCTTGAACAGCTGCAGTGTGCCTGGAGCTAAGGGCTTCCTAGTTTTAAAAATCGTAGCCCTAGGCTTAAGCCTAATAGTAACCCTGGGAAGGTAAGTCAGCCTGGTGTTAGGCGTCTTGCCAAGGAAAAAGCCGTGAAAGCAGCCATGTTGTGGCACTTTTGCAATCCCTTTTGGATGCCTTTCACAGCTCCAGTGTGCCTGGAACTCAGGGCTTCCTGCTTTTAAAAATCCTAGCCCTAGGCCGAACCGCAACCCTATGATGAGAAAGGCAAATCAGCCAGGAATTAGGCATGTCCCCAAGGAAAAAGCTGTGGAGGCAGGCATGTTGTGGTACTTTTGCGCTCTTCTTGGCTAGTCCTTCGCAGCTGCTGTGTTCTTGGAACTCAGGGCTTTCTGGTTAATAGAACCCTTACCCTAGGCGTAACTCAAACCTTAACCCTAGGAAGGAAAATCAACCTATGGTTCGGGATGGTCTCATGGAAATATCAGTGGTGGCAGCCAAGTTGCGTCACTTTTGCGCTCCCCTTGGGATGCCTTTCGCAGCTGCAGTGTGCCTGGGGCCCAGGGCTTCCTGGTTTTAAAAGTCCTAGGCCTAAGCCTAACAGTAACCCTAGGAAGGTAAATCAGCCGGGTATTAGGGTTCTTCCTAAGGGAAAAGCCGTGAAAGCAGCCATGTTGTGGCACTTCTGCACTCCCTTTGGGATGCCTTTGGCAGATGAAGTAAGCCTGGAACTCAGGGCTTCCTGGTAAAAAAAATTCAAGCCCTAGGCTGAACCCTAACCCTAACCCTAGGCAGATAAATCAGCCCAGGTATAGGGATGGTGCCAAGGAAAAAGCTGTGAAAGCTGCCATGTTGTTGCACTTTTGTACTCCCCTTGGGATGCCTTGAACAGCTGCAGTGTGCCTGGAGCTAAGGGCTTCCTAGTTTCAAAAATCCTAGCCCTAGGCCTAAGCCTAACAGTAACCCTGGGAAAGTAAATCAGCCTGATGTTAGGCTTCTTGCCAAGGAAAAAGCCGTGAAAGCAGCCATGTTGTGGCACTTCTGCACTCCCTTTGGGATGCCTTTGGCAGATGAAGTAAGCCTGGAACTCAGGGCTTCCTGGTTAAAGAAATCCAAGCCCTAGGCTGAACCCTAACCCTAACCCTAGGCAGATAAATCAGCCTAGGTATAGGGATGGTGCCAAGGAAAAAGCTGTGAAAGCTGCCATGTTGTTGCACTTTTGTACTCCCCTTGGGATGCCTTGAACAGCTGCAGTGTGCCTGGAGCTAAGGGCTTCCTAGTTTCAAAAATCCTAGCCCTAGGCCTAAGCCTAACAGTAACCCTGGGAAAGTAAATCAGCCTGATGTTAGGCTTCTTGCCAAGGAAAAAGCCGTGAAAGCAGCCATGTTGTGGCACTTTTGCACTCCCTTTTGGATGCCTTTCACAGCTCCAGTGTGCCTGGAACTCAGGGCTTCCTGATTTTAAAAATCCTAGCCCTAGGCCGAACCCCAACCCTAAGACGAGAAAGGCAAATCAGCCAGGAATTAGGCATGTCCCCAAGGAAAAAGCTGTGGAGGCAGGCATGTTGTGGTACTTTTGCGCTCTTCTTGGCTAGTCCTTCGCAGCTGCTGTGTTCTTGGAACTCAGGGCTTTCTGGTTAATAGAACCCTTACCCTAGGCGTAACTCAAACCTTAACCCTAGGAAGGAAAATCAGCCTATGGTTCGGGATGGTCTCATGGAAATATCAGTGGTGGCAGCCAAGTTGCGTCACTTTTGCGCTCCCCTTGGGATGCCTTTCACAGCTGCAGTGTGCCTGGAGCCCAGGGCTTCCTGGTTTTAAAAGTCCTAGGCCTAAGCCTAACAGTAACCCTAGGAAGGTAAATCAGCCGGGTATTAGGGTTCTTCCTAAGGGAAAAGCCGTGAAAGCAGCCATGTTGTGGCACTTCTGCACTCCCTTTGGGATGCCTTTGGCAGATGAAGTAAGCCTGGAACTCAGGGCTTCCTGGTTAAAAAAAATTCAAGCCCTAGGCTGAACCCTAACCCTAACCCTAGGCAGATAAATCAGCCTAGGTATAGGGATGGTGCCAAGGAAAAAGCTGTGAAAGCTGCCATGTTGTTGCACTTTTGTACTCCCCTTGGGATGCCTTGAACAGCTGCAGTGTGCCTGGAGCCCAGGGCTTCCTAGTTTTAAAAATCCTAGCCCTAGGCCTAAGCCTAACAGCAACCCTGGGAAGGCAAATCAGCCTGGTGTTAGGCTTCTTGCCAAGGAAAAAGCCGTGAAAGCAGCCATGTTGTGGCACTTTTGCACTCCCTTTTGGATGCCTTTCACAGCTCCAGTGTGCCTGGAACTCAGGGCTTCCTGCTTTTAAAAATCCTAGCCCTAGGCCGAACCCCAACCCTAAGACGAGAAAGGCAAATCAGCCAGGAATTAGGCATGTCCCCAAGGAAAAAGCTGTGGAGGCAGGCATGTTGTGGTACTTTTGCGCTCTTCTTGGCTAGTCCTTCGCAGCTGCTGTGTTCTTGGAACTCAGGGCTTTCTGGTTAATAGAACCCTTACCCTAGGCGTAACTCAAACCTTAACCCTAGGAAGGAAAATCAACCTATGGTTCGGGATGGTCTCATGGAAATATCAGTGGTGGCAGCCAAGTTGCGTCACTTTTGCGCTCCCCTTGGGATGCCTTTTGCAGCTGCAGTGTGCCTGGAGCCCAGGGCTTCCTGGTTTTAAAAGTCCTAGGCCTAAGCCTAACAGTAACCCTAGGAAGGTAAATCAGCCGGGTATTAGGGTTCTTCCTAAGGGAAAAGCCGTGAAAGCAGCCATGTTGTTGCACTTTTGTAGTCCCCTTGGGATGCCTTGAACAGCTGCAGTGTGCCTGGAGCTAAGGGCTTCCTAGTTTCAAAAATCCTAGCCCTAGGCCTAAGCCTAACAGTAACCCTGGGAAGGTAAATCAGCCTGATGTTAGGCTTCTTGCCAAGGAAAAAGCCGTGAAAGCAGCCATGTTGTGGCACTTCTGCACTCCCTTTGGGATGCCTTTGGCAGATGAAGTAAGCCTGGAACTCAGGGCTTCCTGGTTAAAGAAATCCAAGCCCTAGGCTGAACCCTAACCCTAACCCTAGGCAGATAAATCAGCCTAGGTATAGGGATGGTGCCAAGTAAAAAGCTGTGAAAGCTGCCATGTTGTTGCACTTTTGTACTCCCCTTGGGATGCCTTGAACAGCTGCAGTGTGCCTGGAGCTAAGGGCTTCCTAGTTTCAAAAATCCTAGCCCTAGGCCTAAGCCTAACAGTAACCCTGGGAAAGTAAATCAGCCTGATGTTAGGCTTCTTGCCAAGGAAAAAGCCGTGAAAGCAGCCATGTTGTGGCACTTTTGCACTCCCTTTTGGATGCCTTTCACAGCTCCAGTGTGCCTGGAACTCAGGGCTTCCTGCTTTTAAAAATCCTAGCCCTAGGCCGAACCCCAACCCTAAGACGAGAAAGGCAAATCAGCCAGGAATTAGGCATGTCCCCAAGGAAAAAGCTGTGGAGGCAGGCATGTTGTGGTACTTTTGCGCTCTTCTTGGCTAGTCCTTCGCAGCTGCTGTGTTCTTGGAACTCAGGGCTTTCTGGTTAATAGAACCCTTACCCTAGGCGTAACTCAAACCTTAACCCTAGGAAGGAAAATCATCCTATGGTTCGGGATGGTCTCATGGAAATATCAGTGGTGGCAGCCAAGTTGCGTCACTTTTGCGCTGCCCTTGGGATGCCTTTCACAGCTGCAGTGTGCCTGGAGCCCAGGGCTTCCTGGTTTTAAAAGTCCTAGGCCTAAGCCTAACAGTAACCCTAGGAAGGTAAATCAGCCGGGTATTAGGGTTCTTCCTAAGGGAAAAGCCGTGAAAGCAGCCATGTTGTGGCACTTCTGCACTCCCTTTGGGATGCCTTTGGCAGATGAAGTAAGCCTGGAACTCAGGGCTTCCTGGTTAAAAAAAATTCAAGCCCTAGGCTGAACCCTAACCCTAACCCTAGGCAGATAAATCAGCCTAGGTATAGGGATGGTGCCAAGGAAAAAGCTGTGAAAGCTGCCATGTTGTTGCACTTTTGTACTCCCCTTGGGATGCCTTGAACAGCTGCAGTGTGCCTGGAGCTAAGGGCTTCCTAGTTTTAAAAATCGTAGCCCTAGGCTTAAGCCTAATAGTAACCCTGGGAAGGTAAGTCAGCCTGGTGTTAGGCGTCTTGCCAAGGAAAAAGCCGTGAAAGCAGCCATGTTGTGGCACTTTTGCAATCCCTTTTGGATGCCTTTCACAGCTCCAGTGTGCCTGGAACTCAGGGCTTCCTGCTTTTAAAAATCCTAGCCCTAGGCCGAACCCCAACCCTATGACGAGAAAGGCAAATCAGCCAGGAATTAGGCATGTCCCCAAGGAAAAAGCTGTGGAGGCAGGCATGTTGTGGTACTTTTGCGCTCTTCTTGGCTAGTCCTTCGCAGCTGCTGTGTTCTTGGAACTCAGGGCTTTCTGGTTAATAGAACCCTTACCCTAGGCGTAACTCAAACCTTAACCCTAGGAAGGAAAATCAACCTATGGTTCGGGATGGTCTCATGGAAATATCAGTGGTGGCAGCCAAGTTGCGTCACTTTTGCGCTCCCCTTGGGATGCCTTTCGCAGCTGCAGTGTGCCTGGGGCCCAGGGCTTCCTGGTTTTAAAAGTCCTAGGCCTAAGCCTAACAGTAACCCTAGGAAGGTAAATCAGCCGGGTATTAGGGTTCTTCCTAAGGGAAAAGCCGTGAAAGCAGCCATGTTGTGGCACTTCTGCACTCCCTTTGGGATGCCTTTGGCAGATGAAGTAAGCCTGGAACTCAGGGCTTCCTGGTAAAAAAAATTCAAGCCCTAGGCTGAACCCTAACCCTAACCCTAGGCAGATAAATCAGCCCAGGTATAGGGATGGTGCCAAGGAAAAAGCTGTGAAAGCTGCCATGTTGTTGCACTTTTGTACTCCCCTTGGGATGCCTTGAACAGCTGCAGTGTGCCTGGAGCTAAGGGCTTCCTAGTTTCAAAAATCCTAGCCCTAGGCCTAAGCCTAACAGTAACCCTGGGAAAGTAAATCAGCCTGATGTTAGGCTTCTTGCCAAGGAAAAAGCCGTGAAAGCAGCCATGTTGTGGCACTTCTGCACTCCCTTTGGGATGCCTTTGGCAGATGAAGTAAGCCTGGAACTCAGGGCTTCCTGGTTAAAGAAATCCAAGCCCTAGGCTGAACCCTAACCCTAACCCTAGGCAGATAAATCAGCCTAGGTATAGGGATGGTGCCAAGGAAAAAGCTGTGAAAGCTGCCATGTTGTTGCACTTTTGTACTCCCCTTGGGATGCCTTGAACAGCTGCAGTGTGCCTGGAGCTAAGGGCTTCCTAGTTTTAAAAATCGTAGCCCTAGGCTTAAGCCTAATAGTAACCCTGGGAAGGTAAGTCAGCCTGGTGTTAGGCGTCTTGCCAAGGAAAAAGCCGTGAAAGCAGCCATGTTGTGGCACTTTTGCAATCCCTTTTGGATGCCTTTCACAGCTCCAGTGTGCCTGGAACTCAGGGCTTCCTGATTTTAAAAATCCTAGCCCTAGACCGAACCCCAACCCTAAGACGAGAAAGGCAAATCAGCCAGGAATTAGGCATGTCCCCAAGGAAAAAGCTGTGGAGGCAGGCATGTTGTGGTACTTTTGCGCTCTTCTTGGCTAGTCCTTCGCAGCTGCTGTGTTCTTGGAACTCAGGGCTTTCTGGTTAATAGAACCCTTACCCTAGGCGTAACTCAAACCTTAACCCTAGGAAGGAAAATCAACCTATGGTTCGGGATGGTCTCATGGAAATATCAGTGGTGGCAGCCAAGTTGCGTCACTTTTGCGCTCCCCTTGGGATGCCTTTCGCAGCTGCAGTGTGCCTGGGGCCCAGGGCTTCCTGGTTTTAAAAGTCCTAGGCCTAAGCCTAACAGTAACCCTAGGAAGGTAAATCAGCCGGGTATTAGGGTTCTTCCTAAGGGAAAAGCCGTGAAAGCAGCCATGTTGTGGCACTTCTGCACTCCCTTTGGGATGCCTTTGGCAGATGAAGTAAGCCTGGAACTCAGGGCTTCCTGGTAAAAAACATTCAAGCCCTAGGCTGAACCCTAACCCTAACCCTAGGCAGATAAATCAGCCCAGGTATAGGGATGGTGCCAAGGAAAAAGCTGTGAAAGCTGCCATGTTGTTGCACTTTTGTACTCCCCTTGGGATGCCTTGAACAGCTGCAGTGTGCCTGGAGCTAAGGGCTTCCTAGTTTCAAAAATCCTAGCCCTAGGCCTAAGCCTAACAGTAACCCTGGGAAAGTAAATCAGCCTGATGTTAGGCTTCTTGCCAAGGAAAAAGCCGTGAAAGCAGCCATGTTGTGGCACTTCTGCACTCCCTTTGGGATGCCTTTGGCAGATGAAGTAAGCCTGGAACTCAGGGCTTCCTGGTTAAAGAAATCCAAGCCCTAGGCTGAACCCTAACCCTAACCCTAGGCAGATAAATCAGCCTAGGTATAGGGATGGTGCCAAGGAAAAAGCTGTGAAAGCTGCCATGTTGTTGCACTTTTGTACTCCCCTTGGGATGCCTTGAACAGCTGCAGTGTGCCTGGAGCCCAGGGCTTCCTAGTTTTAAAAATCCTAGCCCTAGGCCTAAGCCTAACAGTAACCCTGGGAAGGCAAATCAGCCTGGTGTTAGGCTTCTTGCCAAGGAAAAAGCCGTGAAAGCAGCCATGTTGTGGCACTTTTGCACTCCCTTTTGGATGCCTTTCACAGCTCCAGTGTGCCTGGAACTCAGGGCTTCCTGATTTTAAAAATCCTAGCCCTAGGCCGAACCCCAACCCTAAGACGAGAAAGGCAAATCAGCCAGGAATTAGGCATGTCCCCAAGGAAAAAGCTGTGGAGGCAGGCATGTTGTGGTACTTTTGCGCTCTTCTTGGCTAGTCCTTCGCAGCTGCTGTGTTCTTGGAACTCAGGGCTTTCTGGTTAATAGAACCCTTACCCTAGGCGTAACTCAAACCTTAACCCTAGGAAGGAAAATCAGCCTATGGTTCGGGATGGTCTCATGGAAATATCAGTGGTGGCAGCCAAGTTGCGTCACTTTTGCGCTCCCCTTGGGATGCCTTTTGCAGCTGCAGTGTGCCTGGAGCCCAGGGCTTCCTGGTTTTAAAAGTCCTAGGCCTAAGCCTAACAGTAACCCTAGGAAGGTAAATCAGCCGGGTATTAGGGTTCTTCCTAAGGGAAAAGCCGTGAAAGCAGCCATGTTGTGGCACTTCTGCACTCCCTTTGGGATGCCTTTGGCAGATGAAGTAAGCCTGGAACTCAGGGCTTCCTGGTTAAAGAAATCCAAGCCCTAGGCTGAACCCTAACCCTAACCCTAGGCAGATAAATCAGCCTAGGTATAGGGATGGTGCCAAGGAAAAAGCTGTGAAAGCTGCCATGTTGTTGCACTTTTGTACTCCCCTTGGGATGCCTTGAACAGCTGCAGTGTGCCTGGAGCTAAGGGCTTCCTAGTTTCAAAAATCCTAGCCCTAGGCCTAAGCCTAACAGTAACCCTGGGAAAGTAAATCAGCCTGATGTTAGGCTTCTTGCCAAGGAAAAAGCCGTGAAAGCAGCCATGTTGTGGCACTTTTGCACTCCCTTTTGGATGCCTTTCACAGCTCCAGTGTGCCTGGAACTCAGGGCTTCCTGATTTTAAAAATCCTAGCCCTAGGCCGAACCTCAACCCTAAGACGAGAAAGGCAAATCAGCCAGGAATTAGGCATGTCCCCAAGGAAAAAGCTGTGGAGGCAGGCATGTTGTGGTACTTTTGCGCTCTTCTTGGCTAGTCCTTCGCAGCTGCTGTGTTCTTGGAACTCAGGGCTTTCTGGTTAATAGACCCTTACCCTAGGCGTAACTCAAACCTTAACCCTAGGAAGGAAAATCAACCTATGGTTCGGGATGGTCTCATGGAAATATCAGTGGTGGCAGCCAAGTTGCGTCACTTTTGCGCTCCCCTTGGGATGCCTTTTGCAGCTGCAGTGTGCCTGGAGCCCAGGGCTTCCTGGTTTTAAAAGTCCTAGGCCTAAGCCTAACAGTAACCCTAGGAAGGTAAATCAGCCGGGTATTAGGGATCTTCCTAAGGGAAAAGCCGTGAAAGCAGCCATGTTGTGGCACTTCTGCACTCCCTTTGGGATGCCTTTGGCAGATGAAGTAAGCCTGGAACTCAGGGCTTCCTGGTTAAAGAAATTCAAGCCCTAGGCTGAACCCTAACCCTAACCCTAGGCAGATAAATCAGCCTAGGTATAGGGATGGTGCCAAGGAAAAAGCTGTGAAAGCTGCCATGTTGTTGCACTTTTGTACTCCCCTTGGGATGCCTTGAACAGCTGCAGTGTGCCTGGAGCTAAGGGCTTCCTAGTTTTAAAAATCGTAGCCCTAGGCTTAAGCCTAATAGTAACCCTGGGAAGGTAAGTCAGCCTGGTGTTAGGCGTCTTGCCAAGGAAAAAGCCGTGAAAGCAGCCATGTTGTGGCACTTTTGCAATCCCTTTTGGATGCCTTTCACAGCTCCAGTGTGCCTGGAACTCAGGGCTTCCTGCTTTTAAAAATCCTAGCCCTAGGCCGAACCCCAACCCTATGACGAGAAAGGCAAATCAGCCAGGAATTAGGCATGTCCCCAAGGAAAAAGCTGTGGAGGCAGGCATGTTGTGGTACTTTTGCGCTCTTCTTGGCTAGTCCTTCGCAGCTGCTGTGTTCTTGGAACTCAGGGCTTTCTGGTTAATAGAACCCTTACCCTAGGCGTAACTCAAACCTTAACCCTAGGAAGGAAAATCAACCTATGGTTCGGGATGGTCTCATGGAAATATCAGTGGTGGCAGCCAAGTTGCGTCACTTTTGCGCTCCCCTTGGGATGCCTTTCGCAGCTGCAGTGTGCCTGGGGCCCAGGGCTTCCTGGTTTTAAAAGTCCTAGGCCTAAGCCTAACAGTAACCCTAGGAAGGTAAATCAGCCGGGTATTAGGGTTCTTCCTAAGGGAAAAGCCGTGAAAGCAGCCATGTTGTGGCACTTCTGCACTCCCTTTGGGATGCCTTTGGCAGATGAAGTAAGCCTGGAACTCAGGGCTTCCTGGTAAAAAAAATTCAAGCCCTAGGCTGAACCCTAACCCTAACCCTAGGCAGATAAATCAGCCCAGGTATAGGGATGGTGCCAAGGAAAAAGCTGTGAAAGCTGCCATGTTGTTGCACTTTTGTACTCCCCTTGGGATGCCTTGAACAGCTGCAGTGTGCCTGGAGCTAAGGGCTTCCTAGTTTCAAAAATCCTAGCCCTAGGCCTAAGCCTAACAGTAACCCTGGGAAAGTAAATCAGCCTGATGTTAGGCTTCTTGCCAAGGAAAAAGCCGTGAAAGCAGCCATGTTGTGGCACTTCTGCACTCCCTTTGGGATGCCTTTGGCAGATGAAGTAAGCCTGGAACTCAGGGCTTCCTGGTTAAAGAAATCCAAGCCCTAGGCTGAACCCTAACCCTAACCCTAGGCAGATAAATCAGCCTAGGTATAGGGATGGTGCCAAGGAAAAAGCTGTGAAAGCGGCCATGTTGTTGCACTTTTGTACTCCCCTTGGGATGCCTTGAACAGCTGCAGTGTGCCTGGAGCTAAGGGCTTCCTAGTTTCAAAAATCCTAGCCCTAGGCCTAAGCCTAACAGTAACCCTGGGAAAGTAAATCAGCCTGATGTTAGGCTTCTTGCCAAGGAAAAAGCCGTGAAAGCAGCCATGTTGTGGCACTTTTGCACTCCCTTTTGGATGCCTTTCACAGCTCCAGTGTGCCTGGAACTCAGGGCTTCCTGATTTTAAAAATCCTAGCCCTAGGCCGAACCCCAACCCTAAGACGAGAAAGGCAAATCAGCCAGGAATTAGGCATGTCCACAAGGAAAAAGCTGTGGAGGCAGGCATGTTGTGGTACTTTTGCGCTCTTCTTGGCTAGTCCTTCGCAGCTGCTGTGTTCTTGGAACTCAGGGCTTTCTGGTTAATAGAACCCTTACCCTAGGCGTAACTCAAACCTTAACCCTAGGAAGGAAAATCAACCTATGGTTCGGGATGGTCTCATGGAAATATCAGTGGTGGCAGCCAAGTTGCGTCACTTTTGCGCTCCCCTTGGGATGCCTTTCACAGCTGCAGTGTGCCTGGAGCCCAGGGCTTCCTGGTTTTAAAAGTCCTAGGCCTAAGCCTAACAGTAACCCTAGGAAGGTAAATCAGCCGGGTATTAGGGTTCTTCCTAAGGGAAAAGCCGTGAAAGCAGCCATGTTGTGGCACTTCTGCACTCCCTTTGGGATGCCTTTGGCAGATGAAGTAAGCCTGGAACTCAGGGCTTCCTGGTTAAAGAAATCCAAGCCCTAGGCTGAACCCTAACCCTAACCCTAGGCAGATAAATCAGCCTAGGTATAGGGATGGTGCCAAGGAAAAAGCTGTGAAAGCTGCCATGTTGTTGCACTTTTGTACTCCCCTTGGGATGCCTTGAACAGCTGCAGTGTGCCTGGAGCTAAGGGCTTCCTAGTTTTAAAAATCGTAGCCCTAGGCTTAAGCCTAATAGTAACCCTGGGAAGGTAAGTCAGCCTGGTGTTAGGCGTCTTGCCAAGGAAAAAGCCGTGAAAGCAGCCATGTTGTGGCACTTTTGCAATCCCTTTTGGATGCCTTTCACAGCTCCAGTGTGCCTGGAACTCAGGGCTTCCTGCTTTTAAAAATCCTAGCCCTAGGCCAAACCCCAACCCTATGATGAGAAAGGCAAATCAGCCAGGAATTAGGCATGTCCCCAAGGAAAAAGCTGTGGAGGCAGGCATGTTGTGGTACTTTTGCGCTCTTCTTGGCTAGTCCTTCGCAGCTGCTGTGTTCTTGGAACTCAGGGCTTTCTGGTTAATAGAACCCTTACCCTAGGCGTAACTCAAACCTTAACCCTAGGAAGGAAAATCAACTTATGGTTCGGGATGGTCTCATGGAAATATCAGTGGTGGCAGCCAAGTTGCGTCACTTTTGCGCTCCCCTTGGGATGCCTTTCGCAGCTGCAGTGTGCCTGGGGCCCAGGGCTTCCTGGTTTTAAAAGTCCTAGGCCTAAGCCTAACAGTAACCCTAGGAAGGTAAATCAGCCGGGTATTAGGGTTCTTCCTAAGGGAAAAGCCGTGAAAGCAGCCATGTTGTGGCACTTCTGCACTCCCTTTGGGATGCCTTTGGCAGATGAAGTAAGCCTGGAACTCAGGGCTTCCTGGTAAAAAAAATTCAAGCCCTAGGCTGAACCCTAACCCTAACCCTAGGCAGATAAATCAGCCCAGGTATAGGGATGGTGCCAAGGAAAAAGCTGTGAAAGCTGCCATGTTGTTGCACTTTTGTACTCCCCTTGGGATGCCTTGAACAGCTGCAGTGTGCCTGGAGCTAAGGGCTTCCTAGTTTCAAAAATCCTAGCCCTAGGCCTAAGCCTAACAGTAACCCTGGGAAAGTAAATCAGCCTGATGTTAGGCTTCTTGCCAAGGAAAAAGCCGTGAAAGCAGCCATGTTGTGGCACTTCTGCACTCCCTTTGGGATGCCTTTGGCAGATGAAGTAAGCCTGGAACTCAGGGCTTCCTGGTTAAAGAAATCCAAGCCCTAGGCTGAACCCTAACCCTAACCCTAGGCAGATAAATCAGCCTAGGTATAGGGATGGTGCCAAGGAAAAAGCTGTGAAAGCTGCCATGTTGTTGCACTTTTGTACTCCCCTTGGGATGCCTTGAACAGCTGCAGTGTGCCTGGAGCTAAGGGCTTCCTAGTTTCAAAAATCCTAGCCCTAGGCCTAAGCCTAACAGTAACCCTGGGAAAGTAAATCAGCCTGATGTTAGGCTTCTTGCCAAGGAAAAAGCCGTGAAAGCAGCCATGTTGTGGCACTTTTGCACTCCCTTTTGGATGCCTTTCACAGCTCCAGTGTGCCTGGAACTCAGGGCTTCCTGATTTTAAAAATCCTAGCCCTAGGCCGAACCCCAACCCTAAGACGAGAAAGGCAAATCAGCCAGGAATTAGGCATGTCCCCAAGGAAAAAGCTGTGGAGGCAGGCATGTTGTGGTACTTTTGCGCTCTTCTTGGCTAGTCCTTCGCAGCTGCTGTGTTCTTGGAACTCAGGGCTTTCTGGTTAATAGAACCCTTACCCTAGGCGTAACTCAAACCTTAACCCTAGGAAGGAAAATCATCCTATGGTTCGGG
The DNA here is from genome assembly GCF_027579445.1 of Ammospiza nelsoni. Lineage (NCBI taxonomy): Eukaryota > Metazoa > Chordata > Aves > Passeriformes > Passerellidae > Ammospiza > Ammospiza nelsoni. Next base: position 324,713 of record NW_026683197.1, on the reverse strand, counting down.
ATGGTCTCATGGAAATATCAGTGGTGGCAGCCAAGTTGCGTCACTTTTGCGCTCCCCTTGGGATGCCTTTCACAGCTGCAGTGTGCCTGGAGCCCAGGGCTTCCTGGTTTTAAAAGTCCTAGGCCTAAGCCTAACAGTAACCCTAGGAAGGTAAATCAGCCGGGTATTAGGGTTCTTCCTAAGGGAAAAGCCGTGAAAGCAGCCATGTTGTGGCACTTCTGCACTCCCTTTGGGATGCCTTTGGCAGATGAAGTAAGCCTGGAACTCAGGGCTTCCTGGTTAAAAAAAATTCAAGCCCTAGGCTGAACCCTAACCCTAACCCTAGGCAGATAAATCAGCCTAGGTATAGGGATGGTGCCAAGGAAAAAGCTGTGAAAGCTGCCATGTTGTTGCACTTTTGTACTCCCCTTGGGATGCCTTGAACAGCTGCAGTGTGCCTGGAGCCCAGGGCTTCCTAGTTTTAAAAATCCTAGCCCTAGGCCTAAGCCTAACTGTAACCCTGGGACGGCAAATCAGCCTGGTGTTAGGCTTCTTGCCAAGGAAAAAGCCGTGAAAGCAGCCATGTTGTGGCACTTTTGCACTCCCTTTTGGATGCCTTTCACAGCTCCAGTGTGCCTGGAACTCAGGGCTTCCTGCTTTTAAAAATCCTAGCCCTAGGCCGAACCCCAACCCTATGACGAGAAAGGCAAATCAGCCAGGAATTAGGCATGTCCCCAAGGAAAAAGCTGTGGAGGCAGGCATGTTGTGGTACTTTTGCGCTCTTCTTGGCTAGTCCTTCGCAGCTGCTGTGTTCTTGGAACTCAGGGCTTTCTGGTTAATAGAACCCTTACCCTAGGCGTAACTCAAACCTTAACCCTAGGAAGGAAAATCAACCTATGGTTCGGGATGGTCTCATGGAAATATCAGTGGTGGCAGCCAAGTTGCGTCACTTTTGCGCTCCCCTTGGGATGCCTTTCGCAGCTGCAGTGTGCCTGGAGCCCAGGGCTTCCTGGTTTTAAAAGTCCTAGGCCTAAGCCTAACAGTAACCCTAGGAAGGTAAATCAGCCGGGTATTAGGGTTCTTCCTAAGGGAAAAGCCGTGAAAGCAGCCATGTTGTTGCACTTTTGTAGTCCCCTTGGGATGCCTTGAACAGCTGCAGTGTGCCTGGAGCTAAGGGCTTCCTAGTTTCAAAAATCCTAGCCCTAGGCCTAAGCCTAACAGTAACCCTGGGAAGGTAAATCAGCCTGATGTTAGGCTTCTTACCAAGGAAAAAGCCGTGAAAGCAGCCATGTTGTGGCACTTCTGCACTCCCTTTGGGATGCCTTTGGCAGATGAAGTAAGCCTGGAACTCAGGGCTTCCTGGTTAAAGAAATCCAAGCCCTAGGCTGAACCCTAACCCTAACCCTAGGCAGATAAATCAGCCTAGGTATAGGGATGGTGCCAAGTAAAAAGCTGTGAAAGCTGCCATGTTGTTGCACTTTTGTACTCCCCTTGGGATGCCTTGAACAGCTGCAGTGTGCCTGGAGCTAAGGGCTTCCTAGTTTCAAAAATCCTAGCCCTAGGCCTAAGCCTAACAGTAACCCTGGGAAAGTAAATCAGCCTGATGTTAGGCTTCTTGCCAAGGAAAAAGCCGTGAAAGCAGCCATGTTGTGGCACTTTTGCACTCCCTTTTGGATGCCTTTCACAGCTCCAGTGTGCCTGGAACTCAGGGCTTCCTGATTTTAAAAATCCTAGCCCTAGGCCGAACCCCAACCCTAAGACGAGAAAGGCAAATCAGCCAGGAATTAGGCATGTCCCCAAGGAAAAAGCTGTGGAGGCAGGCATGTTGTGGTACTTTTGCGCTCTTCTTGGCTAGTCCTTCGCAGCTGCTGTGTTCTTGGAACTCAGGGCTTTCTGGTTAATAGAACCCTTACCCTAGGCGTAACTCAAACCTTAACCCTAGGAAGGAAAATCATCCTATGGTTCGGGATGGTCTCATGGAAATATCAGTGGTGGCAGCCAAGTTGCGTCACTTTTGCGCTCCCCTTGGGATGCCTTTCACAGCTGCAGTGTGCCTGGAGCCCAGGGCTTCCTGGTTTTAAAAGTCCTAGGCCTAAGCCTAACAGTAACCCTAGGAAGGTAAATCAGCCGGGTATTAGGGTTCTTCCTAAGGGAAAAGCCGTGAAAGCAGCCATGTTGTGGCACTTCTGCACTCCCTTTGGGATGCCTTTGGCAGATGAAGTAAGCCTGGAACTCAGGGCTTCCTGGTTAAAAAAAATTCAAGCCCTAGGCTGAACCCTAACCCTAACCCTAGGCAGATAAATCAGCCTAGGTATAGGGATGGTGCCAAGGAAAAAGCTGTGAAAGCTGCCATGTTGTTGCACTTTTGTACTCCCCTTGGGATGCCTTGAACAGCTGCAGTGTGCCTGGAGCCCAGGGCTTCCTAGTTTTAAAAATCCTAGCCCTAGGCCTAAGCCTAACATTAACCCTGGGAAGGCAAATCAGCCTGGTGTTAGGCTTCTTGCCAAGGAAAAAGCCGTGAAAGCAGCCATGTTGTGGCACTTTTGCACTCCCTTTTGGATGCCTTTCACAGCTCCAGTGTGCCTGGAACTCAGGGCTTCCTGCTTTTAAAAATCCTAGCCCTAGGCCGAACCCCAACCCTAAGACGAGAAAGGCAAATCAGCCAGGAATTAGGCATGTCCCCAAGGAAAAAGCTGTGGAGGCAGGCATGTTGTGGTACTTTTGCGCTCTTCTTGGCTAGTCCTTCGCAGCTGCTGTGTTCTTGGAACTCAGGGCTTTCTAGTTAATAGAACCCTTACCCTAGGCGTAACTCAAACCTTAACCCTAGGAAGGAAAATCAACCTATGGTTCGGGATGGTCTCATGGAAATATCAGTGGTGGCAGCCAAGTTGCGTCACTTTTGCGCTCCCCTTGGGATGCCTTTTGCAGCTGCAGTGTGCCTGGAGCCCAGGGCTTCCTGGTTTTAAAAGTCCTAGGCCTAAGCCTAACAGTAACCCTAGGAAGGTAAATCAGCCGGGTATTAGGGTTCTTCCTAAGGGAAAAGCCGTGAAAGCAGCCATGTTGTTGCACTTTTGTAGTCCCCTTGGGATGCCTTTCGCAGCTGCAGTGTGCCTGGAGCTAAGGGCTTCCTAGTTTCAAAAATCCTAGCCCTAGGCCTAAGCCTATACAGTAACCCTGGGAAAGTAAATCAGCCTGATGTTAGGCTTCTTGCCAAGGAAAAAGCCGTGAAAGCAGCCATGTTGTGGCACTTCTGCACTCCCTTTGGGATGCCTTTGGCAGATGAAGTAAGCCTGGAACTTAGGGCTTCCGGGTTAAAGAAATCCAAGCCCTAGGCTGAACCCTAACCCTAACCCTAGGCAGATAAATCAGCCTAGGTATAGGGATGGTGCCAAGGAAAAAGCTGTGAAAGCTGCCATGTTGTTGCACTTTTGTACTCCCCTTGGGATGCCTTGAACAGCTGCAGTGTGCCTGGAGCTAAGGGCTTCCTAGTTTCAAAAATCCTAGCCCTAGGCCTAAGCCTAACAGTAACCCTGGGAGTGTAAATCAGCCTGGTGTTAGGCTTCTTGCCAAGGAAAAAGCTGTGAAAGCTGCCATGTTGTTGCACTTTTGTACTCCCCTTGGGATGCCTTGAACAGCTGCAGTGTGCCTGGAGCTAAGGGCCTCCTAGTTTCAAAAATCCTAGCCCTAGGCCTAAGCCTAACAGTAACCCTGGGAAAGTAAATCAGCCTGGTGTTAGGCTTCTTGCCAAGGAAAAAGCCGTGAAAGCAGCCATGTTGTGGCACTTTTGCACTCCCTTTTGGATGCCTTTCACAGCTCCAGTGTGCCTGGAACTCAGGGCTTCCTGCTTTTAAAAATCCTGGCCCGAGGCCGAACCGCAACCCTAAGACGAGAAAGGCAAATCAGCCAGGAATTAGGCATGTCCCCAAGGAAAAAGCTGTGGAGGCAGGCATGTTGTGGTACTTTTGCGCTCTTCTTGGGTAGTCCTTCGCAGCTGCTGTGTTCTTGGAACTCAGGGCTTTCTGGTTAATAGACCCTTACCCTAGGCGTAACTCAAACCTTAACCCTAGGAAGGAAAATCAACCTATGGTTCGGGATGGTCTCATGGAAATATCAGTGGTGGCAGCCAAGTTGCGTCACTTTTGCGCTCCCCTTGGGATGCCTTTTGCAGCTGCAGTGTGCCTGGAGCCCAGGGCTTCCTGGTTTTAAAAGTCCTAGGCCTAAGCCTAACAGTAACCCTAGGAAGGTAAATCAGCCGGGTATTAGGGTTCTTCCTAAGGGAAAAGCCGTGAAAGCAGCCATGTTGTGGCACTTCTGCACTCCCTTTGGGATGCCTTTGGCAGATGAAGTAAGCCTGGAACTCAGGGCTTCCTGGTTAAAGAAATTCAAGCCCTAGGCTGAACCCTAACCCTAACCCTAGGCAGATAAATCAGCCTAGGTATAGGGATGGTGCCAAGGAAAAAGCTGTGAAAGCTGCCATGTTGTTGCACTTTTGTACTCCCCTTGGGATGCCTTGAACAGCTGCAGTGTGCCTGGAGCTAAGGGCTTCCTAGTTTCAAAAATCCTAGCCCTAGGCCTAAGCCTAACAGTAACCCTGGGAAAGTAAATCAGCCTGGTGTTAGGCTTCTTGCCAAGGAAAAAGCCGTGAAAGCAGCCATGTTGTGGCACTTTTGCACTCCCTTTTGGATGCCTTTCACAGCTCCAGTGTGCCTGGAACTCAGGGCTTCCTGCTTTTAAAAATCCTAGCCCTAGGCCGAACCCCAACCCTAAGACGAGAAAGGCAAATCAGCCAGGAATTAGGCATGTCCCCAAGGAAAAAGCTGTGGAGGCAGGCATGTTGTGGTACTTTTGCGCTCTTCTTGGCTAGTCCTTCGCAGCTGCTGTGTTCTTGGAACTCAGGGCTTTCTGGTTAATAGAACCCTTACCCTAGGCGTAACTCAAACCTTAACCCTAGGAAGGAAAATCAGCCTATGGTTCGGGATGGTCTCATGGAAATATCAGTGGTGGCAGCCAAGTTGCGTCACTTTTGCGCTCTCCTTGGGATGCCTTTTGCAGCTGCAGTGTGCCTGGAGCCCAGGGCTTCCTGGTTTTAAAAGTCCTAGGCCTAAGCCTAACAGTAACCCTAGGAAGGTAAATCAGCCGCGTATTAGGGTTCTTCCTAAGGGAAAAGCCATGAAAGCAGCCATGTTGTGGCACTTCTGCACTCCCTTTGGGATGCCTTTGGCAGATGAAGTAAGCCTGGAACTCAGGGCTTCCTGGTAAAAAAAATTCAAGCCCTAGGCTGAACCCTAACCCTAACCCTAGGCAGATAAATCAGCCCAGGTATAGGGATGGTGCCAAGGAAAAAGCTGTGAAAGCTGCCATGTTGTTGCACTTTTGTACTCCCCTTGGGATGCCTTGAACAGCTGCAGTGTGCCTGGAGCTAAGGGCTTCCTAGTTTCAAAAATCCTAGCCCTAGGCCTAAGCCTAACAGTAACCCTGGGAAAGTAAATCAGCCTGATGTTAGGCTTCTTGCCAAGGAAAAAGCCGTGAAAGCAGCCATGTTGTGGCACTTCTGCACTCCCTTTGGGATGCCTTTGGCAGATGAAGTAAGCCTGGAACTCAGGGCTTCCTGGTTAAAGAAATCCAAGCCCTAGGCTGAACCCTAACCCTAACCCTAGGCAGATAAATCAGCCTAGGTATAGGGATGGTGCCAAGGAAAAAGCTGTGAAAGCTGCCATGTTGTTGCACTTTTGTACTCCCCTTGGGATGCCTTGAACAGCTGCAGTGTGCCTGGAGCTAAGGGCTTCCTAGTTTCAAAAATCCTAGCCCTAGGCCTAAGCCTAACAGTAACCCTGGGAAAGTAAATCAGCCTGATGTTAGGCTTCTTGCCAAGGAAAAAGCCGTGAAAGCAGCCATGTTGTGGCACTTTTGCACTCCCTTTTGGATGCCTTTCACAGCTCCAGTGTGCCTGGAACTCAGGGCTTCCTGATTTTAAAAATCCTAGCCCTAGGCCGAACCCCAACCCTAAGACGAGAAAGGCAAATCAGCCAGGAATTAGGCATGTCCCCAAGGAAAAAGCTGTGGAGGCAGGCATGTTGTGGTACTTTTGCGCTCTTCTTGGCTAGTCCTTCGCAGCTGCTGTGTTCTTGGAACTCAGGGCTTTCTGGTTAATAGAACCCTTACCCTAGGCGTAACTCAAACCTTAACCCTAGGAAGGAAAATCATCCTATGGTTCGGGATGGTCTCATGGAAATATCAGTGGTGGCAGCCAAGTTGCGTCACTTTTGCGCTGCCCTTGGGATGCCTTTCACAGCTGCAGTGTGCCTGGAGCCCAGGGCTTCCTGGTTTTAAAAGTCCTAGGCCTAAGCCTAACAGTAACCCTAGGAAGGTAAATCAGCCGGGTATTAGGGTTCTTCCTAAGGGAAAAGCCGTGAAAGCAGCCATGTTGTGGCACTTCTGCACTCCCTTTGGGATGCCTTTGGCAGATGAAGTAAGCCTGGAACTCAGGGCTTCCTGGTTAAAAAAAATTCAAGCCCTAGGCTGAACCCTAACCCTAACCCTAGGCAGATAAATCAGCCTAGGTATAGGGATGGTGCCAAGGAAAAAGCTGTGAAAGCTGCCATGTTGTTGCACTTTTGTACTCCCCTTGGGATGCCTTGAACAGCTGCAGTGTGCCTGGAGCCCAGGGCTTCCTAGTTTTAAAAATCCTAGCCCTAGGCCTAAGCCTAACAGTAACCCTGGGAAGGCAAATCAGCCTGGTGTTAGGCTTCTTGCCAAGGAAAAAGCCGTGAAAGCAGCCATGTTGTGGCACTTTTGCACTCCCTTTTGGATGCCTTTCACAGCTCCAGTGTGCCTGGAACTCAGGGCTTCCTGCTTTTAAAAATCCTAGCCCTAGGCCGAACCCCAACCCTAAGACGAGAAAGGCAAATCAGCCAGGAATTAGGCATGTCCCCAAGGAAAAAGCTGTGGAGGCAGGCATGTTGTGGTACTTTTGCGCTCTTCTTGGCTAGTCCTTCGCAGCTGCTGTGTTCTTGGAACTCAGGGCTTTCTGGTTAATAGAACCCTTACCCTAGGCGTAACTCAAACCTTAACCCTAGGAAGGAAAATCAACCTATGGTTCGGGATGCTCTCATGGAAATATCAGTGGTGGCAGCCAAGTTGCGTCACTTTTGCGCTCCCCTTGGGATGCCTTTCACAGCTGCAGTGTGCCTGGAGCCCAGGGCTTCCTGGTTTTAAAAGTCCTAGGCCTAAGCCTAACAGTAACCCTAGGAAGGTAAATCAGCCGGGTATTAGGGCTCTTCCTAAGGGAAAAGCCGTGAAAGCAGCCATGTTGTGGCACTTCTGCACTCCCTTTGGGATGCCTTTGGCAGATGAAGTAAGCCTGGAACTCAGGGCTTCCTGGTTAAAGAAATTCAAGCCCTAGGCTGAACCCTAACCCTAACCCTAGGCAGATAAATCAGCCTAGGTATAGGGATGGTGCCAAGGAAAAAGCTGTGAAAGCTGCCATGTTGTTGCACTTTTGTAATCCCCTTGGGATGCCTTGAACAGCTGCAGTGTGCCTGGAGCTAAGGGCTTCCTAGTTTTAAAAATCCTAGCCCTAGGCCTAAGCCTAACAGTAACCCTGGGAAGGTAAGTCAGCCTGGTGTTAGGCGTCTTGCCAAGGAACAAGCCGTGAAAGCAGCCATGTTGTGGCACTTTTGCAATCCCTTTTGGATGCCTTTCACAGCTCCAGTGTGCCTGGAACTCAGGGCTTCCTGCTTTTAAAAATCCTAGCCCTAGGCCGAACCCCAACCCTATGACGAGAAAGGCAAATCAGCCAGGAATTAGGCATGTCCCCAAGGAAAAAGCGGTGGAGGCAGGCATGTTGTGGTACTTTTGCGCTCTTCTTGGCTAGTCCTTCGCAGCTGCTGTGTTCTTGGAACTCAGGGCTTTCTGGTTAATAGAACCCTTACCCTAGGCGTAACTCAAACCTTAACCCTAGGAAGGAAAATCAGCCTATGGTTCGGGATGGTCTCATGGAAATATCAGTGGTGGCAGCCAAGTTGCGTCACTTTTGCGCTCCCCTTGGGATGCCTTTCGCAGCTGCAGTGTGCCTGGAGCCCAGGGCTTCCTGGTTTTAAAAGTCCTAGGCCTAAGCCTAACAGTAACCCTAGGAAGGTAAATCAGCCGGGTATTAGGGTTCTTCCTAAGGGAAAAGCCGTGAAAGCAGCCATGTTGTGGCACTTCTGCACTCCCTTTGGGATGCCTTTGGCAGATGAAGTAAGCCTGGAACTCAGGGCTTCCTGGTTAAAGAAATTCAAGCCCTAGGCTGAACCCTAACCCTAACCCTAGGCAGATAAATCAGCCCAGGTATAGGGATGGTGCCAAGGAAAAAGCTGTGAAAGCTGCCATGTTGTTGCACTATTGTACTCCCCTTGGGATGCCTTGAACAGCTGCAGTGTGCCTGGAGCTAAGGGCTTCCTAGTTTCAAAAATCCTAGCCCTAGGCCTAAGCCTAACAGTAACCCTGGGAAAGTAAATCAGCCTGATGTTCGGCTTCTTGCCAAGGAAAAAGCCGTGAAAGCAGCCATGTTGTGGCACTTCTGCACTCCCTTTGGGATGCCTTTGGCAGATGAAGTAAGCCTGGAACTCAGGGCTTCCTGGTTAAAGAAATCCAAGCCCTAGGCTGAACCCTAACCCTAACCCTAGGCAGATAAATCAGCCTAGGTATAGGGATGGTGCCAAGGAAAAAGCTGTGAAAGCTGCCATGTTGTTGCACTTTTGTACTCCCCTTGGGATGCCTTGAACAGCTGCAGTGTGCCTGGAGCTAAGGGCTTCCTAGTTTCAAAAATCCTAGCCCTAGGCCTAAGCCTAACAGTAACCCTGGGAAAGTAAATCAGCCTGGTGTTAGGCTTCTTGCCAAGGAAAAAGCCGTGAAAGCAGCCATGTTGTGGCACTTTTGCACTCCCTTTTGGATGGCTTTCACAGCTCCAGTGTGCCTGGAACTCAGGGCTTCCTGATTTTAAAAATCCTAGCCCTAGGCCGAACCCCAACCCTAAGACGAGAAAGGCAAATCAGCCAGGAATTAGGCATGTCCCCAAGGAAAAAGCTGTGGAGGCAGGCATGTTGTGGTACTTTTGCGCTCTTCTTGGCTAGTCCTTCGCAGCTGCTGTGTTCTTGGAACTCAGGGCTTTCTGGTTAATAGACCCTTACCCTAGGCGTAACTCAAACCTTAACCCTAGGAAGGAAAATCAGCCTATGGTTCGGGATGGTCTCATGGAAATATCAGTGGTGGCAGCCAAGTTGCGTCACTTTTGCGCTCCCCTTGGGATGCCTTTCACAGCTGCAGTGTGCCTGGAGCCCAGGGCTTCCTGGTTTTAAAAGTCCTAGGCCTAAGCCTAACAGTAACCCTAGGAAGGTAAATCAGCCGGGTATTAGGGTTCTTCCTAAGGGAAAAGCCGTGAAAGCAGCCATGTTGTGGCACTTCTGCACTCCCTTTGGGATGCCTTTGGCAGATGAAGTAAGCCTGGAACTCAGGGCTTCCTGGTTAAAGAAATCCAAGCCCTAGGCTGAACCCTAACCCTAACCCTAGGCAGATAAATCAGCCTAGGTATAGGGATGGTGCCAAGGAAAAAGCTGTGAAAGCTGCCATGTTGTTGCACTTTTGTACTCCCCTTGGGATGCCTTGAACAGCTGCAGTGTGCCTGGAGCTAAGGGCTTCCTAGTTTCAAAAATCCTAGCCCTAGGCCTAAGCCTAACAGTAACCCTGGGAAAGTAAATCAGCCTGATGTTAGGCTTCTTGCCAAGGAAAAAGCCGTGAAAGCAGCCATGTTGTGGCACTTCTGCACTCCCTTTGGGATGCCTTTGGCAGATGAAGTAAGCCTGGAACTCAGGGCTTCCTGGTTAAAGAAATCCAAGCCCTAGGCTGAACCCTAACCCTAACCCTAGGCAGATAAATCAGCCTAGGTATAGGGATGGTGCCAAGGAAAAAGCTGTGAAAGCTGCCATGTTGTTGCACTTTTGTACTCCCCTTGGGATGCCTTGAACAGCTGCAGTGTGCCTGGAGCTAAGGGCTTCCTAGTTTCAAAAATCCTAGCCCTAGGCCTAAGCCTAACAGTAACCCTGGGAAAGTAAATCAGCCTGATGTTAGGCTTCTTGCCAAGGAAAAAGCCGTGAAAGCAGCCATGTTGTGGCACTTTTGCACTCCCTTTTGGATGCCTTTCACAGCTCCAGTGTGCCTGGAACTCAGGGCTTCCTGCTTTTAAAAATCCTAGCCCTAGGCCGAACCCCAACCCTAAGACGAGAAAGGCAAATCAGCCAGGAATTAGGCATGTCCCCAAGGAAAAAGCTGTGGAGGCAGGCATGTTGTGGTACTTTTGCGCTCTTCTTGGCTAGTCCTTCGCAGCTGCTGTGTTCTTGGAACTCAGGGCTTTCTGGTTAATAGAACCCTTACCCTAGGCGTAACTCAAACCTTAACCCTAGGAAGGAAAATCATCCTATGGTTCGGGATGGTCTCATGGAAATATCAGTGGTGGCAGCCAAGTTGCGTCACTTTTGCGCTGCCCTTGGGATGCCTTTCACAGCTGCAGTGTGCCTGGAGCCCAGGGCTTCCTGGTTTTAAAAGTCCTAGGCCTAAGCCTAACAGTAACCCTAGGAAGGTAAATCAGCCGGGTATTAGGGTTCTTCCTAAGGGAAAAGCCGTGAAAGCAGCCATGTTGTGGCACTTCTGCACTCCCTTTGGGATGCCTTTGGCAGATGAAGTAAGCCTGGAACTCAGGGCTTCCTGGTTAAAAAAAATTCAAGCCCTAGGCTGAACCCTAACCCTAACCCTAGGCAGATAAATCAGCCTAGGTATAGGGATGGTGCCAAGGAAAAAGCTGTGAAAGCTGCCATGTTGTTGCACTTTTGTACTCCCCTTGGGATGCCTTGAACAGCTGCAGTGTGCCTGGAGCCCAGGGCTTCCTAGTTTTAAAAATCCTAGCCCTAGGCCTAAGCCTAACAGTAACCCTGGGAAGGCAAATCAGCCTGGTGTTAGGCTTCTTGCCAAGGAAAAAGCCGTGAAAGCAGCCATGTTGTGGCACTTTTGCACTCCCTTTTGGATGCCTTTCACAGCTCCAGTGTGCCTGGAACTCAGGGCTTCCTGCTTTTAAAAATCCTAGCCCTAGGCCGAACCCCAACCCTAAGACGAGAAAGGCAAATCAGCCAGGAATTAGGCATGTCCCCAAGGAAAAAGCTGTGGAGGCAGGCATGTTGTGGTACTTTTGCGCTCTTCTTGGCTAGTCCTTCGCAGCTGCTGTGTTCTTGGAACTCAGGGCTTTCTGGTTAATAGAACCCTTACCCTAGGCGTAACTCAAACCTTAACCCTAGGAAGGAAAATCAACCTATGGTTCGGGATGCTCTCATGGAAATATCAGTGGTGGCAGCCAAGTTGCGTCACTTTTGCGCTCCCCTTGGGATGCCTTTCACAGCTGCAGTGTGCCTGGAGCCCAGGGCTTCCTGGTTTTAAAAGTCCTAGGCCTAAGCCTAACAGTAACCCTAGGAAGGTAAATCAGCCGGGTATTAGGGCTCTTCCTAAGGGAAAAGCCGTGAAAGCAGCCATGTTGTGGCACTTCTGCACTCCCTTTGGGATGCCTTTGGCAGATGAAGTAAGCCTGGAACTCAGGGCTTCCTGGTTAAAGAAATTCAAGCCCTAGGCTGAACCCTAACCCTAACCCTAGGCAGATAAATCAGCCTAGGTATAGGGATGGTGCCAAGGAAAAAGCTGTGAAAGCTGCCATGTTGTTGCACTTTTGTAATCCCCTTGGGATGCCTTGAACAGCTGCAGTGTGCCTGGAGCTAAGGGCTTCCTAGTTTTAAAAATCCTAGCCCTAGGCCTAAGCCTAACAGTAACCCTGGGAAGGTAAGTCAGCCTGGTGTTAGGCGTCTTGCCAAGGAACAAGCCGTGAAAGCAGCCATGTTGTGGCACTTTTGCAATCCCTTTTGGATGCCTTTCACAGCTCCAGTGTGCCTGGAACTCAGGGCTTCCTGCTTTTAAAAATCCTAGCCCTAGGCCGAACCCCAACCCTATGACGAGAAAGGCAAATCAGCCAGGAATTAGGCATGTCCCCAAGGAAAAAGCGGTGGAGGCAGGCATGTTGTGGTACTTTTGCGCTCTTCTTGGCTAGTCCTTCGCAGCTGCTGTGTTCTTGGAACTCAGGGCTTTCTGGTTAATAGAACCCTTACCCTAGGCGTAACTCAAACCTTAACCCTAGGAAGGAAAATCAGCCTATGGTTCGGGATGGTCTCATGGAAATATCAGTGGTGGCAGCCAAGTTGCGTCACTTTTGCGCTCCCCTTGGGATGCCTTTCGCAGCTGCAGTGTGCCTGGAGCCCAGGGCTTCCTGGTTTTAAAAGTCCTAGGCCTAAGCCTAACAGTAACCCTAGGAAGGTAAATCAGCCGGGTATTAGGGTTCTTCCTAAGGGAAAAGCCGTGAAAGCAGCCATGTTGTGGCACTTCTGCACTCCCTTTGGGATGCCTTTGGCAGATGAAGTAAGCCTGGAACTCAGGGCTTCCTGGTTAAAGAAATTCAAGCCCTAGGCTGAACCCTAACCCTAACCCTAGGCAGATAAATCAGCCCAGGTATAGGGATGGTGCCAAGGAAAAAGCTGTGAAAGCTGCCATGTTGTTGCACTATTGTACTCCCCTTGGGATGCCTTGAACAGCTGCAGTGTGCCTGGAGCTAAGGGCTTCCTAGTTTCAAAAATCCTAGCCCTAGGCCTAAGCCTAACAGTAACCCTGGGAAAGTAAATCAGCCTGATGTTCGGCTTCTTGCCAAGGAAAAAGCCGTGAAAGCAGCCATGTTGTGGCACTTCTGCACTCCCTTTGGGATGCCTTTGGCAGCTGAAGTAAGCCTGGAACTCAGGGCTTCCTGGTTAAAGAAATCCAAGCCCTAGGCTGAACCCTAACCCTAACCCTAGGCAGATAAATCAGCCTAGGTATAGGGATGGTGCCAAGGAAAAAGCTGTGAAAGCTGCCATGTTGTTGCACTTTTGTACTCCCCTTGGGATGCCTTGAACAGCTGCAGTGTGCCTGGAGCTAAGGGCTTCCTAGTTTCAAAAATCCTAGCCCTAGGCCTAAGCCTAACAGTAACCCTGGGAAAGTAAATCAGCCTGGTGTTAGGCTTCTTGCCAAGGAAAAAGCCGTGAAAGCAGCCATGTTGTGGCACTTTTGCACTCCCTTTTGGATGGCTTTCACAGCTCCAGTGTGCCTGGAACTCAGGGCTTCCTGATTTTAAAAATCCTAGCCCTAGGCCGAACCCCAACCCTAAGACGAGAAAGGCAAATCAGCCAGGAATTAGGCATGTCCCCAAGGAAAAAGCTGTGGAGGCAGGCATGTTGTGGTACTTTTGCGCTCTTCTTGGCTAGTCCTTCGCAGCTGCTGTGTTCTTGGAACTCAGGGCTTTCTGGTTAATAGACCCTTACCCTAGGCGTAACTCAAACCTTAACCCTAGGAAGGAAAATCAGCCTATGGTTCGGGATGGTCTCATGGAAATATCAGTGGTGGCAGCCAAGTTGCGTCACTTTTGCGCTCCCCTTGGGATGCCTTTCACAGCTGCAGTGTGCCTGGAGCCCAGGGCTTCCTGGTTTTAAAAGTCCTAGGCCTAAGCCTAACAGTAACCCTAGGAAGGTAAATCAGCCGGGTATTAGGGTTCTTCCTAAGGGAAAAGCCGTGAAAGCAGCCATGTTGTGGCACTTCTGCACTCCCTTTGGGATGCCTTTGGCAGATGAAGTAAGCCTGGAACTCAGGGCTTCCTGGTTAAAGAAATCCAAGCCCTAGGCTGAACCCTAACCCTAACCCTAGGCAGATAAATCAGCCTAGGTATAGGGATGGTGCCAAGGAAAAAGCTGTGAAAGCTGCCATGTTGTTGCACTTTTGTACTCCCCTTGGGATGCCTTGAACAGCTGCAGTGTGCCTGGAGCCCAGGGCTTCCTAGTTTTAAAAATCCTAGCCCTAGGCCTAAGCCTAACAGTAACCCTGGGAAAGTAAATCAGCCTGATGTTAGGCTTCTTGCCAAGGAAAAAGCCGTGAAAGCAGCCATGTTGTGGCACTTTTGCACTCCCTTTTGGATGCCTTTCACAGCTCCAGTGTGCCTGGAACTCAGGGCTTCCTGCTTTTAAAAATCCTAGCCCTAGGCCGAACCCCAACCCTAAGACGAGAAAGGCAAATCAGCCAGGAATTAGGCATGTCCCCAAGGAAAAAGCTGTGGAGGCAGGCATGTTGTGGTACTTTTGCGCTCTTCTTGGCTAGTCCTTCGCAGCTGCTGTGTTCTTGGAACTCAGGGCTCTCTGGTTAATAGAACCCTTACCCTAGGTGTAACTCAAACCTTAACCCTAGGAAGGAAAATCAACCTATGGTTCGGGATGGTCTCATGGAAATATCAGTGGTGGCAGCCAAGTTGCGTCACTTTTGCGCTCCCCTTGGGATGCCTTTCACAGCTGCAGTGTGCCTGGAGCCCAGGGCTTCCTGGTTTTAAAAGTCCTAGGCCTAAGCCTAACAGTAACCCTAGGAAGGTAAATCAGCCGGGTATTAGGGTTCTTCCTAAGGGAAAAGCCGTGAAAGCAGCCATGTTGTGGCACTTCTGCACTCCCTTTGGGATGCCTTTGGCAGATGAAGTAAGCCTGGAACTCAGGGCTTCCTGGTTAAAGAAATCCAAGCCCTAGGCTGAACCCTAACCCTAACCCTAGGCAGATAAATCAGCCTAGGTATAGGGATGGTGCCAAGGAAAAAGCTGTGAAAGCTGCCATGTTGTTGCACTTTTGTACTCCCCTTGGGATGCCTTGAACAGCTGCAGTGTGCCTGGAGCTAAGGGCTTCCTAGTTTCAAAAATCCTAGCCCTAGGCCTAAGCCTAACAGTAACCCTGGGAAGGCAAATCAGCCTGGTGTTAGGCTTCTTGCCAAGGAAAAAGCCGTGAAAGCAGCCATGTTGTGGCACTTTTGCACTCCCTTTTGGATGCCTTTCACAGCTCCAGTGTGCCTGGAACTCAGGGCTTCCTGATTTTAAAAATCCTAGCCCTAGGCCGAACCCCAACCCTAAGACGAGAAAGGCAAATCAGCCAGGAATTAGGCATGTCCCCAAGGAAAAAGCTGTGGAGGCAGGCATGTTGTGGTACTTTTGCGCTCTTCTTGGCTAGTCCTTCGCAGCTGCTGTGTTCTTGGAACTCAGGGCTTTCTGGTTAATAGAACCCTTACCCTAGGCGTAACTCAAACCTTAACCCTAGGAAGGAAAATCAACCTATGGTTCGGGATGGTCTCATGGAAATATCAGTGGTGGCAGCCAAGTTGCGTCACTTTTGCGCTCCCCTTGGGATGCCTTTTGCAGCTGCAGTGTGCCTGGAGCCCAGGGCTTCCTGGTTTTAAAAGTCCTAGGCCTAAGCCTAACAGTAACCCTAGGAAGGTAAATCAGCCGGGTATTAGGGTTCTTCCTAAGGGAAAAGCCGTGAAAGCAGCCATGTTGTGGCACTTCTGCACTCCCTTTGGGATGCCTTTGGCAGATGAAGTAAGCCTGGAACTCAGGGCTTCCTGGTTAAAAAAATTCAAGCCCTAGGCTGAACCCTAACCCTAACTCTAGGCAGATAAATCAGCCTAGGTATAGGGATGGTGCCAAGGAAAAAGCTGTGAAAGCTGCCATGTTGTTGCACTTTTGTACTCCCCTTGGGATGCCTTGAACAGCTGCAGTGTGCCTGGAGCTAAGGGCTTCCTAGTTTCAAAAATCCTAGCCCTAGGCCTAAGCCTAACAGTAACCCTGGGAAGGTAAATCAGCCTGATGTTAGGCTTCTTGCCAAGGAAAAAGCCGTGAAAGCAGCCATGTTGTGGCACTTCTGCACTCCCTTTGGGATGCCTTTGGCAGATGAAGTAAGCCTGGAACTCAGGGCTTCCTGGTTAAAGAAATCCAAGCCCTAGGCTGAACCCTAACCCTAACCCTAGGCAGATAAATCAGCCTAGGTATAGGGATGGTGCCAAGGAAAAAGCTGTGAAAGCTGCCATGTTGTTGCACTTTTGTACTCCCCTTGGGATGCCTTGAACAGCTGCAGTGTGCCTGGAGCTAAGGGCTTCCTAGTTTCAAAAATCCTAGCCCTAGGCCTACGCCTAACAGTAACCCTGGGAAAGTAAATCAGCCTGGTGTTAGGCTTCTTGCCAAGGAAAAAGCTGTGAAAGCTGCCATGTTGTTGCACTTTTGTACTCCCCTTGGGATGCCTTGAACAGCTGCTGTGTGCCTGGACCTAAGGGCTTCCTAGTTTCAAAAATCCTAGCCCTAGGCCTAAGCCTAACAGTAACCCTGGGAAAGTAAATCAGCCTGGTGTTAGGCTTCTTGCCAAGGAAAAAGCCGTGAAAGCAGCCATGTTGTGGCACTTTTGCACTCCCTTTTGGATGCCTTTCACAGCTCCAGTGTGCCTGGAACTCAGGGCTTCCTGCTTTTAAAAATCCTAGCCCTAGGCCGAACCCCAACCCTAAGACGAGAAAGGCAAATCAGCCAGGAATTAGGCATGTCCCCAAGGAAAAAGCTGTGGAGGCAGGCATGTTGTGGTACTTTTGCGCTCTTCTTGGCTAGTCCTTCGCAGCTGCTGTGTTCTTGGAACTCAGGGCTTTCTGGTTAATAGAACCCTTACCCTAGGCGTAACTCAAACCTTAACCCTAGGAAGGAAAATCAACCTATGGTTCGGGATGGTCTCATGGAAATATCAGTGGTGGCAGCCAAGTTGCGTCACTTTTGCGCTCCCCTTGGGATGCCTTTCTCAGCTGCAGTGTGCCTGGAGCCCAGGGCTTCCTGGTTTTAAAAGTCCTAGGCCTAAGCCTAACAGTAACCCTAGGAAGGTAAATCAGCCGGGTATTAGGGTTCTTCCTAAGGGAAAAGCCGTGAAAGCAGCCATGTTGTGGCACTTCTGCACTCCCTTTGGGATGCCTTTGGCAGATGAAGTAAGCCTGGAACTCAGGGCTTCCTGGTTAAAGAAATTCAAGCCCTAGGCTGAACCCTAACCCTAACCCTAGGCAGATAAATCAGCCTAGGTATAGGGATGGTGCCAAGGAAAAAGCTGTGAAAGCTGCCATGTTGTTGCACTTTTGTACTCCCCTTGGGATGCCTTGAACAGCTGCAGTGTGCCTGGAACTAAGGGCTTCCTAGTTTCAAAAATCCTAGCCCTAGGCCTAAGCCTAACAGTAACCCTGGGAAGGTAAATCAGCCTGATGTTAGGCTTCTTGCCAAGGAAAAAGCCGTGAAAGCAGCCATGTTGTGGCACTTCTGCACTCCCTTTGGGATGCCTTTGGCAGATGAAGTAAGCCTGGAACTCAGGGCTTCCTAGTTAAAGAAATCCAAGCCCTAGGCTGAACCCTAACCCTAACCCTAGGCAGATAAATCAGCCCAGGTATAGGGATGGTGCCAAGGAAAAAGCTGTGAAAGCTGCCATGTTGTTGCACTTTTGTACTCCCCTTGGGATGCCTTGAACAGCTGCAGTGTGCCTGGAGCTAAGGGCTTCCTAGTTTCAAAAATCCTAGCCCTAGGCCTACGCCTAACAGTAACCCTGGGAAAGTAAATCAGCCTGGTGTTAGGCTTCTTGCCAAGGAAAAAGCTGTGAAAGCTGCCATGTTGTTGCACTTTTGTACTCCCCTTGGGATGCCTTGAACAGCTGCTGTGTGCCTGGACCTAAGGGCTTCCTAGTTTCAAAAATCCTAGCCCTAGGCCTAAGCCTAACAGTAACCCTGGGAAAGTAAATCAGCCTGGTGTTAGGCTTCTTGCCAAGGAAAAAGCCGTGAAAGCAGCCATGTTGTGGCACTTTTGCACTCCCTTTTGGATGCCTTTCACAGCTCCAGTGTGCCTGGAACTCAGGGCTTCCTGCTTTTAAAAATCCTAGCCCTAGGCCGAACCCCAACCCTAAGACGAGAAAGGCAAATCAGCCAGGAATTAGGCATGTCCCCAAGGAAAAAGCTGTGGAGGCAGGCATGTTGTGGTACTTTTGCGCTCTTCTTGGCTAGTCCTTCGCAGCTGCTGTGTTCTTGGAACTCAGGGCTTTCTGGTTAATAGAACCCTTACCCTAGGCGTAACTCAAACCTTAACCCTAGGAAGGAAAATCAGCCTATGGTTCGGGATGGTCTCATGGAAATATCAGTGGTGGCAGCCAAGTTGCGTCACTTTTGCGCTCCCCTTTGGATGCCTTTCGCAGCTGCAGTGTGCCTGGAGCCCAGGGCTTCCTGGTTTTAAAAGTCCTAGGCCTAAGCCTAACAGTAACCCTAGGAAGGTAAATCAGCCGGGTATTAGGGTTCTTCCTAAGGGAAAAGCCGTGAAAGCAGCCATGTTGTGGCACTTCTGCACTCCCTTTGGGATGCCTTTGGCAGATGAAGTAAGCCTGGAACTCAGGGCTTCCTGGTAAAAAAAATTCAAGCCCTAGGCTGAACCCTAACCCTAACCCTAGGCAGATAAATCAGCCCAGGTATAGGGATGGTGCCAAGGAAAAAGCTGTGAAAGCTGCCATGTTGTTGCACTTTTGTACTCCCCTTGGGATGCCTTGAACAGCTGCAGTGTGCCTGGAGCTAAGGGCTTCCTAGTTTCAAAAATCCTAGCCCTAGGCCTAAGCCTAACAGTAACCCTGGGAAAGTAAATCAGCCTGATGTTAGGCTTCTTGCCAAGGAAAAAGCCGTGAAAGCAGCCATGTTGTGGCACTTCTGCACTCCCTTTGGGATGCCTTTGGCAGATGAAGTAAGCCTGGAACTCAGGGCTTCCTGGTTAAAGAAATCCAAGCCCTAGTCTGAACCCTAACCCTAACCCTAGGCAGATAAATCAGCCTAGGTATAGGGATGGTGCCAAGGAAAAAGCTGTGAAAGCTGCCATGTTGTTGCACTTTTGTACTCCCCTTGGGATGCCTTGAACAGCTGCAGTGTGCCTGGAGCTAAGGGCTTCCTAGTTTCAAAAATCCTAGCCCTAGGCCTAAGCCTAACAGTAACCCTGGGAAAGTAAATCAGCCTGATGTTAGGCTTCTTGCCAAGGAAAAAGCCGTGAAAGCAGCCATGTTGTGGCACTTTTGCACTCCCTTTTGGATGCCTTTCACAGCTCCAGTGTGCCTGGAACTCAGGGCTTCCTGATTTTAAAAATCCTAGCCCTAGGCCGAACCCCAACCCTAAGACGAGAAAGGCAAATCAGCCAGGAATTAGGCATGTCCCCAAGGAAAAAGCTGTGGAGGCAGGCATGTTGTGGTACTTTTGCGCTCTTCTTGGCTAGTCCTTCGCAGCTGCTGTGTTCTTGGAACTCAGGGCTTTCTGGTTAATAGAACCCTTACCCTAGGCGTAACTCAAACCTTAACCCTAGGAAGGAAAATCATCCTATGGTTCGGGATGGTCTCATGGAAATATCAGTGGTGGCAGCCAAGTTGCGTCACTTTTGCGCTGCCCTTGGGATGCCTTTCACAGCTGCAGTGTGCCTGGAGCCCAGGGCTTCCTGGTTTTAAAAGTCCTAGGCCTAAGCCTAACAGTAACCCTAGGAAGGTAAATCAGCCGGGTATTAGGGTTCTTCCTAAGGGAAAAGCCGTGAAAGCAGCCATGTTGTGGCACTTCTGCACTCCCTTTGGGATGCCTTTGGCAGATGAAGTAAGCCTGGAACTCAGGGCTTCCTGGTTAAAAAAAATTCAAGCCCTGGGCTGAACCCTAACCCTAACCCTAGGCAGATAAATCAGCCTAGGTATAGGGATGGTGCCAAGGAAAAAGCTGTGAAAGCTGCCATGTTGTTGCACTTTTGTACTCCCCTTGGGATGCCTTGAACAGCTGAAGTGTGCCTGGAGCCCAGGGCTTCCTAGTTTTAAAAATCCTAGCCCTAGGCCTAAGCCTAACAGTAACCCTGGGAAGGCAAATCAGCCTGGTGTTAGGCTTCTTGCCAAGGAAAAAGCCGTGAAAGCAGCCATGTTGTGGCACTTTTGCACTCCCTTTTGGATGCCTTTCACAGCTCCAGTGTGCCTGGAACTCAGGGCTTCCTGCTTTTAAAAATCCTAGCCCTAGGCCGAACCCCAACCCTAAGACGAGAAAGGCAAATCAGCCAGGAATTAGGCATGTCCCCAAGGAAAAAGCTGTGGAGGCAGGCATGTTGTGGTACTTTTGCGCTCTTCTTGGCTAGTCCTTCGCATCTGCTGTGTTCTTGGAACTCAGGGCTTTCTGGTTAATAGAACCCTTACCCTAGGCGTAACTCAAACCTTAACCCTAGGAAGGAAAATCAACCTATGGTTCGGGATGGTCTCATGGAAATATCAGTGGTGGCAGCCAAGTTGCGTCACTTTTGCGCTCCCCTTGGGATGCCTTTCACAGCTGCAGTGTGCCTGGAGCCCAGGGCTTCCTGGTTTTAAAAGTCCTAGGCCTAAGCCTAACAGTAACCCTAGGAAGGTAAATCAGCCGGGTATTAGGGCTCTTCCTAAGGGAAAAGCCGTGAAAGCAGCCATGTTGTGGCACTTCTGCACTCCCTTTGGGATGCCTTTGGCAGATGAAGTAAGCCTGGAACTCAGGGCTTCCTGGTTAAAGAAATTCAAGCCCTAGGCTGAACCCTAACCCTAACCCTAGGCAGATAAATCAGCCTAGGTATAGGGATGGTGCCAAGGAAAAAGCTGTGAAAGCTGCCATGTTGTTGCACTTTTGTACTCCCCTTGGGATGCCTTGAACAGCTGCAGTGTGCCTGGAGCTAAGGGCTTCCTAGTTTTAAAAATCCTAGCCCTAGGCCTAAGCCTAACAGTAACCCTGGGAAGGTAAGTCAGCCTGGTGTTAGGCGTCTTGCCAAGGAACAAGCCGTGAAAGCAGCCATGTTGTGGCACTTTTGCAATCCCTTTTGGATGCCTTTCACATCTCCAGTGTGCCTGGAACTCAGGGCTTCCTGCTTTTAAAAATCCTAGCCCTAGGCCGAACCCCAACCCTATGACGAGAAAGGCAAATCAGCCAGGAATTAGGCATGTCCCCAAGGAAAAAGCTGTGGAGGCAGGCATGTTGTGGTACTTTTGCGCTCTTCTTGGCTAGTCCTTCGCAGCTGCTGTGTTCTTGGAACTCAGGGCTTTCTGGTTAATAGAACCCTTACCCTAGGCGTAACTCAAACCTTAACCCTAGGAAGGAAAATCAGCCTATGGTTCGGGATGGTCTCATGGAAATATCAGTGGTGGCAGCCAAGTTGCGTCACTTTTGCGCTCCCCTTTGGATGCCTTTCGCAGCTGCAGTGTGCCTGGAGCCCAGGGCTTCCTGGTTTTAAAAGTCCTAGGCCTAAGCCTAACAGTAACCCTAGGAAGGTAAATCAGCCGGGTATTAGGGTTCTTCCTAAGGGAAAAGCCGTGAAAGCAGCCATGTTGTGGCACTTCAGCACTCCCTTTGGGATGCCTTTGGCAGATGAAGTAAGCCTGGAACTCAGGGCTTCCTGGTTAAAAAAATTCAAGCCCTAGGCTGAACCCTAACCCTAACCCTAGGCAGATAAATCAGCCCAGGTATAGGGATGGTGCTAAGGAAAAAGCTGTGAAAGCTGCCATGTTGTTGCACTATTGTACTCCCCTTGGGATGCCTTGAACAGCTGCAGTGTGCCTGGAGCTAAGGGCTTCCTAGTTTCAAAAATCCTAGCCCTAGGCCTAAGCCTAACAGTAACCCTGGGAAAGTAAATCAGCCTGATGTTAGGCTTCTTGCCAAGGAAAAAGCCGTGAAAGCAGCCATGTTGTGGCACTTCTGCACTCCCTTTGGGATGCCTTTGGCAGATGAAGTAAGCCTGGAACTCAGGGCTTCCTGGTTAAAGAAATCCAAGCCCTAGGCTGAACCCTAACCCTAACCCTAGGCAGATAAATCAGCCTAGGTATAGGGATGGTGCCAAGGAAAAAGCTGTGAAAGCTGCCATGTTGTTGCACTTTTGTACTCCCCTTGGGATGCCTTGAACAGCTGCAGTGTGCCTGGAGCTAAGGGCTTCCTAGTTTCAAAAATCCTAGCCCTAGGCCTAAGCCTAACAGTAACCCTGGGAAAGTAAATCAGCCTGGTGTTAGGCTTCTTGCCAAGGAAAAAGCCGTGAAAGCAGCCATGTTGTGGCACTTTTGCACTCCCTTTTGGATGCCTTTCACAGCTCCAGTGTGCCTGGAACTCAGGGCTTCCTGATTTTAAAAATCCTAGCCCTAGGCCGAACCCCAACCCTAAGACGAGAAAGGCAAATCAGCCAGGAATTAGGCATGTCCCCAAGGAAAAAGCTGTGGAGGCAGGCATGTTGTGGTACTTTTGCGCTCTTCTTGGCTAGTCCTTCGCAGCTGCTGTGTTCTTGGAACTCAGGGCTTTCTGGTTAATAGACCCTTACCCTAGGCGTAACTCAAACCTTAACCCTAGGAAGGAAAATCAGCCTATGGTTCGGGATGGTCTCATGGAAATATCAGTGGTGGCAGCCAAGTTGCGTCACTTTTGCGCTCCCCTTGGGATGCCTTTCACAGCTGCAGTGTGCCTGGAGCCCAGGGCTTCCTGGTTTTAAAAGTCCTAGGCCTAAGCCTAACAGTAACCCTAGGAAGGTAAATCAGCCGGGTATTAGGGTTCTTCCTAAGGGAAAAGCCGTGAAAGCAGCCATGTTGTGGCACTTCTGCACTCCCTTTGGGATGCCTTTGGCAGATGAAGTAAGCCTGGAACTCAGGGCTTCCTGGTTAAAGAAATCCAAGCCCTAGGCTGAACCCTAACCCTAACCCTAGGCAGATAAATCAGCCTAGGTATAGGGATGGTGCCAAGGAAAAAGCTGTGAAAGCTGCCATGTTGTTGCACTTTTGTACTCCCCTTGGGATGCCTTGAACAGCTGCAGTGTGCCTGGAGCCCAGGGCTTCCTAGTTTTAAAAATCCTAGCCCTAGGCCTAAGCCTAACAGTAACCCTGGGAAAGTAAATCAGCCTGATGTTAGGCTTCTTGCCAAGGAAAAAGCCGTGAAAGCAGCCATGTTGTGGCACTTTTGCACTCCCTTTTGGATGCCTTTCACAGCTCCAGTGTGCCTGGAACTCAGGGCTTCCTGCTTTTAAAAGTCCTAGCCCTAGGCCGAACCCCAACCCTAAGACGAGAAAGGCAAATCAGCCAGGAATTAGGCATGTCCCCAAGGAAAAAGCTGTGGAGGCAGGCATGTTGTGGTACTTTTGCGCTCTTCTTGGCTAGTCCTTCGCAGCTGCTGTGTTCTTGGAACTCAGGGCTTTCTGGTTAATAGAACCCTTACCCTAGGCGTAACTCAAACCTTAACCCTAGGAAGGAAAATCAGCCTATGGTTCGGGATGGTCTCATGGAAATATCAGTGGTGGCAGCCAAGTTGCGTCACTTTTGCGCTCCCCTTGGGATGCCTTTCACAGCTGCAGTGTGCCTGGAGCCCAGGGCTTCCTGGTTTTAAAAGTCCTAGGCCTAAGCCTAACAGTAACCCTAGGAAGGTAAATCAGCCGGGTATTAGGGTTCTTCCTAAGGGAAAAGCCGTGAAAGCAGCCATGTTGTGGCACTTCTGCACTCCCTTTGGGATGCCTTTGGCAGATGAAGTAAGCCTGGAACTCAGGGCTTCCTGGTTAAAGAAATCCAAGCCCTAGGCTGAACCCTAACCCTAACCCTAGGCAGATAAATCAGCCTAGGTATAGGGATGGTGCCAAGGAAAAAGCTGTGAAAGCTGCCATGTTGTTGCACTTTTGTACTCCCCTTGGGATGCCTTGAACAGCTGCAGTGTGCCTGGAGCTAAGGGCTTCCTAGTTTCAAAAATCCTAGCCCTAGGCCTAAGCCTAACAGTAACCCTGGGAAGGCAAATCAGCCTGGTGTTAGGCTTCTTGCCAAGGAAAAAGCCGTGAAAGCAGCCATGTTGTGGCACTTTTGCACTCCCTTTTGGATGCCTTTCACAGCTCCAGTGTGCCTGGAACTCAGGGCTTCCTGCTTTTAAAAATCCTAGCCCTAGGCCGAACCCCAACCCTAAGACGAGAAAGGCAAATCAGCCAGGAATTAGGCATGTCCCCAAGGAAAAAGCTGTGGAGGCAGGCATGTTGTGGTACTTTTGCGCTCTTCTTGGCTAGTCCTTCGCAGCTGCTGTGTTCTTGGAACTCAGGGCTTTCTGGTTAATAGAACCCTTACCCTAGGCGTAACTCAAACCTTAACCCTAGGAAGGAAAATCAACCTATGGTTCGGGATAGTCTCATGGAAATATCAGTGGTGGCAGCCAAGTTGCGTCACTTTTGCGCTCCCCTTGGGATGCCTTTCGCAGCTGCAGTGTGCCTGGAGCCCAGGGCTTCCTGGTTTTAAAAGTCCTAGGCCTAAGCCTAACAGTAACCCTAGGAAGGTAAATCAGCCGGGTATTAGGGTTCTTCCTAAGGGAAAAGCCGTAAAAGCAGCCATGTTGTGGCACTTCTGCACTCCCTTTGGGATGCCTTTGGCAGATGAAGTAAGCCTGGAACTCAGGGCTTCCTGGTTAAAAAAATTCAAGCCCTAGGCTGAACCCTAACCCTAACCCTAGGCAGATAAATCAGCCTAGGTATAGGGATGGTGCCAAGGAAAAAGCTGCGAAAGCTGCCATGTTGTTGCACTTTTGTACTCCCCTTGGGATGCCTTGAACAGCTGCAGTGTGCCTGGAGCTAAGGGCTTCCTAGTTTCAAAAATCCTAGCCCTAGGCCTAAGCCTAACAGTAACCCTGGGAAAGTAAATCAGCCTGATGTTAGGCTTCTTGCCAAGGAAAAAGCCGTGAAAGCAGCCATGTTGTGGCACTTTTGCACTCCCTTTTGGATGCCTTTCACAGCTCCAGTGTGCCTGGAACTCAGGGCTTCCTGCTTTTAA